>NW_028275157.1:22276796-22585690 GCF_013281855.1 Momordica charantia | reverse complement strand
AATTACAATTGATCCGCAAATCCCCTTTTTAAGACCAAAAAGAAAACACTTGTCTATAAAGAGGAGTAGTAATATTGAAGCACTAATAAGGAGAGAGAGAGAGAGAGATTAAAGGGAAGATGGATATTTTCCTTTAAAAGTTGAGGTTAGCTTGTGAGGGAAGGCTGAGTGTAGAGTCATAAATCACATAATTGATTTTGGAACCATAAAAGCAGATGATTAGAAGCCATCATAGCTAAAATCTTTTCATTTAGTAGATACTTGAACAGTTTATACCCCCATCTATTGCAGGGTAAAAGACAATTTTATTTGAAAAATATTCATTTACAGATGTAAAGGACTAATACCAAAAGCAAAATGTTCAAAAATGAAGTAATGTCAAAAGAATTGGGAAAATAAACCTTCTTGGTGCTTTCACATCACTTGGTGGGCAAACTTGCAACTTAATCAAGCAGGCTTTGCTGAATTCCCACTTTCCATTTGAGCATGTTTGAAGTTCAAAATACCACCAAGACCTCGTCCTCTGGCATGTTGTTCCAATTCTACAAGTTTATGCTTCAAAAGTTCCACTTCTGTTAATAAGCTTTCGTCTTTTTGCCTCAGTGCCTAATACAATAAAACCACATCACAGAAAATTATAAAACGGGAAACCTTTTTTCTTTTGGAGTACAAGAGAGAAAAAGCTGAACACTACTGGATGGGTGAAGCTAGAAGTGGTGAGGAATATAGGAGTTGATTCCCTAAGGGAATAAGTCCACTTTGTCGTCCATCCCTGATCAGTCATTCCAACAATAGTATTTCTTACGGTGGAAGAATCCATTTTCGATACGGCATAACCTTACCTCAGTTCAACTCCATTCAAATAGGTTACCACAGGAAGAGACACAAGTGTAGCACTAGTTTTCTGAGGTTCATATTCTAGTAACAGATATGTAGAGTCCGTTTGGTAACATTACCCTTTCTTATTTCTGATTTTCAGTTTTATTGAAAAACTTAAACATTTGCAACTATTGATGTTTCTTGTTACACATGTTAACGTTCCCAAAATTGTATAGAAATTTTAAAAACAACAGAATCAAGTTTCTTATTTCTTGTTCTTGTTTCTAATTTTTTTCCAAAGCATAAATAAAAACATTGTTTTATCATTTTTGACTAATAAAGAACGAAAAATAGTTACCAAATGCAATTATGTTTATCTTTATTAAAAAGGAGGAAACGAGAAACGAGAATGCTACCAAACAGGCCCATAGTTTCTTAAATTTATGAATATCGTAATTGATGTTCATTGCGTTAATTGCAAGTCCCACCAACTATGAAAGTTTGAAACAATCCTTCTGGAAAATTTAAACTCACTTCTTGTTCATATTATCAGCAAAATTTACCATTCATAATGTCTGAACTTGAAGAAGCTATAAGGCTTATCTGAATACTGTTTTCAAATAAAGATCATGATTCAAATGACTTGTAAAAGGTAATGTTATTACACATGTTGAAATTATTATTCTTAAACTAAAATTTCAAAAGAGTTTTTTTTTTGGTTAAACAATCAATCATGAGAACACAATAAACAAATATATATATATAAAACATATTTTCACTGGATCTTATTCTTTTCTGCTCTGATGGCACTTGATAAAATAACTACGTCATTACCTCCATTTCTTGTCTGCGTATTTCCTCTTTTCTGGCTTCTGATCTAGCACTTCTCTGAACCTCAAATACGACTATCGCTCCTGCTACCTATAGATTTCCAGATATTAAAACGCGAGAGAAATGATCAAGAAAATGAAGAGGTGAAAAGTTTGCAAGCAGGCAAAACAAGCAGAATAAGTCAAACTCCCAAGCAAGGAAAAAAATTATCCTCTTGATATTGTTCGTCAAAGGATTGTATTCCAACCCATGATGCAACCAATGGTAGATGGTAAAATCAACCCAAAATAACTGCTGCGACACTTAGTCAGCATTTTCTTAAAATAATAAATAAGTATGCACAATGATTCACAAATGAGCTCCCAGTTTCCAATTACAAGATCAAATATCCGTGAAATATATAGTTGATTAATACTTGCTGCAAAAGCCTAAAAGGTCAAAAGCACATGCATGCTATATAGTATGTTTCAGTTCACAAATTATCTTAACCAAAAGGAAAGGAAGTAATGCTACTTGAAAATGATTATTACCGAGAAGACAAAAACCTCGCCAATCAGGTCAACAGCAGCCTGAACTGCTTTCTCCTCATCCAGGGGGCGAATTTCTACATCAGTTGCATGACTATAGATGCGTCTTTGCATTTGTGTTGTCATCCGATGGTTAAACTGTCAGTTTTAGCATTGAGGAAATACAACCATTAGAATGATTCATAGAGTAATGTACGCGATATACAAGCTTAGATCAGAACCCTCTTTAATCCTGATACCTGAATATCTCCATAAACAATCAACACAAACTAACACTTTGAAGATTATACTTCCTAAAGAATCTACAATTAGGACAAACTAGAACTGATCGCTTAAGACAAACTCCATTGCTACAGGAGGGCTGGCACTCATTGATGATGAAGCTGAAGTCTGTAAAGGAGAAACACAAAACCTGGAATAGAGAAGTATTTGGGAGTATTCAATCGACTTAAGTGGATATTACTTAAGAAATTTATTCCACTGGTAGCTCTTAGATTTAAAAAAGGTTTACTTCTCTCTTAAGCCACAGATACAGAGGCTTCCCTGTAAAGAAGAGATATTTTGGCACCACGAAAATAAAGCTGCACTCGTTGAAGCAGGGCAACGAGAATTCTACTTCTTTCTACAAAATTATTTCCGGTAGGATTAATAAAACCTCTTCTCCAGCATCATCCTTTCAAGGAAGGACCTGGCTTACTTTTTGAGAATGAAGTCGTTACAGGTTCCTTGCTTATTTTAAGGCTCTTTTGAGATGAAAGATTATTACCAGATGGAATGGATTGGATTGGAGGCTTGGAGGCTCATCTCTGAAAAAGATAGTGGCTCAAGAGAATGCTAGATGAAGAGAAGATTAGGAAGGTGGTCTTTCAACTAGATTCTAGTGACACTCCTAGTCCTGATGGGTATACGGTTGAGCTCTTTGAAAAGGGCCGAGCTACCCTCAAAACCAACCTCTTGTACTTGTTCCACAACGTTCTAAAACATGCATTATTAACCTTGGTATTGATTAAACTCAGACCTTAGGTCTTGCTACCTATTCATGTAAAAAATGTCCTTGTGTCCTGGCCAATGGAATGAGAACATTTTAAACTTGCATTGCTTCTGAAGCTAAGTTTGCAATTAAAAGACAGTGTCCAATTATTGTTGCCATCTTGGCAGTTAACAAAGCAGTGAATGAGCGGTTTAGAAAGAAAAAAGAAGAGCTGGTTTTCAAACTAAACATTAAAAAATAATAATAATTAAAAAAAAAAAGCTTTCCTTCATGCTTCTCAATGAAAGCTTGGTTTTTCGATTCAATCGTCAATAGTAAACCAAGGGGTAAGATGTTAAGATTTTTATTAATTTTTACTTCAATTTCTGTTTCCTATCAGATCCTATCATAGGAGATCTCCTTTTGGGGCTTATTCTGCAAAGAAAATGCAGAGGATACGTTGCAGCTTTTCCTCCAATGCTCTTATCAGCTAAGCCTTAGGTGGAAACCTTGGGACATTTGACTTATCATGTGCGTTCCCCGACAGAATCAAAGGTGGTTTATCTCAATTTTTGTATGGCAACCCCTCCAAGCAAATAGCTAGTACTCTGTGGCAAAATTCTTTTAATTATCTACAGTCCGAAGCGTGCCTAAAAGAGACTTTCAAGAAATAGAAAGACATTCAAATGAACTTTGGGAAGCAACTACTATGTAGTAGATTTGAGGGCTTTTATAAACTCCTATGCTAGCTTTTGGGAGAACTTTGTTTCCTATTACCAATGAACTTTGTTTCCTACAGAAAAAAAATTAAGAAGATGAATTGTAAGTGAATGCACAAAACAAAGACAAACATGCAACATGGAGCTTGCTATCATAAGCGTGAAGCTTGAAACAGCACAGAAAATATATATTACAGTTACACCACTGTGCGTTAGCAGTACAGCCTCCTACAGAAAAGTAGACAGTTCTCACGACAAAAAACAACACAACTAGAAATTTGCGTCTATTTGATTGAAATATCCTCTACAGAAAACCCTATTGGTTTAGTAATTACCAAATTCAAATCTCATCTGGGTGAAAACTGCTCCGAGTATAGAATCGACCTATAAGGTTGAGATGGCTCTCCAAATGAAAAATAGAAATCAATGAAGTAATTAAGATGAAAGTATTTAATGAAAACAAGAGAATTTGAAACTAAATCGTTGGTTTTGCTTTAGATCTACTCCCCACGTAGTACTTTTACCGTTCAACCCAAAACAAAGAGGACAGGCAAAGGAAGCGTTTCATCAGACTAACAACTGGTAGAGATATTATCTGTGAAGATAACATGCACTAGGCATTCCTTCCACTCTTTGTCAAAATACCAAATAATCCGCTGAACACCTATAATGAATTTTCTTATTAATCTTTTAGAACTCGATGATTAAATTTACTAAAGCTGTAAGTTAAGTATTTTGGGTCTGATTATCAATGTAGATTAGGTTCAAGGTTCAAACTTCAATATGACAGTCTCTCTTCCAGAATAATAGTCTTTGATGAGGTCAACACTTGGGGAAGAGCATTGAAAATATATGAAAGATGATCAATTTACTATAACCCATCAATTTAAACTTTTAGATCTAGTGGTAAAATAAGATATTCAGTCTAAACCATCTCCAGAGAACGCTCAGAGATTTTAATACACAACGATCCCTTTCAGTTTGATTTTGGTTAACTTACATCTTTGGTCCTTAAAACTTACCCCTTTAAAATGGACGAGGATAAATTTGAAGAGCTTCTTAATTTCATTTTAGATGAGCATTCAAGTTGTTCGAATGCTTCTTTAATTTCATTTGAGATGGTAAGTTTGAAGAACTTCTTAACCAACGGTCACAACTACTTGAGGAGAAGGTAACGCAAAAATGAATGATCAGAACAATAACTGGAAAGTAGACCATGAAAGGGGCACCGAATATTTGTTACAATAACAATAGCTGAACGACTAATGATCTTCTACAAATCAGTACATAATAATCCACCATAGAGATCTTCTATTTTGTAAAATGCGAACAGATGCGTAGGTAAGTATAAATACATACCTGGGCCATGTTAATGATGAGCTGCCTAAATCTGGGGTGCCTCGCAGCTTGCGTCTTGAGCCTGTTACCGAGTGGCTTGCTCAGAGTTTTCAACGCGAGCGTTCCGAGCTTCAGTAACGGGAGAACCATGCTTTTGCTTTTGCTGTTGTTGGGGAACTAACAGCAAACGGTCAAAGCAAATGAGATTCGTGTAGGGATCAAATTTTGTGAAAGAAGACGAGTGATTGCTGATCGATCGAGGATTGTGGCAGAAATGTGGAATAGTTTATGTTCTCCGGGAACAAATTTGACGAACTCCGATTTGGTAATTGGAGTGTGGGACCAACGGCGACGAGATGGAAGTCGACTCGATGACTTTTGATTCCATTGGCCGACGCCAACGCCAACGCCGACGCGCTCCAGGCTATCAAACTCTGAAGCCACTACCAAGAGCCCATCAAAGCTCGCATTTGTTTAATCCGCACCGCGTTGCGTTTGTTGGATCTTGGATTATACATATTTTCAACCAATCATGAACTTTTAATTTGATGACTAACAAAATTTTGACCTATTTTAGGATCTCCTTCGTTCGTTCAGCATAAACCTAGTTCTTTTTTTTTTTCTTTTTTCTTCTTTTTGACAGAAGCATAGACCTAGTTGAATAGTTAAACATGGACTAAATATATATTTTCGTCCTTGATGTTTCCTTTTTTTTTTTCAATTTAGTATCTATTCGTATAAAAGTTTCAATTTATATCTTACCATTAATATTTTTCAATGATACGATATAAAAAATATTTTTCAATTATACATTTTCTATTGGTCAATGTTAAAATTGTTAAAATTGCTTGATGACAAATTTTCATGGCATAATACTAAGTGACTTGAATAATAAATTAGATAATCTAAGTGATGAAATATTATAATTTATCCCCAAATTTCTAAGAAATTGCATAAACTTAGATTATTTTTCTCGGTTTTAAACGTTGAAGTCGATGAAAACGTTGATGTCTCAATTCAGTGGAAATGTAGATGGACATATCGATTGATATTCATATAAAATATATAAAAATAAAAAGAATCGTTAAACAAATATTTAAATTAACAAATAAGTGATAAATTATCTCTAAATAAGTATAAAAAATGTTATTATAATATTATATCTATTATCCATATTGTTGATATTTTGTTGATATATATTTTTTAAACATCTTATCTACTTTTTAACAATATACTAGAAATATTGATGTTGAACCCATAAAAATATACATATGTCGACAAATCAATGAAAATTTAGTACACTGCTCTTGTGTACTTTATTCACCATTTGAGATTTTACAACTCATGGAGTATCATGTCAGGTAAATTTATCATTAATCAAATTTTAATATTCATTAATAATAAACGATATAAATGTAAGCTGCACGAGTACAATTTCGTATAGTATTTTATTAACTTTTATTGCACCAACTTATCAACTTAGACATAGTTTTTTTTTAATACAACGTGTAGGGTGGAGATTCGAACTCATCACTTTTTAGTCGAACATAGGTGTCTTAACCAATTGAACTAGTTAACCTAGACATAGTTTAGCAATTAAAATGTCAAATAAATTTTTGTTTTTTTTAGGTCTCCCCACCACTCTTTTTTTTTTTTTTTTCAAATTTCGAAGGCTCACCCTCCCATTTAATGCCATATCGTCCACCATTTGGCATTTTGTAGCTTAAGCACATACTGTTGAAGCAATTAGAAGTCAGAGACGTGTATTGGGCTAAACGGCTACATGGGCCAGAGGGATTCAGCAGGCCCAAACTTTGGTGAAGTGAAAAAGGCCCAATCCGAAATTTTCGAAGAGAGGAAAAAGGGCGACGATGGAGACGTGGCATAGAACTCAAAGAGGGCACAGCGAGGGATACTGTGGAGCCGAGCGCAGAGGAACCGAACGGGAAGGGCAGCATTATCGGTGAGTTAAAGCAAGGGAAGCTGCCCGTCCGAGTCAGTGCTCCTCCTCCGCTCCGACACATGAAATGCAGTTTTGGGCTTTCCTGGACCGTACGATCCAACCGAGATGTAACCTTATAAGTAGCCGACAACTTCTGCTTCGACAAAGACCGGTCTAGTTCCTTTTGGCAAGTCGTATGTGGGTCCTCTTCTCCACACACCTCTCGCCACGTGTACCAATCGCATCGGAATACGAGTCCCCGCAGTTCAGTTCTCGAGGAGAAACCCATCCATATCGGCGATTCACACGATGGCGCACCCGATGTCCGACACGTGGAGAGGGAGAGATTAAAGATGGGACGTGCGAGAGAATGGTGCGTGGGGGCGCGTGTAGATGATTGAGCTGTCCAAAAAGTACGATGAAAGGCTGAGACAAGGAGCAGCAGCACCCGCGTAAAAGTCGAGGGTTTTCTGCAGTAAAGAGTAGTGCTTTTTTCCTGATTCTTGCCTTTTTCTTCACATGTTGCCCTCCTCACTCTCACGCGCCTCAACCTGCGTGAACCTCCGCCTCCTTCTACTCTGATGCACACGCGCCGGACCTCGACTGGGGACCGCTACACTTACACCACCCCCATTATTTTCACGGTGACTGGTTCAAACTTCAAACTGATAAATATCTTTCTCTATTCCTTTCTTTTGTAAATTAACCCAATGAGAACCGTTCAACGTTTCGATGGATGATATATTAATTAATTGAATTATATTAGTGTTGATTTTAAATTATTTCAATTTCTCAATTTCTTAGTTTATTTTTCTAAATTATAAGAATAGTTACGATCACACGTCTTAATTTTCAATTTTGTTCAACACTATTATAAACTTACAAAATATTACACTTAAGCTCTTACCTATTGCAAAAATGACAAGCCATGCCTCTAATTACAATGTTTAAACTCAATTTACTCTTAAAGTATAGTTAAATTTAAAATTTGAAGAGTTAATATTATAGTTTTTCAAATTGTATAGAATTGAAAATAAAATGGATTAAATTGTAACAATTTTATTAGTTTAAGAGTTTTATGGTGACAGCTTTATAATCAAATGTGGCTTTGTGGCTTTGTGATTGTTAATAACCTAAAATTTAAGAACGGTTTGTGCAAATTTAGTATTATTTAATAATAGTTGTATTTGACCTTAAATTATTATCTTATTCACATGTTTTTTTTTAAACAATCTTATTCACATGTTGATGGTTTCCAATCAATATTATTGTTTTAGGGTTTATTAAAGTGACCTTTTTTTCATCCTTTCATAATAATTCAAGAATAAACTTAAATAAGTGATGAAATTAAGTTGTAAAAATTTAATCACCAAAACATCCCAAATGAAACCATACATGCCGAGAACATATCTAAACTTAGTCATAAAATGAAGAAGTAAAAAAGTTCACAAACTCTTATGTAAGATGCCCAAATCCACTGCAAAATGTTCAAAATGATCAAAATAACTAATATTTATAAAAATAAATCCATCTAACCACAAAAGTTTGGGTTTATAAGGTGATTACAAACAAAGTCCCACATTGACTAGGAGAAGGAATGATCATGGATATATAAGATAAGACAATCATCTCTATTGGTAGGAGGCATTTTGGGAACCAAAACAAAGTCGTGAAAGTTATGCCAAAAACAGATAATATCAAGGAAAAAAAAAGGTTTTATAATAAAATTGACTAAAAGATATATTGTTATTTTCTATTTCTTTTAAAAACAATTGTCAATTCGTGGATATATTCATCAACAAAAACAGTAAATTACTTAATTATTCTGGCCAAAATAAAATGGTAAACTATAAGATACATATACATACTTTTACATTTCTTTTTTGGGTGATAATATAAAAAATAAGGGAGGCAGAAAAGCAAAAAGGCAATTAGATTTAATCTTATAAATCATGACTTGGAGGAGGTACTTATGCTTCTTGGAGCATTTTTATTTTAAAAGTGAACATTTGTTGGTAAATGGTATGGAGTTTAAGGTCAGTGAAATTATTTTTGGTACAAAAACGAATCTAACATCGACACGTGGATATCAAATATTTTTTATTAACATAAAAATAGATAGCGTAGAAATAGTTACTTTTTCGCTTTTTCCTTTTTTATTTATTAACATTTCAAATTTTCAACGAGTTAAATTAGTAGGGCAAAAAAGCTATCAAACACAATATTTTCACAAAAATTAAAAATTTAGAAAAGAAAATACTCTTTGTACCATGACCATCCTCGTAATCAAGTGACTATGGTCCACATTTTAATTTGCCAAAAAGGAAAAGAGATTTTTTTTTTCTTTTACTAGCATGTCACGTTCTGTAGGAGTGGATAATTAATCATTTAAGACCATCATATTTCAAATACTTAATAGATATATTAAAGGTATGTTTGGGAGCGATTTTGGTATAGTCAAAATTATTTTTGTCTTCTACTAAAATCACCTTAAAATCATCATCAAACATTAAGGTATATATGGGAGTGATTTTGACACGACCAAAATCACTTCTTTGTCGTAGTAAAAAAGCTGACAATAATATTCAAGCGAGTTTAAACAATGTCGCAAGTAGTGTTGACTATGCCAAAATCACTCTAATGCGGTGAGTAATGTTAATTATGTATTCATAGAATTTTCATTAGAAAAAAGAATGATAATAAATAAATAATATATCAATACTTTTCTTCACGGAAGGTTCAAATATCTACCCTAATCAGAATATATTTATATTATAAAATTTTATAACAATGATTCATGAGTTTTTTTTTTTTAATATTATATTGCGAGTAAAGGGTGTAGATTGGAATCAACTTCAAAGAATGAGTAGTTTTTATATGTTGATTGTTTTCTTAACATAAAGAGAAAAAAAAATTAATAATCAGAAAAGGCAATATGTGGCGTGTGGTAATAATTAAAAAACTACCCAAAAGTAAATTTTACTATAATTCGGTTGGGCCCTTTCATCTCTTTTGATGAATTTCAACAAAGTGGAAGTAGTTTTTTTGCGGTCAAAAATTTTACATGTGAATCCGATCTCAAAACTTTCAAGAAAGGAACAAAGAAAAAAAAAAGTTACTTTTCATGTTATTCCATATTTCTTAAGTGATTCACGGTGAAGTGAAGTCCAGTTCGTGCAAACTTTATTAATTATAATCTATAGTTTTGACTTGAAATTATTTTGGTTAAATAACTAAATTGGACCATGGTTACACTCATGGACGGTGGGTCAAAGACATTATTGTAGTGGTTTTAACTTTTAATTTGATTATGGGTTTCTTCGAATACCGAGAATATTATGATTATCATTACGACGACAAATTGATTTGTCGAGAGCAAGGGGCAAAGATTTTGATTTTGATTTTTTTCCTTCCTTATCCTTTGCCCCTATGGCTTGCACGTGAGGCCTCCACTGTACTATATATTATAATAATTGATATAAAGCTAAAAATTGTTACATTATTCGTTTCTAAAAAAAAAAAAAGTATAAGATTATTTTATATGCTTAACTCAATAATATTTTTTCCAAAAAAAAAAACTCAATAATATTCCTCCGTTGGAAATTACGAGTCACTCTTATGACTGAAACTATCTAAATGGATGCCATAAGCAGTAAAATAAAGTAAATATACAACACTGGATTTAGTAAGATAGATATTTTTTTTATCAATATAAGAAATCGATTTTCAAAAAATCTCTCACGTTGTTTTAAAAATAATGAAGCATGAAACCACTAAATTTAATTAAGAAAGAGAATATTATGCTCTTATTTTCTAAAAAAGAAGAAACTGCTCAAGACGTGGGTTACTAGAATCATTTAATTAAATGAAGATCTTTTGGGTTTATTGTAGTGAATGATGGTGGCATCGTTTAAAGAGAGATACCCCTGTTTGAATGATATATTATTATATTTTATCCAAAAAAAATATTATTATATGAATGAATTGAAAATCAAAAGAAAAAAAATAATGAATTGGAAATAAATAAATAACAAACAAACAAATAGGTAGAGGCTAGGTAGGGCTTAGGGAGGCCTAAATTACAACGTACAAAAGAATGCTTTGTCGTAAAAATAGAATTTGTAGTAATTCGTAAATGTGGGGTTCTTAATAGACAAAATCCAATGGCTTAGGTAAAATTTTAAAAGGGAGGCTTTAACATGATATATATACTTTTTTGAACTTTGTTTGATTAGATGATTCATTTTAAAATATATTATTAGCTAATATTTTTGTTTATCTTTCGATTTGTCTATACCTATTGTTTGGGGAAGAGAATACCCTGGACACGTGGAGGACCCCTATTGGTGCTTCAAGATGACTCATGAGTCATGCCCAGCTCGGACCGCCGAGATCACCACCACTAGCGTTGATAGATGCTAAGTATGAGGGCCGAGGTAAACCTGGCCAAGGTCCGATCTATCGGGAAGCTCGGTGGGGGCCGAGGTGAGCTACTGTCAGCGGTGTGATTATCGGGTGTAACCGTCGGTCCCAAGATTACCGGGTGTAACCGACGGTCCCGAGATTACCGGGTGTAACCGTCGGGAGATTAGCGGGACTACCACCCATAAGTAGAGGACCTCACTCCACGATCAGGTATGATGATTTTCTGACCTCGAACTAAACTGGGAATCCGACCTATACTAACTTGATCGTCGGAGTGCTCACCTTTTTGTGGAGGTCCGCCCAAGCATTCAGATCGGTCCGGAGGCCGAGTTCGAGCTGCAATCTGAAATACACTGTTGTGCATATCCTTGCATAAACATTTGGCGCCGTCTGTGGGGAACGACAATCTAAGTCATCCCAATTCTTTTAAACCAACACGCAAGCGAAAATGGTTCAACCCGCAAACTCGACCAATACGGCAGATCGAAGGACCCTAGCTCTGTGACAGATAATGGGAAGCAGTTTGACAACGCGAAGTTCAAAAACTTTTGCAGCAAGCTTGGCATAGGTCACCTTAACTCGTCCCCCGCACATCCGCAAGCAAATGGGCAGGTGGAGGCAGTCAACAAGATCATCAAGCGATGCATCAAACTTAGACTGGACTCTAGGAAAGGCAGGTGGGCCGAGGAGCTACCAGAGGTTCTATGGTCGTACCGGACCACCCAAAGAGAATCGACGGGTGAGATCCCGTTCTCCCTGGCCTTCGGCTCTGAAGCAGTAGTCCCGATCGAGATCGGCATGTCATCTGACAGAGTAAAGCATTACGAGCCTACAGCAAATGAGGAAGAACTGCTCCTCAACCTCGACTTGCTGGAAGAAAGAAGAGCAATGGCCCAGCTACGTCTGGCGGAATATCAGGGCAGAATGGCCAGACACTACAACGCCCGCGTTCGGCCTCGGACCTTCCAAGTCGGACATCTGGTCTTAAGGAAGGTCCAAACCCATGTGGGTGCCCTTGACCCGACCTGGGAGGGGCCGTTTGAGGTCAAGGGAATAGTCCGACCTGGGACATACATATTGGCCGATCTGAAAGAAGACGTCCTCGCGCACCCGTGGAACGCGGAGCACCTGAAGCGTTATTATCCTTGAAATGCCAAAATGGTTTTCAATGGATCTGTAAAAACTGTTTCAAAAGAATTATGATCGGAATAAATGTGATGATTTAATTTCATGATTCCGAGTTCGACCAGAAATTAAATGGGGGCCACGGACTCCCACACGATCACATTCCAGCAGTCGGTTAAAATTCAATCCTACAAAACCTAAGGGTACGAGGTGCGATGCCAAAACCGTTGGTGAACTTAAAATTCAATCCTCCAAAACCTAAGGGTACGAGGTGCGATGCCAAAACCGTTGGTGAACTTAAAATTCAAACCTTTAAGGCAAGGGGGCGATGTGAAAAGTTCAGAATGATCAAGCGTTTGAACCTGAGGGTACGAGATGCGATATGAAGAACAGTTATGGACTTAGGATTTTAGCCTTTTAACGTTTTTAAGTTAAAGGTGTGATGTTAAAAAGTCCAGAGTTGGTGCAATGCATTGAATACTAGACAGCGATCCGAGTTTAAAATTTCAAGTATTTTAGTTAATGGCGCGACCTCAAAGGCACGAGGCGCGAGGTGACATTGGCTTCAACTTGAAGAAAAAACGAAGAAAGAAGGCAACAAAGTAAAAACAAATGAGAAGCCTCTTTATTGAATGAAAAGCAGAGCTCAGGCTTATAGACCTTGCAGCTCTGCCCTAACACTTACAAAAGAAGAGAAGAAAGACAGAGAAAGGCCTCATGAAAGGTGATCGCCTAAGAGCCTGCTTGAGGAGCGCCCTCCTGAGTGGTGCCGACCTGATCCTCTTCGAGGTCGGAGTAGTCAGAGTCCAGATCTCTGACGTACTTATCCACCAACGCTTGGGGGCCAGGGGTGCCGCTTGGCCCAGACGCCCACTGCTCAGCATACCTCTTCTTTAGACCACCGAGATCGATCTGAAGGTCAGGCATGTCGAAAGCAATGCCCTTCATGAGAAACTTGAAGCCCGCGTCAGAGAAGTTTTCGGCAAATCCATCGAAGTCAGGATGTTGCCTGAACGATTCCTCCAATAGGGCTCCATTGCTGAGACGCTCCTTCACCATCTCCAGCTCAGCAGTCGCGTGCTTCAACTCATCCTCCTTCGCTTCAAGCGCCTGGGGCATGTTGTCCTTCTCCTTGAGGAGTTGGAACTTCCCCTTCTCCAAGCCCTTGGTGATAGCATGGGCAGCTCGGAGCTGGGCCTTGCGTTTGTCCTCTTCTTTTTTCAGCAGCTCGCCCTTGGCCTCCACCTCTGCCTTCAAAATTTCCACCTCAGAGTGAGCTTTCAGCAGCTCATCCTTCATTGTGGAAGAGGCAGCCTCCAAGGCAGCAGAGAACTCCTCTTTCTCCCTCGCTGCCAGAGCTTCCCTCTCATCCAGCTCGGCCTTCATGGCCAGAGCCGATTGAATAGAAGCAACAAACGCCTGAGAAAAGGTACAAAGAAGAAAGTTAGACCGAGCTTCCTGTTAGGTAAATTGAGCAAAAATGAAGACACCAATCTTACCTCAGCGGCGTAGTCGATGGTCCTCTGCAGGACAGACCCCGGGTCACTTACAAATTTGGACGCTCTTCTGAGGCAGCGGTCCAAACTTGCAGCCGAGATGCGGGACACCTGGTCCCTCACCCCAGAACTTGACGGCTCGACTCTGAACCGTGCTGTCACGTCGGACATCCCGCCCATCCTGGCCTCAGAATTGTCCATCCGATCTGCGAAGCTCGCAGGCAGGGCCGCACGAGCTCCGACCTCCAAGGGGGAGGTGGTCTTCTTCTTCTTCCTCCTTCGCTTCAGAGGGGCCTCCTCCCTCACCTCCTTGCCCAAGGGCGAGACGTCCGCCGCCTCGGTCTGACCCTGGGGCGCTTCTCCCTCAAAGGACTCTCAGAAGACTCCAGCTCGATCACTGGGGCTGGATCTTCCGAGGCTGGCCCTGCCACGGCAGGAGTGGCAGGTTCCGAACTCTGGGCGGCCTCAAGAGCATGGGCTCGGCCCTTGGACTTGCGTTTCACGTTGCTAGCAAATCCGCAAACCATGGCTGCAAAACAAAAACAGGAGTCAACACAAAGTTAGAGGAAAAAGGGGGGGAGCAAGCTCGGCATACCGAGTTCGGAGTTCGGCCTTGAGGATTCAATGGGACGAACTGCAGGGTTGTAATCTAGCAGTCCGGACTCAAGCAGCAACTTGTCGGTCACCAAGGTTCCGACCTTCCTACCCCTCGGAAAATGCTCCTTGTAATATTTCAGCGTGTCGAAGGAGGCTTGCGTAAGCTCGGGGACTGGTCGGATTGAAACTGCACAAAGACAAAATCCGAGTCAGACCTGAATAACAAGAAAGAAAGTTATCACAAAAAGTAAGAGCTACTCCGTACCTAGGTTCCCAAACCTAGTGGGAACGTCAAAGAAGGAACGACCCGACTCGTCCTTTGCAAGCCATTCCCCGGAAGCGTAGAACCACTTCCTCACCCATCCTTTGATGGAGGTCGGCCCCTTAACTATACCGTCTGCGCCTTTCCTTGCGCACATATAGAACCGACCAGGCTTCTTAGCTATCCTTTTCGCTTCGAAGCACGCGAGGAGCTGGTCTACGTCCAACAGCTCGGCCTCTTCACTATCCCGAGCTCGTAGCCAAAAAAGGATGGCCAAAGCGAAAATGACACCCCACCCATTGGGGGCCACTTGAGCCGGAGCCAACCCAGTTCGGAAGAGAAATTCTTGGACAAAAGGGTGAAGGGGAAGCCTGAGGCCGTACTCAAACATTTTGAAGTAGAGAGTGACCCATTCCTCTGGAGGATTGTCAGCTCTCTCCCCCTCCTCCGGAATCCTAAGGAGGATGTTCTCAGCTATTTTAACGATTGGGAGAGGCAGAATTAAGTTAAAATTAGTATAATCTACCGAATATATTTATGATAGATTTGTTTAAGAGAATTTGAAAAATTTTAATTGGGAAAAAAATAAATAAAAAGAGAAAAAATACAAGACGATCTAAAACTTGAGAGAGTTTTGAGAGGTTATATTATTATTTATTATTTTTTTTTTTTAACCAAGTTTGAGAGGTTTTAAACCCGAAGAGGAGAAAGATAAAAGTAAGAAATTTTGAAAGGTGTCAAATTAAAATTGAGAGATGTTTTGTCTATGGTCTTAAATATTGAGAACCTCGTTTTTTAGAATGGAGTGTTAGTATCCGACAAATTTATTGTGAAGTCGATTCTTGTACAAATTAGCTTGCTAGTCAACCAGTGTTTCTCCCCTTAGGTTTATATATTTGTGAAGAGCTTCCTAAAATTCTCTTTTGTCCTATTGATTGCGTATGTAATAGGGTCTCCATGCCTCGTCTTGTCATTTGTTCATCTTGTCATTTTTTCTTAGTCTGATGGACTTTAGTCCCGTTTCCTTCCCAAAAAATTACAAATTAGAATGTGGAGAAATTTATGTGATTCATTTATTATGGCTTTTCGATCCATATTTAACTAAATATTTTTTTTCAAGAGAAGTATATTTATTAATAATTTGTATAGAACAGGTATGATATATATTATTTTATATTTTAAATTACATTTATAAGTAAAAACTAATAAATGCATAATAATATTATATTATATTATATATACTAATATATGAAAAATATGAGGCGCTCTAAAATTTGGGTCTCAGGCGATCGCCTCGCCTATATCTTAAGCCGGCCCTGGTAAAATCATCCATCTTTCTTTCCTACCTACCTAAAAAAACTTATGCATTTTTATTTTTCAAAGTACGTTCTTTATCATTCTGGATTAGTTTCACAATTTAGTTTATTTTGTTTTAAAATTTGTAACAAACCTCACAAATCTTGTTGTAAAAAAAGGAAAAACCTCACGAATCATCTTTAATGCGTTTTTATACCCACATGAAAAATCAACTTATTTTCCTTTAGTTTTTACTTAATTCTTAAACTTTGATATAGTTAACTAATGCTCTTAATCAAATAAAAAACTTATATTAATTGCAAATAAAAAATGTGTCTAACATAGTGAGGGGCGAGGTTTGACCTATTCTAAAGATTTGAAGGAGCTAAACTGAATCTATAAACTCAAAACATATGAACTCAATTTCAACTTTTAAAATTTATTTGACCGAAGTTGCAATTTAACCCAACAAATGGGTGAGACTAAAATTTAAAATTTAAGTTTTTTTTTTCATTATTTTATGTTTAAATCCAAACATAGTCCAACTCATTAAAATATCAATAATTAATTTAGGTAGATTTGAATTTTCACACCCCCTTTGTTCGTCTCTTTTGATTGTTTAATGTTATATGATAATTTTCCTTTAATATAAATGCATGTCGGAATTGGACAAATTATATATAATTGGAAGATTTTTTCTCACTAATTGATCTTATTGTAATATATATTATTTTATCATTGATCGTTTAAATTAACAAATTTTATTTGATTTTTTAAAAAAATAATTATATCATTCATAATGAACACGCATTGTTGCTAACCGGTGGTGATGATGATCATTATAATAATTAACAGTATCTTTTTTTTAAGAAAATAACAATATCATTATTTACTTCGTAGCATGGTAAAAGGTAATTTGAAAAAAAAATAAAAATAAAAAATAGAAGGTAATTTTAAAAGGACGTCCGTGTGTTTGATTCAAAGGACGAGGGAATTATTGTGTTCGTCTTTTGTATTATGAAAAAAATAACTAGCTAGTCTTATTATTTTCACCAAATGATTGCAAAATTAAGACTAATTTCACTTAAGCTCGGTTTATTTATTTAGCAATTGGAATGAAATCAATTGAAATTTAAATATTTTTTTTATATTATTTACTTAAATTTTTATGAAAATACAATCGGAAACTTAATGATATGGTTTACTAAAACTATTTGGAATCGGAATAAGAATCTGATATATAACAATTACTAAAATTATAATTTCTTATTTTTAACTCATTACAAATACATAAACTTAAAGTATACTAATATTATTTTTAATTAAAATAATAATAAATTTTAATTTATTTTCTTGCTGTTTTATTAATAGTAATTTTTTTATTCTAATAACTTATTTAATAATAATAAAAAATAATTAAAACAAAATTTCACAATTAATTAGAAATGATTAATATAATATTTATTATAACAACCATCGTTAATATGAAATATTATTAAATTTTGTTGTTACAATATTTCATAATAATGAATTCTATTTAAATAATTTTATTGATATTAATTAATTATAATAAGAAGGTATAATAAAATTTAATTATTGATAACTTAAATAGAATATTTTATAATATAACTAGATTAACTAATAAAAATTCTGTAATGTGGTATTAAAATAAAACTTATTAGTAGTATAAATAAACAAAATAATAATAAGAATAAATTTGTAAAATAATTAATTAAAAAATTATGAGTTTCGTTAATGGACGAAATAGAAGAGTAAAATTTGTAAAGTAATTATTCAAAAGTTATAGAGAATAAAGTGTGAAAATGAGATTGATAAAATTTTAGGAGAGACATGAAATTACATATTTTTAGAGGGATCTATTCTTAAATTTTAATAAATAGGAGAATGAGAATGAAAATTTTAATAAATTGGAGAATGAGACTTTTCATTCTCGTTCCTTAATTTTCATTTCTCAATTATATTCAAGTTTTCATTCATAAATGTTGCTTTTCAAGCGTCAACAAACTTTTGTATTTTAATTATTAATATTAGTTTAATGGGTGGTCTCTATGACCAATCGTAATCTTAAGTATAATATTATATGAAATTTTCAGGTGGATAATACTATTTTAATATCTTTGGTTCTCAATTTTGGTTCATTTTAGTTCTTATATTTTTAAAATGTTCGTTTTAATCTTTGTAATTTTAAAAGAGATCATTTTGGTCCATTAATTTTATTTTTAATCTTATTTTTTCGATCACAATTTCAACATAACACTACATTCAATATATTTATTAAAATATAATCATGATTTTATATTAAACGTTTTTTTTGTTATGGGTAAAATTAGTGTTAAAATTTTGTAAATAGTGACCAAAATAGTTATTTTTAAAAATATAAGAATCAAAATGAACATTTTAAAAGTACAAATAGTAACTAAAATGAACATTTTGAAAGTAGAGTGACTAAAATGAATGAGAGCTGAAAATACAAATATCAAAATAGTATTTTGACCCACTCTTTGCTCTTTATTACTTTGGGATTACAAACATATATGCTTTTGGACACCTATTGGGATGATTAATTCAATCATCATTGATATTAAAACATAGATCATGTGACCGTGGCCAAAATAATTGAGAGAAACATTAATTTTACAATAACAATACAACATAATTGAAATAATACATATATCAATAAAGGCTAAAAAGGGAAAAAAATGTCCGCAATCAGATTACATCATAAAAACTCATAGGCCACAGCTAGATTTCATTGACAAAGATTTGTCTCTTTCAATTCTAACTCTTAATTGTTTAATCTTGAATATAATACCCTAGTAACCTACTCCATTATAACCATGATGGCATAATTATACAACACCCATTTCCTTCTTCTAATTTATTTTCTTCTCTCAACTTTTATTAGAAAAACAAAAACAAAAATAAAGGAAATGACAAAAGTAGTGTTGAAGTTATGTAAGTTCCCAGTTTGAATGAGAAAAAAAAAATGTAATAATTTGAATAGACAATAGAGTGCATTAAGATTTGGATTTTTATTCAATTGTGTGTATAAAGTTTATGAGAGAAAAAGGGAAAAAGGTTGGTGTAGTGTTCAAAATTAGGTAAAGTTATGTCTTGTTTGGTTGAGTTAGAAGAGAGTGGCAAAATATAGAATCAGAATGTTTGCATAATTCCCATCTCTCTCCTTGTTCCTCTCATTTCCAATTATTTTATGCATTAATTTCCCATCGCTATAAAATAATTTAAACCCACCTCCAAAATTACAAAAAACTTAAGGAGATTTATTTATTGTTTTATAATTTTTTGAAAATTGAAAATTGCAGTACAAGTACAAGATTGTATGGATGGCGACAATGAGTTTTGGGCATTGAGAATCACGTGGGTGTGAGGGCGCGTGGGGGTAAAAGGTTTCCAGTAAAGGATAAAAGCAGAGACTGAGAGAGGACCAATTGGGCATTGAGTTGTAACCCGTTTTGTCCGGGTTATGGAGCTACCTATATCCCACCCCCTACTCTACTACTCCACCTATTTTTTAATTTTTTTTTATTTAAATAAAAATAATTAAATTAGAGATTAAAAAAAAACGGGGGTCTGGCCTGGGTAGCCCTGTATTTTGGGTTTATTGCAATTGATGGCTGTGATGGGGACCTGCCACTGTTTCTCATATTACTGTTGACACATTTGTCCACACTTTCTCCCATTTTACAGTTTTGCCCCTTTTTTCCTTTTGGGGAAAAAAGATTCCCACATGATAATGAACGTGAAATTTGCTAATTATAATGTCTACAACTACGAGGCCTTTTATTCATCTCACCTTTCCCATTTCTTCTTCATTTTACTTCCCATCTCTTTTTTCAATGTACAATATATTTATTTATGTGGTTCATGATTTATATAATTGGTGTTTTATTTAGACAAATCATATGTAATAAGAGATTTGACATTTGATTTCAAATTTTTGCAATAAATGTTCTTTGGAAATGGGGGGGAGGAAGACAACTTTCAAGCCAACTTTCAAGCCAACTTTCATATTGCATGAGAGTGAGAGAGAGAGAGAGAGAGAGAGGGGTGGTTAAGTGAACAAGTTTCTATTGAAGATATGGTATGGATCATACTAATGACATTTTCTTATCACTTTCTGTTTGTTTCTCTTGACTTTTTCCAAAATGTGAACCTACAACATACACATATATGTGTGTACATTAGTTAAGGAAACCCAACTAGCAATTAATAATGATACTTGGTTTTAACCGGTTGGAAAATCTAATTAACCTTATTCCTCCAAAAAAAAAAAAAAAAAAACCTATTTGGTGTATGCAAAAGAGCCAAAGAATCTTAATTAAGTTTGTAACTAACAAACACTAATATTGTCTCAACCACTAATTAATTATATTGTCCCCTAATTGGATAGAAATGATGACTCTATTTGTATATAGTCCATTGCTTTTTGTCAAAGGAAATCATAACACATGACTTAATTACCTACAAACTTTGAAAATTTTAATTTTGTGTGATTAACTGGTTATTTTGAAATAGAAACAATCACATGTAATAGAGATATTAGATAATAATTCCGTTTTTCACTTTTACACAAAATTGCTAACTAATTACCATTATTTTCAAATTTTCGAGTTAGTATTTTTATGGCTTTTACACCAACTAAATACAAATTATAGTATCCCTCGAAAAAAGTTATGTTATTAATTTGTATGACATAATAAATAGTGGCATAAATGTAGACGAAAAATCATGCTAAAAGAATTGAACTTGATGCTAACCCACCCGGCAATGTATCATATTATGCAAGTTTATCATCAATAAATTCTAACATTTAAGAAAAGTGGTATAATTATAAATATGAAAAAGGGAGTGCAGATTCAAATCTAGTGCCTTTTGATCGAAAATGTGTGTGTTGACTGTTGAACTAGATCTAGAGTTGATTGAAACTGGTTGAGTATTAAATTGAAATTATACCAAACAAACAAAAACATTTGGGATTATTTACTTATTTTGAAATCTTAGGAAGATTTTTCAGAAGAGAGAAGATGACCAAGAAAATCAATAGTTTTAAAAGAGAGAGGAAGAAACATTAGCAGAAGTTGGTGAATAAGCAGACAAGTTTAAGATGGAACATAGAAAAGCAGGGGAGCACAGAATGTACTATATGATGACATTAATTAGGGAAAGAAAAGAAAGAAAATTGAAGTTGATTAGCAATGATTAAGAAATTGTAATTTGGATATTGTAATTTGTAGAAGAGAGATTTTGGGAGGTAGAAAGGGACAGGATAGACATCCCACCGGAAATACGGGCGAGCCGTACAGAAAATCGCTGTTTATTCAGTTTGTGATATTATAATGGTGGAATTGGAATTGGAATTGGAATTGGAATTTAACTAACGAATGCACTACAGACACTCCTTCTCTCTCTCTTCGTCTTTCTGCCATACATCACACCCAGCAGTCGCAGTATTGCAGCCGCTGCAGTACTGCTCCAGTTCAGTCTCTGCACACACACACACAAAGAGAGAAATTTCCATTTCCCTTCTTTCTTGCTTTTGGTTTTTAATTAAAAACATCAAATCTTGATTTGATTTCCCCAAAAGCCATTTGCTCTCTCTCTAATCCACCCACCACCAGCCACAGCCAGAGCCACAGCCACAGCCCGAAAAATAAAGCAAAAATGCGAAATTTGGGTGAGAGAGAAAAAGGGTCGTGAGAGAGAGAGGTCTCTGTTGTTTTTTCTGAGCGAGACCCTCTTTTAGCATTAGCGGAGGTGCGCCCTTTTCTAAAAATGCAGGCATGAGCTCCTCCTCCTCCTACCCAGCACTCTTTCTTCTTCTTCTTCTTCTTCCTCAAACCCCTTTTCTTTTCAGGCTTCTATTTAAGCGCCTCTTCCTTATACTTGTTCTACTTTTTTGTTACTGCCACGCCGCTTCCGCTTCTTCTGATTTCTTCTAGGGCTCCGATTCAAATGGGTGCTCTCATCGATCTCAATACCACTGAAGAAGACGAAGCCCCCTCTTCTGCTGCCTCTTCCGCTTCCTCCTCCTCGGCTTCTGCTTTCACCTCCTCGCCTTCCCCCTCTGTCGCCTCCTCAATTTGCTTGGAGCTATGGCACGCCTGTGCGGGCCCACTTACTTCTCTGCCCAAGAAAGGGAGCTTGGTTCTGTATTTGCCGCAGGGTCACTTGGAGATGCTGGAATTTCCACCCACGGCCTGTGATCTCCCTCCCCACATCCTCTGTCGCGTCATTGATGTTCAGCTCCATGTAAGAACATTTTCCTTGCTTGTTCCTCTTCTGGGTGTGACTTCTTTTTGTGCATTGTGGTGATCTGTTCATGTCACTTTCCTGATTCCGTTTGATTTTGCAATTAGAATCAGTTAGTATGTGGGATTTTATTCTCTCCAAGTTGAATGGTCTTTTTTTTTTTTTGTTAATCACTTACCGTATGAGAAATGTGCTTCTGAAGCAGGCCGAGGCAGGGAGTGACGAGGTTTATGCTCAGGTTTCATTGTTTCCTGAAAACGAGGTGAGTTTCTTTTTCTCAATTTTTATGTGTTGTTTGCATTCCGAGAAAATACTGTGCACAAAATAAAACAGAAAGCTTTAAGGGGTTGATTTTGATGTCATTGAGGGTGTTTTCTGGTCAAAAAGATGTTATTTGAAGTTCCCTTAACAAGACTATAGTACTTGTACTCGGTTAAAGTCTTTCTTCAGTCGTCACTCGTCAGCAGCGATGAATATATCTTTTAAGTCTTATCTCTTATAAGTTAGGCAGTAATTTTTGTTGTCTAAGGTGCAACTATTTTTCTTCTTCCTGCCCTTCCTGCACTTACTGCTCTTCTCTGAACAAGATGAGAGGATTCTGTTTCTGAATGCTGTTCTTGTTTTTGCAGCAAATAGAGAACAGGATGCAGGAAGAGATGAACAATGACAGTGAGGAGGAGGATGTTGAAGGAGGTGAAAAGACTACAACACCCCACATGTTCTGCAAGACCCTTACTGCTTCAGACACTAGTACTCATGGAGGCTTCTCCGTTCCCAGACGAGCAGCAGAGGATTGCTTCCCGCCATTGGTAATTACTAAGCTTAAGCCTTTGTGTCTCTTATTTTATTTCATTCGCTAATGAATATTTTAAACTTTGTGTCTCTGTTGATTCTAATGTATTCGATATTTATCAATCTTGGAACTCACTGTTCCTTTCTGCAGGATTATAATCAACAGAGGCCTTCACAAGAGCTTGTTGCAACGGATCTCCTTGGGCAAAAATGGAAGTTCAGGCACATATATCGCGGTATGACCTGGGAATCTCTGATATTTGGTGCTTTACTTTACCAGGCAAATGCTTTATAACGGCTGTTTGTTTTCCCTATTTCGTGCTTCTTTCTGAGTTCCCTTTCTGGTTTGAGAAGGGCAACCTAGAAGGCATTTGCTAACCACTGGATGGAGTGCATTTGTGAACAAGAAGAGGCTTGTTTCTGGCGATGCAGTGCTGTTTCTCAGGTATTTAGGACTTGGGAGTGAGTAAATTTGAAATCGAGAGAAGCACATGATTTCTTGTGTATGATTAACGTATGATTCCATTGATAGGGGTAACGATGGGGAATTACGTTTGGGAATTCGAAGAGCTGCGCAGCTTAAAAGTGGCTCTGCCTTTCCAAATATTTGCAGTCAGCATGTCAGCTCTAGTAGTATCATGGAAGTGGTTAATGCTATATCTACTAAAAGTTCCTTTAGCGTATACTACAATCCCAGGTACCTTATTCTTGAACCATTTAATTTTTATTAAAAGGATCATGCACTCTTGGTTCTAACTGATGTAGATATTATAGAAATACAGAAGTTCCTTTCTTTTTATCTAACATCCTATTCTAATGGCTTTTGTTTCTTTGATGTTTTATGCAGGGCTAGCTCTTCACAGTTTGTCTTGCCTCTTCACAAGTTCTTGAAGAGCATTAATCATCCTTTCTCTGTTGGAATGAGGTTTAGGCTGAGTTTTGAAACCGAAGATGCTGCAGATCGAAGGTGTGCTATTTATGTTTTGCTGTTTTGTCGATAAAATATGGTGTTGGAATCTTCACTAATATTTCTTCCACAGATACACTGGACTGATATCTGGAGTTGGTGATGTGGATCCTATCAGGTGGCCAGGATCAAGGTGGAGGTCCCTAGTGGTATGAATATTCGCACGCCTACCTTTTACATGCAAGAATTCAAGTTTTAGTATATTATATTTTTCTTTTGGAGCTTTTTAAAATTAAAATGCTTGTTCTCACCCTGCAAACATTTTGTAAAGAGTGCCGGTCTGCTTTTGCTTGATATATCATCTCCCCAGTGAAATATATGCTCTTTTCAACTGTTCGTATTGTTAGAGACAAAAGCGTTCATGTTCTACCAAAATCAAGTTATCCCATTAGAATAGGTAATTTATTGTACATGAATTGAAAAGAGAACTAGATGTTTGAATTAAGAGGATAATTGTAGGTTCAATTAGGCAAATCTTGTGTGTGATCTTGTGGCATCATAAGGATTTTACCGGCTTCAGATGCTTGACAGACACTGCTTTTATCTCTACAGACCCAGGAATCATTTCACTATTAATATGAATATTTAGCCTATCTTGTTCTCATAATGTTTATTTGACAGTTAGTTAAGTTCTTATAAAAGTGGTATTCTTGCTTTTCTCACTATAGTGTTCCATAGCCTCTCTATATGGTCAAATCTGATTGCTTTTCAGGTGAGGTGGGACGATGTTGAAAGTAACAGGCATGGCCGGGTTTCCCCATGGGAGATCGAGCCCTCTGGTTCTGCCTCCACACCTAGCAACTTGGTTCCACCTGGCCTGAAAAGGACCAGGATTGGGCTATCTTCTACAAAACTAGAGTTTCCAGTTCCAAGTGAGTCATTCATTTGACAGAAATTTTAGCTTAACCACTTATTTCTCAGCTATCATTCATTCTTCTTTGTGTTATTTCTAGCAGATGGGATTGGAACATCAGACTTTGGGGAATCTTTAAGGTTCCAGAAGGTCTTGCAAGGTCAAGAAATTTTGGGTTACAATACTCCTCCCATTGATGGCGACAACATCACTCGTCATCCACCTGAAAAGAGGAGATTGTTTCCTGGTTTGCATGGTTCTGGGATAGCCATGATGAGAAATGGTCCAAGAAACCCATTTATCAACTCCGAAACTTCCTCCCGGGGTATCGTGTTTGATGAATCCTTCCAATTCCATAAGGTCTTGCAAGGTCAAGAAATATTTCCAAGTCCGTTTTATGGTAGAGCCATGGCCACCAATGAAGTTAAGGCAAGTGGTGGTTGCGGTGCTATCGAAGGCATTCGATTGTCTAGGTCTAAAGATGGATGGCCGCCAATGGCAATGCAATGTGAAAATTTCCTAGGACGCTCTTCCATTCCTTCTGTACAAGTCTCATCACCATCTTCTGTGTTCATGTTCCAGCAGTCAATGGTTCCCGTTCAAAGCTTTAATACACATAACCGTGGCGATTTCGCAGAGCAGAGGATTACAAACAAAAGTACATCCCTTTCTGGGACAGCATTTACGACCGACCATAGCTCGAACACTGAAGTCCCACAGGGGATGCATCCCACTTCATTGGGCGAGCAAAACCAGCTCGGCCTATCACATCTGTCCACAACAGCATCAGTGTTTTCAGGCTGTAAGGATCTGTCTTCAACATGTAAAGCTGGGTGCAGATTGTTTGGTTTTTCATTGACAGAGGAAAAGAATGCTGGGAATGCAGACAAGGCTTCTCCAGCAACATCTGCAGTAAATGCAGGAACAACCACTGTTCTATCCAATATTGGGGTGCAATGTCCTCGGAAGTCTCCTCTGATGAGCAAGGTGGTTGGAAGCAACTGTACCAAAGTAAGTAACTTACCTGCTCGTGCCGTAGAGGCGATATATTTTACGTAAATATGTTTGAAGATAGAATCTTCCAAGATCGCTACTTGAATCGACGTTATATTAGCTAACACTAAGATGGTCCCCTCTGCAATCAAGGCTGTCTAATTTATAGTTTTTCCAAAGAAAGAAAAGTGGGATAGAAAAAGAAAGCATTCATCGCTGAAAAAGCTTGTCACAGCCTGATAAATCTGATCTGCATTGTGATGCAGGGGGCTTTCCAGTACCATTTTGCAAATTACAGTACCTACTACTGAATGGGTCTTTACTTATTTTTGGGGGGGCAGCAAAGAACATTTTGGGGAAGCAGAAGAAGAATGGCTGCCTAGTTTTGTTGTTTTGAATGAAAAAGGAAAAAAAAAAGGCTTGTGCAGGTGTTAAAAACCTTTGAAATTCTTGTGTTTTCGGGATATCCATTTGGTTTGAGCTATCAAACGAAAGAACACTTGGTGTTTGTGTTGCTTGTGTTGATATCCAATTGTTGTTGTTGCTGATTTTGTATCTCAGATTATTATTTTGATTTATGTGTAACAACTTTGTTAGTTTGGAGAAATTATGATTGAAAAGTGGTGTGGCCATATGATTTTCACCCCATAATTGTGGGATGCATTGCCTGATATAAAAATTGGAAATCAGAAGAAATAAGAATCATATGTTTTAAAAATATTAAAAGAGTGATGATTAGGATTGATTTCATGGGGGGTGAGAAATATTTTATACTTTGGGATTCTTTTAATTATTTGTCTCAATTCTAAATTAGTCTTGTTAATTCTTTCCGGATTCTCTTCGCATTTCTTTTTTCTTTAATAATTATAAAATATTCTAATCACTAAACTATATTAAAAAAATTATGAAGAGTTATGAGTATTCTTACGTGTTATTTCTAACCTATCAGTAAACTATATTAAGCTTTTCTATTTCTACTCCAAACAAAACAATCAGTTTCTTTACATAAAATTTATGTCATAAATCAAACAAAAAGAAGACGTAAAATTGAATAAGATTTTAAGGGAGAAATAAATGAAGAAAGGGATATTTCGAATAAATGTGGGCCGTTTGATTGGCTGGATTTCCTTTGACTGTAGCTTTCCAGTTGCGTTTCGTCGACCATAACTGGACTCCCTCCCGTTCACGTCGGACTCATTTTGCCTCCTCAAACACTGAATTCTCCTTTCCGTTCACATTATCATTATTCTTTCCTCCATTATTTAGATTTTAGACCATATTAGTTCTTAATAATCTTGAAGCGATTCATGGCACCATAGTACGAAGCTTCTCTTTTCTTTCTCTGCATTAAAAACCCACTCCCCTCTTCTTCTTTTTCTCCTCCTCCTCCTCCTCCTTCCTTAGCTTTCTCAGAAAGGAAATGGCCGAACAGGCGGCGACGGCGAATGTAACGACTCTCGAAAGGACCCCGACATGGGCAGTCGCAACCGTCTGTTTTCTCTTGATTCTCATATCCATTTGCACCGAATATTTGCTCCACTTCCTCGTCCGACGGGTATGTCAAAATTCATGATCCATCCCCTGTTTTTGCCCGTAAATTCTTACAACATAGTGGAACGAAATCCCCTGATATTTGGTCTAATTTGATTTGGGGCAGTTTTTCGGCAAGAATAGAAGGAAATCCCTCAGGCCGGCTCTCCACAACATCAAATCTGGTCAGAAATTACAAAACCCCAACCTCTGTATCTCTCTGTTTCTATGCTGATTCTGTGTCGTCTCTGTTTTTTTTTTTTTTTTCCGTCTTCTTCCGATGAAATTTGTGCGTAGAACTGATGATTTTGGGATTCGTGTCGCTGTTACTGTCGGTGAGCGAGAGCCCAGTTACTAAGATTTGCATATCGAAAAGTCTGAATGAAAGGCTTCTGCCGTGCAAGACGATGAACAATTCAGAGAGTATCGTGGAGGAATCCAAGTGTGGTGCTGAGGTACAGAGATTTATGACATGGAAATGGTTTAATTTGTTCGAGAATTGAGAAAAATTGGTTTGGATTTAGGGGAAAGTTTCGTTGGTGTCTAGCGATGGTGTGGGACAGGTGAAATACTTGATCATTTGTCTAGCTTTCCTACACATCTTCTCCAGTCTCCTCACATTCAGTCTTGGAATGGCTAAGGTAACATTATCATTTCCTTTTTGGATAACTTTGTAATTTAATTTATGTTTTAAGTAATATTTTGGTTCATGCAATTAGATTTAGTATAAAAACCAAATAACAAGTAAAATGATTATCTTTTAAAAGGTATTGCATAAGTAAAGTAAAAAATTCAATGGATTAAATACTATCAAATGGCTGAAACCTTCTCATGAAAATACTTCATCCTAACTACAAAATCCAGCAAATAAAATAGGCCCCAAATTTAAGAAAAAATTATATGTATAGAAAAAAGGATAGTGATGGAATTTAAGAAGACGTGGAAAAAATAGCGTTGGTGATTAGATTAGAATGTTAAGCGTAGAGAATCTGAGACAATTTTGTTTGGGGTATGGGAAGACTTTTGAGATGTGAAATTAAGACTTTACCACGTCACCCTATTAATCTTCTGCTAATTTAAATCATGTACTACTCATTTTTTCTTTGAAATACCGTAAATATAAAGTGGATATTTGAATATTCGACATACAATAAAAAATTATAATGTTGTTGGTGTTGCAGATGAGGAGATGGCAGTCTTGGGAAGCAAAAACCAAAACGTTAGAGTATCAGTTTACAACCGGTAAATAATTCAGATTTAAATCTTATTTTATCATCTTTATCAAATTTTATCTACTTTCTTGTCGTTTTGAAATATTTATTTTTATCCATGTATTTTAAATGGTAAAGCTTAATCAAAAAGTGTCGTTTTTACTTCTTTGTACGTTTTTCAATATCGCTTTTCTCAATTATAATTTCAACCCAAAATTATATTTAATAACTTAAAGATTTAGATACTATTTTAGTTATTATATTTTTTAGCTTTCATTTATTTTAGTCTACCTTCAAAACGTCTATTTTGGTCCAATACTTTTGACTTTTGTTCATTTTTTCCTTTACTTTCTAAACGTTTTGTTTTGGTCTATAAACTTCTAGAAAGTGACTATTTTAGTTTCTTCATTCTTATTTTTATCTCATTTATTTCTATATAATTTTTAGCACGATATTTTACTCGCTAAATTTATTGAAGTATAGCTCTAACTTTGTATTAATAGGTTTTCAATGTATATAAATTTTGTGTTAAGATTTTGTAAACATGGACCAAAACAATAACTTTTTAAAAATACATAGACTAATATAAAATTGTTGAAAGTATAAAAACTAAAATAAATAAAAATTGAAAATACAAAAAGCCCAGTGTCAGAAAAATAGTGACCAAAAATATATGAATTAAAATAGTATCTAAATCTAACTTGAAATAATTTTGGTTGCCTATAGAATTTAGGAAAATACTTAGAAACATCTATCTTGTCCAGACTGCTCTTGAATTTTTTACTAGAAACAAACGCAAAAATAGATTATAGTTTCAATAGATAATGAGCTATGAGGAATAAATCTCACGTATTTTCCTAGAATTTATGATAAAAGTAGACAAAAAGTTTGAAAATAGATGGATGAAAGTTGATTTATTTATGTAAAAGACTAAAATAGATTTTAAATGAATAATTAATGGTAGGCCAATTAATTCCACCGATGAAATTTTTGGGGGAAATTTTCATAGCTTGGATGGACCCCATTGGCATTGACTTTTGTTTTTATTTTCTGTTGTACAATAATGAATGAACTACAACTACAAGTAGATCCCAGAAGATTTCAGTTCGCTCGTCAAACATCGTTTGGGAAGAGGCATTTGAAATTCTGGAGCGACCACCACTTTCTCCGGTGGCCGGTAACTTCTTCTTTTAAACGAATTAATTATTCTTTCAAGATAAAAAAAAAAAAAATTTATTAATTTTTTACATTTGTAATATTTTATCAATTCAGACATAAAGTTCGTTGTTTGGGATGTAGGCTTGTTTTCTTAGACAATTTTACGAATCCGTCTCCGCAGCCGATTACTTCACTCTCAGACATGGTTTCATCGTGGTAATTCCCTCTCTTGTCTTTTTCCATAATCTTACTTTTCAATAAATTATATGCTTAATTTTGATGTGAATTAATCTTAAATCAAAATTATATATTATCTCTAATCTACAAAAAATTGACCACAGAGTTTATGAAATTGCAAACTATTGTTTACAGGCCCATATTGCAGAGGGAAGCAGCTTTGACTTCCAAAAGTACGTCAGAAGAGCTCTAGATCAAGATTTCAGTGTGGTTGTGGGAATCAGGTCATTTTTCATTCACCCCACCACTTAATTTAATCATGTTTAAATTAAAAGGAAAAAGAAAAACTTATTTTTAACTTAAATCGAACCCCCCCCCCCCCCCCCCCCCCCCCCCCCTTTCGTGAATTCTTGAAATACTAACTTTTGGGAGTTGGAACTTGTTGGTGCAGTTGGTGGGTTTGGATATTCTCTGTTCTCTTCATATTCTTCAATGCACATGGTAACCTCAAAATCCCCCTTTTACTTTTGGAACAAAAATTTAAGATTTGGTGAACTCATTGTGCGACGTCCATTCAATTTTGATGCAGTATTTCACAGCTACCTATGGCTTCCCTTTATCCCATTAATAGTAAGAAAACATCAAACATTTTTACATCTTTTTTATAAGGTTTGATTTGGAGTGATGCATGAGTTAATGTTGTTTTGCAGATGCTTTTGTCGGTCGGGACAAAGCTACAAGGGATTATGACAGAGATGTTCATAGACAGCCACGAGAAGTCCAATGTGGTCCGAGGAACTTTGCTTGTTAGGCCCAGTGACCATTACTTCTGGTTGGGCCGACCCAAGTTGCTTCTCTATTTCATACACTTCATTTTCTTCCAGGCAATTTTTTCCATCACCCAAATCAATGAAACTTACATTCTAATTAATTAGTCATCAAACCCACATTCTAGATGGTCAAATGTTCTTTTTGCAGAATTCTTTCCAGTTGGCATTCTTTTCGTGGACGTGGGTAAGTTATTTGTTGTTATTATAGCTTAAAAGCAAATTAATTAGTGGTGTTGCTAGTTAATTAGTGCGTCAAATTTAATTTACAGATGAAATTTGGGCTGAGATCGTGTTTCCAAAGAGATATTGCAGATTTGGTAATAGGAGTTGTGGTGGGTGTGATTGTGCAGCTCCTCTGTGGCTATGTCACTTTGCCTCTCTATGCTTTGGTCGCTCAGGCAAGTAACCCAATTCCCATGTCTATTTAATCACGCAAATTTTAAAAGTGTGGTTGAGTTTGTTAACTTGTTGTTTCTGTTCTTTTGTTTTTGTTGAAGAAAAATGTGTTTCATGGTTTCAACCTCAAAAAATTCAAGTGTTTTTATTTATATTTTGGAATAAATTGAAAATGAGAACAAGAAAAAAAAATTGGTTTTGATTGTTTCCAAAATTTATATGCAATTGTGAGAATGTTCCAAAAAAAGATAAACAAGAAACAAAGTTATTTCTAAAATATTTATATTTCTTAAGAAAATTAGAAACGACAACGTTACCAAACGAGCCATTCATTTCTTGTTTCTTCTTCTAATTTTTTTAGAACTAAAAACAAAAATATGTTCGATAAGAATTTCTATTTCTTTCTTGGATAAAGATAGAAACAAAAATATATTTGATAACTATTTTATGTTTATTGTTTCTAATTTTAGTACAAAAGTAGGGGTAGGATTCGAACTCATACGTTTTCATCATCGATAATTTATATCTTAACTCGGGTTAGCTTATTTTTATTTGTTGTTAAATAAAATATTTTAATAAATATAATATAAAAAGATATACTATATAATTTATTAAAGAAAAAGTTTATAATATAAATTTCTCTCATATAAAAATATAAATTATTAGCTTTAAATTAAAAAAAAAAAACTTCAAATTTTTTAGTAAAAAAAAAAATTTAATTTGAAAAATAGAATTTTATTGTTTAACAAAATATAATAGCTTTAAATTAGAAAATATAAAATATAAAAGGATAAAAAAAATTAAGACTTTTGCGTACAATGGGGAATCAATTCATGTACTTGGTGGAAGATAATAGATCTAATGTAGGCACATGCACCACAAGATTAATACAATTTGATATCAGATATATTATTTAACCTAAACACAAAAATAAAGAAACATAAATGGAAAAGGCAAAACTATTTTTCATAATTTTTAAAAATTGGTATTTCTTTAAACGTTTTTTAGAATTTAAAAACGAGAAATTAGATTGTTAATAAATATTTCTCTAAAAATGAGAAAGATGAAATAGAAAGGTCGTCAAATAAATCCAAAATAATTAGAAATCAAGACGTAGATTAATCATATAAATAGATGATCTTACCCTTGACTCTGGTTGAAATTAGTAAGTTAATTTGAGAGATTAATTTTTACCTCATTTTTTAATGGTAAAAATTGTTGATTCTCGAGGGGGGGTTTAATTCTACAGATGGGGAGTTCGATGAGGAAGGCGGTGTTCACGGAGGCGGTGATGGAAGGTCTGAGAAAATGGAGAGGCAGAGCGAAGAAACGGATATCTCGAAGAAGTCGAAACTGCCGCCACGGCGGCGACTACAACTCGCCGCGGCGGACTTTGGTGGATGCGGGCGTTGACTCGCCGCCTTCTTTCAGACTGGAGACAGCGCCGCCGCCGTCTGTGGATTCTGGTGGCGCCCAAAATGATAATGCTTGGTCTTCGTCTTCGGCTGCTGTTTCTATAAAAGGCAAAGGCAAACGACCACTTGAATTTGAAATTGAAGAAGAACCCAATGACCATAATAATCACAAGGTCAGCTCATTCGATGGCTTTGATTGGGCTGCCAAAATTCACCCTAATTTTTCAATTCATGCAATGTGACCATGATATAAAATAAAATATTATATTCTATGGAATGAATATAATATAAAATATTACTTATTTTCTTACCAATGTACATTGTACGCTTCACGACGAATAAAATTTGGTCACTTGTATTCTCTATATGCTTGTACTTTCTATTGTGATTTTTTAGTCAATTACATTTACACCCTTCTATTTATTTGGTTTTTTAGTTTTCAAATTTGGTCACTAACTTGTAAGGACACAAATTTGATTAGCCATTCTTATTTAATATTAATTTGTAAACTTTTTTTAAATTAATCATTTAAATTTTATTAATGATTTCGATTACAGACTACATAATCTCAAAAAAAAATAAAATTACAAACTACATTTTGTTCACTCAAACTAATTATTGTAACAATTTGTATCAGTTATTAAAAAGATGTAACTTGTTCTTGTCCGTTGTAGCAATAATTTTCTTATGAGATACCAATATTTTTTTTATCGTACTACTCATTAAATCTTCTTAAGTTTATGTCAAATGTGATAAAACATAAAATAGAAATTATATAAGGATCTACTGACATCAAATTTTACTCTCTCCAAAGAAAAAAAAAACATCAAATTTTACTTTATAAAAATAATAGTATTGTAACAAGATGATTGATTTAAATACTAATTTTTTTTAATTTTAATTGGAAGAAGATTATTTTAAAAGTTGTTGTGGGTTCCAGCTGGCAAAGAAACATTTATATTAAATATTTAAATTAAAATCAATGAATTTACTTTTTTTTTTACGTAGGACGTGGATAATTAAACCTTCTACTTTGTAAGACAATCTGTGTCTTATCCTCAAAACAATATTTAAATTAGTAGAAAAAAGTTTTTTTTTTTTTTTAACAAAGTAAAAAAAAGTTCATAGTTGTTTATACATGCGAGCCATAATTTCATTATACTCATTTTTCTATTTAGACAATTAGATGTACAAAATTTTATCATTGAAATAAAATAAGTGGATAATTTAGCACTATAAATAAATCCCAATATTTAACAATGAATATCAATTAATTAATCCCAACGATCATGAGTTCAAACTATAACCTTGTAGAAAAATATCTTTAAGTATATTGTTTTTATTTTTATTTCTTTTGAATAAATATCTCAAGTAGATTTAGTTGGCCAACGAGAGAAGGTTCCATTGGATTGCTAATCTATCTTTCGATCGGTACGTTGCGTGGACTTTACCCAAATTTTTATTACATTTTATTTTGTCGAAAGAGAAATTTAATTACTGTTAATGTACGAAATAAAATATTGTTGAATAGAGATCGGTAAAATATGCAGGAGCAGGACTGTTTCTAATTAGTCGTGTCAGGTGTAAAAGAATTTAAAATATATTTAAAAAGTTGAAAGAAAAAAAAAAGAGTATTTTAATGAAACACGATGAGACAACCCAACCTAGGCAATGACGTGTCGGTTTTGCGAAAAAAAAAAAAGAAAGAAAATTGTGTGGAATTTGTTTGACGTCTTTTTCGGACCAACTCAGTGGACAAAACGGCCCATACTCCCACTCGGATCCGCGTAATACTCACCTCCTCTCCTGCCTTCTTTAGTGGATTATCAAAGTAAACCCAATTTTAGAATCTTTACGCACCATCTTCCATTTTAAAATTTTTCCAATTAATCTTATTAAAAAGTCAAACATATATTACCTTTTAACTATAATTTTTTGGGTACAAACATGTGGGAGTGGGGATTGAATTCACAACCTCTTGGTTAGAATGTATGTCAATTATCGTTGAGCTATGCTCACTTTGACCATTTTAACTATAGGTTAAATTACAAGTTTCATCTCTAAACTTTTATAACAATTTTAAAATTTGTTGGTAAATTTTTAAACTTTTAATTTTTTGTCTAGGTTATTGAACTGTGTTTCAAATATGAAGTCTTATAAGCCTTAGACAATTGTAATATTTAGATATTTGACACCTAAAGTATCTTGTACACATTTCGACAATTGATTGAGTGAATAAGTCAACTTCAAAGTGGGTTTGTTGTGCAAAGAGTGTGTTACAAGTTTGGTAGCTTTTTTAACTTTTAACTTTGTGTTTAATAGATCTATGATTTACAGAGAAACTTTTTAAAGTTCAATAAACTTACTAAATACCCAAAAAAAAAAAAAGTAATTTAAAGACTTACTAACGTTTTTAACGACCAATAATCTATTACACAAGATTTAAAGTTTAAGACCTATTAGACATATTTTAAAATTTTAGGAACTATTAGACATATCTTAAATTGTTATATGACCAAATTTGTTATTTAACATATGACTAATAGAATTGTTTTCAAGTTAGTATAGACTAAATAATGAGATTTTATTTATTGATTAAGAAAATGTATTAAAGTCAATTTAAACCTAGATTAATATTTGAGTTTAAACCTCGAATCTAAAAGTTATCTGTCAAATGAATAAAATATCTATTAAAAATTATGATTCGTGACATTCACTCATTCTAAAAATGTTGTTGTCTTAATTAATGGAAGAAGATTGTATTTGAGTTTGACTCCATAGTGCTTGTTAAATAGAGAATTAGAGAGAAAAAAAGAAAAAAAGGTAGTGGTGTTTGTGATAATGTTAAAAATGGGAGGAAATTGGAATGGCAGTTAAAGCAACAAAAGTTGACTCGCGTGCAGTCATTATTATGAATAAAACGAAATTACCTTTGCCTAGTCTAACAAAAAATTTCGACGATAAAGAAAATAAAAATGGAATTTTTATGGATACTGTTACCTGTGACTGTGAATGATGTCCCTACACTAAAATTATTTATTGTTCAAAAAACAAGAATGATGTCATCGATGATGTAAGCAATTCTTTGAATTATAGACGTGTTAAATTTGCTATTTTATGAATACGGAGATATGTACAAACGAACACGTACCACAACCACAACTTGTTTTCCAAATTCATTTTAATTTTATTTATGTTCTTCAAAAAAAAAAAAAAAAAACAACAACCGACCATTTTAAAAATTTTGTTTTTTTGTGCTTCAAATTTTTACTTGAGCACCTACTTAAACTATCTCCATTTTCTAGTTTGGTAAACATAGGTCTCACCAGCTGTTTTGATATATTGTTTGCTTTATTTATATCAAAATTTTATTGATTGCCCTTAATATATCTAATGTACCGATTAATTATTATTGTCACATTGTGCAAAGATATTTAAAAAGGAAGAGACTTGAAGACAAAACAAAAAGGACATTCTCAAATTTTGTGAATAGATAAAGACCTTCTAATTACACAGGAAATACACATGGAGATGTTGAAAAATTGGCATTCCCTAGCCGAAAGCAAAAAAATAATAAAAATGTATACATCACAAAAGAACATAAATATTCTTAACTTAGACCTAAAAACAATTATCCCTTTAATCACAAAAGAACATTCTACGACGTGGCGATTTCGCAACTACCCCTCATTTGTCACCCCATATCTCAGCAAACCAAACCAAAAACTAAGACCCCACCTTAATCCATCCCTTAATTTCCATAATTACGAATAATTCAAAACCACGTCACTATCACTTGTCCCTTTCCATCCGATAAGCTTAGATTTCATTTAATATTTTTTAAATACCAAAATATACGTCAACTTGATTCAGACTCTTTCTAATTCTTAAATCTAGAGATCGGAAGAATTAAATAGTAAGTAGCGTGAAATGTCCCCATCGAAAATGTAGATAAAAATAATTTAATGGGTTGCTTTGTTTAATAATCATCATTAGCACCTAATTAACACCTAATACAAGGCGCGCGGAAGAAACTAATATCGTCACCGTTGCTACGTAGCTCATTGGAATCTGTCTGACCAAGCAAGGCTGTGACGCAATTAATCGTCACCTACAGTTTCTATTACGTACAACATTGCGTTACCCGTGTTGACGCTTAACTTTTCCACAGCCCAATCGCTAATTGCCCACGTTATAAATAAATCCCAAATTCCGCCCCAAATCCCCAAATTCGCTAATTGACCCCATTTCTCTCTGCAAACATACCCAATTGGTCTGTTTCTTTACCAATTTTGCGTTATGCACCAAGCGATTCCGTACAGGACGTGGATTCCGGCCGCCGCCTCCTGCCGGTCCTCCGATCCCACGGCGGAGGCCGTCGATGGCGCCGGCAGCAGCGCTGGGGCGGCGAGTGTTCACAAAATGGTGTCCAAAAACGCCGTCGTCGTCCTGGCAAGGAGTGGGTGTTGTATGAGCCATGTTTTGAAACTGCTCCTGTTGGGCCACGGCGCGAACCCGGCTTTCTTCGCCGTCGATGAGGAAGACGAGGCCGATATCGCCGGTGAGATTGCGAAATCCGCCGGTGCGGGGGATGGAAACGACGGGAGGGTGCAGTTTCCGGTGGTGTTTGTCGGAGGGAAGGTGTTTGGTGGGTTGGAAAGAGTGATGGCAGCTCATATCTCTGGCGAATTGGTGCCGGCGTTAAAAGATGCCGGTGCTTTGTGGCTTTGATCGCGAGAAAAGAAAATTCAATTTTCAATTAACGGAATCTAGTATGTTATATATGAAATTATATTGTTGATTTTTAAATCCTCTATTGCATTTAATTTCTGAATTCTGATTCGAGATATCTCCGATGGGATGGAGAGTTTAATTTTTGTATAGTTCACACGAATTGATTTTCGCTAAATTTTCGTTGAAATTTTAGGCCTCGTGTCGGATTAGGTAGGCGGATCTTCAAAGATCGTGTAAATTAATTTGTATTCTTTTCTTGCTCAGAATTATTATGATGCCAATAAATTATTTTAGTACTCCCCAAAATTGTAAACGAAAGTCATGTTTGTGTTTAAATATAATTTAAAATTTAAATTATTAATATTGGTATGCTATATATATATATATATATATATATCATTGTTGGTTAGCTTTTCTTAGTACAACGTGAGGTGGGACATCATATTCACAATCTCTTAATTGAAAATATATACCAATTATCGTTGACTTATACTCGCTTTGACTATCATTATTGGTTGATCGATGAATTGGACCATGATTTTTATACTTTTAAAATGTCAATGTAATGTATATAGTTTAGAGTTGTCTCTTGTCCTTGTGAAGTTGAACATTCGTATTGTGAAGTTGAATATTCATATTTTATCTGTGTCGTGCTAAAAATAAATTAATTTAAATTATGGTTTATCAAATTTTACCATCTATTTTGGTCGTTTGACATTTTGCATATATTATAGAGTTAATGCTTTTCTTTTATTTGACTAAATCTACGAGCTACTTGTTCTAAAAAGTTTGAAATTTTAAAATAAACAATGTTATTCTAATTCTTTTTTAGAGATACGGCATATATAAACTGTCTTCTTCAATTTTTTGTTTGTAGGTATTTCATGCAATAGGTAGTTGAAATGACAGGTAAATTATAATATCAAGTTTTAACTTAAATATTTTTTGAAACATTAAAATAGCATATTTAAATAATAATAATAAAAATTTAAAAAATAGGATAAAAATGTAAAAACATATGGTTTAAATATTATTTAATACATGTATTTTCGATTTTTTTTAGTGTAGTATATTTTTAAATGTATATTTTAATTAATGTACTTGTCTTAAAAAAAATAATTCTTATACTCTTAAAAGAGTAATTAGGTTGATCATTCACTTTTATTTTTATCTAATTAATTTCAATAATAATTTTAGGGTGATAATTTAATAACTAAATTTTGTGACTATAAATTTCTATATAAAGAGTTTCTAATGCGTCTAAAATGTATGTAAATTTTGTAAATAGAAATTGAATTTGTTACGATAACAAAAATTAAGAATAAAAAAATCAAAATAAATTTCCAAAAAATATATAGATTAAAATAAATCAAACTAAAATATATAGATAAAAATAATATTTAAATTTAAATTTTTAAAAAGCAGGGTAAAATGTACGTTAATTATTATGCAGTGACGGTAATTTATTAAATTTTCCTTTGCAAATAATAATAATAACAAATCAATAAATTTCGATTTTTGCAATGACACGTGGAACCACGTGCTCGACACTGTACGTGAGAAAGTCAGTCAAGCTGCCCTGATATATAAATATATATATATATTTTAATTTTTTAGTATTCTGCCCTGTAAAATAATTGTGCTTTTTTATTTTGTAATTAATTAATTTTTTTTAAGAATGCCTAATCAAACTCAAACTGCCTAAATGAATAAATCATCAGACTAATATATATTATATATGTGATTTCCTCGTACAAAGTCTTACTCCAAAGAATTTTTCATTATTGTCAAAAGCGAGCATAGTTCAGTGATAATTGACATGTACCTCCAACCATAAAATTGTGAGTTCAAATTCTCTCTTCAATGTATTGTAATAAAAAAAAATTCATTATTTATCTAAAAAAAAAGGTTTTTCCATCATAAAATGAAACCCATTTATCCATATTTTCTTTAAGCCTTAAGGTGACTTTATATTTAATAAAAAATAATTAATAAACCGAATCATTCTACCATACTCAGTAACCACCACTTAAGGTCAATATGAATACAAATTATATTGTATTTGTAAATAAAATAATATAAGAGTAGTTATTACTACTACTACTACTAATAATAATAATATACCAAAAGTTTTTTTTTTGACGGACATAAAATACAAAAAGTTCAATAAGATGAAAATTGGATTGATGTAAAATTTCCAATTTAATAGCAAAGAGAAATTAGTGCTTGCACCGTAGTGGGTGAATTCCCTATTTGTTAACTACTTTGTATTTTGTTTTATATTTTTTAAATCCTAACTTATAAATATTTATTTTTCTTTTCGGGAAGGCTACAAATATTTATTTTACTGGTGTACTTCTTTGGTTTACTACTAAATCTATTTTTTAAAAGCCTTTTATTATTTGAGAATTGTTTTATGAAGGTTGAGTAAAAGATACAGGTAGCATATGTCTGCTTCTTGTACTGTACTATGTTCAATTTTCACTAGACTTTATGTATTTAATCTTATTTACATTTTTTTTTGTTTTAATAAAATCCTTATTTACATTCTTATCGACAATCTGAAGATTCAGAATTTTAAAGTTTCTTATTTGTTGCCGTCCAAGTCGAAAGAATTGATAAAATAAAAGCATAGCTAAATTGCATATAAGATGAACCATGTGCACATAAAGCTGCACCACAAAAACATCATAACTAATTACGCATACAAAAACGGTGTTCTGCTACCACAAATCTGCTTGGACGGCCAGAAATTGCGGCTGATGGGACACCTCTTTTCATTAAAAAAAAAAAAACCATTTAGTTAGAAATGTCAATTTGTGACGATTGAGTTATTCTATTCTCGTAATTGCGAAAATTTATTTCTTAAATTTTAAGCAAGTAATAATTTAATTTTTTAGTTTAAACTTTAAAACTATTTAGTTCCTATTACGTAAAATATTGTTAAAATTTAATGAGATTCATATGTGTTTATAAACCGTAAATATTAAGTTGTTACATAATAAAAATCTATCCTTAATTTTGAAAGAAACATTATTAAAATTTAGAGACTAAATTATTATCTAATTAAAAGTATAAGACTAAAGTTTAAGGACCAGATTATTTCCTCGAATATTAGGCCAAAAGTATTTCTTTTTAGCTTTTTGTTTTCTTTTATTTACTTTTTTATTCGTCATTTCCCTTTATTACTTTTTTAGTACAATATGTGAGGGTCGGAAGTCGAACTCTCAACCACATGGTTGAATGCATATGTCTTTAACTAGTCTAGTTGGCCATCAATTTCCCTTTATGTTTAACCTTCCTTTGCTCCATTCACAACTTTTAGTCCAAGTTTTATTTCATGTAGTTTTGTTTTAAAATTTAAAATCTATTTAGTAATTTTTAAATAATAAGATTAACCAATAATTTATTCCTCTACTTTTTCCCTTTTTTTTTTCAATCTACAAAAAGATTGAAGATCGCTATCGGTAGCAGAGAAACAAGTCAAATTTTTTTTGTCTATTTTTCTCTCTGCCATGTGAGAGTTTTCTCCGTTCTTTGGGTTGATTCCATCCATAAATTTGGAATTTTTTGGGTATTTTCTGCAACCATTTCGTTTCCAAGTGTTGCAGGTGACGATGGACGGTGAAGTTTTGATAGAATATTGGAAGAAGTTTTGATGATGGACGCTAATTCTAGAGGAAGCTTCTCTTGGAGATATTGATAGTTGAATAGCAATCCCAACGGTTAACAGACAAGAATCAAGTCTGGTTGGAAAAGAATCAATTGAATGATCACAAAGAAAGTTTGGAAAATTTATTATCTCAAGATTCTTGTCAATTTCTAATTTCCATGGGACTTCATGGTTGAAGATATGATTTCTCAATTTTTGACTGAAAATCAATATTCAATTGTAGCCTTTTGTGGCCTTTTTTCCCTCGTTCTCTCTCTTTAACAACTTCCAGTTTGAATAATAAAAAAAAAAAATCTACAGAAACATTCTTCAAAATTGTAGTCTGATATTAAAATTTGGTTCCTATTTCAATTTATTATATTTCACATATTTGGTCCCAGTCTTTTTAAAATTAAAAACAAAGGAAAATTTTCAATATGTTTTTTTAAAAAATTTCACTTTTTTCAAAAGCATGACCTTTTCAATTATGTTTTTATAATATGTTTGATTTAGATCATACTTTGAATTTTAATAATAATTTCAAAATTATATAAAAAAACTGAAAGTAGAAATAGTTATCAAATAATAGTTTGTTCTTTCTTCTTCTAGTCAGTTTAGTAGATAAAACATAAAAGATAAAGTTGAGGATTGGCATTATTTTTCAATTCATCTTCTTAACTAGAAGCTCAATTTTGAATGAATAGCCCTGGGCCGAATATTGGGGTTTGTAGTTGTGGGATTTTTTTTTTTCAATAATGCTTCAACTTATTCCAAATATATATCAACCTCGAACTATTTCAAAAAATAATGTTTTGGAAATTGTAGGTCATCTCATAAGAGACGACCTATGTCACCTCACGCTTCCCTAGTTGCATGGCACCTCGTTGGTGCCGTTGTGTTTTTGTTTAATTTTGGTATGTCGTCTCTTTAAAAAACGACATATGCAAAAGATAATGGACTTCAAGTCTCAATTATATCACTTTTTCTTTTCATTTTTATATTAAAATCTATCTTCTCTTCTAAAATAAAATAAAATAAGATTCTAAAAATACACAACAATAATTACTATTAAAAAACATATTATAAAAAAATGTAATTAATTATTTTTACTTTTAAATTATAATTACTACGTTAATATAATTTATTTCAATTTACTTAATTCGTAAAATAAAATCTCTCTTTTTTTAAACAATATATTTTTAATCGTAATTTCTTTTTAAAGTTAGTAGTTGTTTTGGTAATATATTTGAATAGTAAATATTTTAATTTTTTTTATAGGATTAGTAGTAATTTTATTATAGAAAATAAAATTTCAATAAGTAAAATTTATTTAAATTTGTTTAAAAGATAAATAATTGCAATATAATTTGTTTTATTTATTTATTTAGTACGAGTAGGTGTTAATTATTGTTGAGATATGCCATATAGGCAACAATAAATTATATATTTTTAATAGTAAATTGTTTTTTTGGAATTAGTAGTTATTTTATTTTAGAAGAGAAGATAAAATTTAATATAAAATTATATTCAATAAAAGTGAAAAAAAAGTGATATAATCGAGACTTGAACCCAAAACATCTAGATTAAAAAATAAGGAAACAACTACCGTAACAGATTATTAAATCCATTATTATTTGCATATGTCGTTTCTTGAAGAGACGCCATGCCAGAATCAAAAATAAAAAAAACACATGGTGCCAGCGAGGCACCATGCAACTAAGGAAGTATGGGGTGACATAGGTCGTCTCTTCTTTCTAAAGTATTATTTTTGGAAATAATTGGGGAGTTATATATATTTGGAATACGTTTGGAAGGAAGCATTATCAAAAAAAAAACCTCTAATCGTACACTATAAATGCTCCAATTTTCTCTCTCCTGATTGAAGGCCAAGGCCCATCAGCAAACCTTTTTTTAGTACTGTTAACTTATGGGCCAAGGCTAAGGCCCATCAGCATACCTTGGGCTATTAATTTCCTCCTGCTGATGGGCTTAGATAAGGAAATTATTCGGTAGCCGGAAATTAAGTTGGGAGAAAAAAGGAAAAAATATATATCAGCAAAATTGCAAATAAAAAAAAGACAGTGTGAGGAGCATTCATGTCGAGCTGCCAGCCTAGCCTTATAACCACGCTGTCTCGTCGGCTTGAAGGACGGTTAAATCGAAACTACCAAATTGCCCCTGTAATAGCCTGACCATGTTTCTGTGCTAAATGGTAATTTCGCCCTCCATACTTGAACAAGAAAGTCTCAGAAAAACCTCACGCCTGCGGCTTGCTTCGCTTTTTCCCTCCCCGATTTTAAACGCTTCCGATTGCTCTCTCTCACTCACTGACATAAAACGCAGAAAAGCGAATTCTATTCTAATTTCTTTTTCTTTCATTCTCAAAGGCATTTGGAGGGAAGGTGGGATTTTGTTTCTGTTCTTTCGAGATTCTAGTAGGGGGAAGGGCGCGAAATTTGATCGAAAGAGGCGGAGAGGAAGAAGGGTTGTAGAAGAAGATGATAAAATTCTTCAGAGGGAAAGACAATTCCGCCGATGTTTCCTCTTCGCAATCTCCCTCTCCCTCTCTTGCGGCCTCGGTGTCTGCCTTCTCGTCCTCCGGGACTGGTCCGGCGAGGCCAATTCGTCTTGTTTACTGTGATGAGAAAGGAAAGTTCCAGATGGATCCTGAAGCTGTGGCTGCCCTCCAGCTTGTAAAAGAGCCTATCGGTGTCGTCTCCGTTTGTGGACGTGCTCGTCAGGGCAAGAGCTTCATTTTAAATCAAGTTAGTCTCTTCTTCTCTTTATTTCGTGGGGTATTCTCTAAAGGTTTAGTTTTTGTCATTTGGTGGGTTCTTTTGAAATCTAGGGTTTTTGAATTTTGACGAGTTCAAGATTTCTGGAGAGTTGGCACTTGTTTAGTTTCTTTTGTAGCTGCGGTCTGTAATAGGTAGCTATATAGAGAAACGTGTCCGAGCTCGAATTCAAGTTTATTCCTGTGTATGAGGTGATGAGTGATACTTGTGTGCATTGAAGAGGTTAAGGTTGCTCAAATTTTGTAGGAGAAGCCGAACTGTGTCCTTTGTGGAAGGAGTTCAATTTCTTTCTGAACTGCCTTACATGAGTGGATGGTATGGGCCTTTACCTAACTTCGACGAGGACTTCTTAAGTGTGTATTTTTTCTGAGAACTATGCTAGAGAATTGGATACTTTGATCCTAGGTTGCTAAGTTTCAATATTGCTCTGATCCTGGGTCGGGATTTTATTTTTTGCAAATCACTTTTAAATTATTGTGATTGTTTTCAAGAACAATACATGATATTTTCTGGAGCCCTTTGCTTCTCTATTAGTGTAATATAATTTTGTGTGCTTAAACTCTTTCTCTTTTGAAGCTTCTTGGGAGGAGTAGTGGATTTCAAGTAGCATCTACCCATCGGCCTTGTACTAAAGGGCTCTGGCTATGGAGTTCACCCTTGAAAAGAACTGCCCTTGATGGAACTGAGTACAATCTTTTACTATTAGACAGTGAAGGAATTGATGCTTATGATCAAACGGTTCGACTTCAACTCTCTCATTTTTGCATTATTCAGTGTTTATTCTGCTCATCAATTCTCTATTAGATGTGAAATTGATACAAATGATTTCAGTGCTGGATTTCAAGTTCTTTATGTACTGAGATTCAAATCTGCTCCATATGAATTTATAGTGATAGCTGATAAGATATTTCCTCCATCATATGTTTGCCCCATTTGAAGGCGTAATATTGCAAATTTTATCTGGTATTATTTTGTTCCATCTATATTTTCTTATTTTTTCCTCCACTTTTGTACAGGGTACATACAGCACCCAGATTTTTTCTCTAGCTGTTCTCTTATCCAGCATGTTTGTCTATAATCAGGTAGGGGCAATAAATGAGGGTCCTTAATCTTTCAGAAACCTGTAATTTCTGAATACGTTGAAATGTACTGTACATTCTTCTATTTTCTCTGTCTTTAATTGGAACGTGATACTATGAAGTAAATTTGTTCATGCTCCTCTCTTTGTTGCCGTACAATTTGTACCATTTTCACATTTTTCGTTTTCTTAATAGAACTCAATATTTCTCTACTATTCAGATGGGTGGAATAGATGAAGCTGCACTTGACCGTTTATCTCTTGTTACTCAAATGACTAAACATATTCGTGTTAGAGCTGCTGGGGGCAGAACTACATCTGCTGAACTTGGTCAATTCTCTCCAATCTTTGTTTGGCTTCTAAGGGTACAGTGCACTTCTCTACCATTAATATCCATAAGTTGATACATTTGTTACAGAATGCATTCAGGCAATAGGATGCGTTTTTCCGTTTTTTTCTGTAACGTGCATAGTTTTTTCATTTTGTGATTGTGTGGCTTCTCTATATAAGACCTTAAACTCATTATGTTAGATCTTTTTTTAGGTGCTTATTTTTATCTATTTATTATTATATTCTGTGGCCTACTTTAAAATGAGAATTACTTGCAGGACTTCTATTTGGATCTAGTAGAGGATAATAGGAGAATAACCCCTCGGGACTATCTGGAGATCGCATTGAGGCCAGTTCAAGGCAGTGGACGAGACATAGCTGCCAAGAATGAGGTTTTAGTTACATCTTATCTCTTGTGAAGTCTGAAGAATTTGTTTCCTCAGTTATCTGTGCTTTCCCACGTTTAGAGCAGAGAGAGAAGGTTTTACTCTTGTTTAAGTGGGCAAGTTTTTTAAAAATTTGCTTACATTCATAATTGTTTTTTACTCTAAAACCTCCGTTCTAGGAATCCACATCTTATTTGTAATATCTGTTTATTTCTTTAAATTCAAAATTTTACAGTTCTTTTTAAATTCTTTTAACTACAGACGGGATGTTAAAGGAAGAGTTATTTCATTCATATTAAAGAGAGGGCACTTTTATTCAATTCTAGATGGACACGTACTAGAGAATTTAGTGAATATGCTTCTTACTTGGCGAAAGGTGTTGAACTTGAGAGTTTAGTAATTATTCTTATTTGGTATTTATATTTTATACAGATTAAGAGCTTTTGCTAATTTTATTCTGATGAAACGTCTTTTATACAAAAAAAAAAGATATGGATTTTTAAGGTCTAGAATTGATGCCTTTAGGGCTTTTCCTGTAATATATTTATAGGGTGTTTTCCAAAAGATTCTTTGAGTGGACAATGACATCATTTAAGGACTTCTTGAAAAGCAGGGGATACCCAACTCTTTAGTTATTAGATTTGTTAATTTAACAATGTCTTTTGATATTTACCTCTGGTAGCCAATGCAAGTAGAATTTTGGGTTTCCACTATTGATTAATTAATTAATTTTAAAAACTATACTTTCATAGAGAAAATGAGGGATATATAGTGGTCTAGAAATAAACAGCATACATCAAGTTGAGCCAAAAGAAAAATATTTTTCTTTTGGCTCATCAAATTAGTAAAAGAAATGGCTTCATCTATTAAGAATAAGAAAGAAAGGAACTATCATGAGTGGCGCATTTGGTCCAAATGGACTAAGGTAATTAAGAGGGAATGGGTTCAAATCCCATGATGGCCAACCTACCTTAGGAACTAGTAATTTCTATGTGTTTCCCGGCACCAAATGTTGTAGGGTCAGACGGTTATATAGAACTCTCTAGGCACCCCAAACCTCTGTTCCACGAAATTACTAATAAAGATTATCTTCGCAAAACTCCATCTGAATAGGGGATGGAATAACACCTCCTCATCGTGCAAGAAGAGATATTATGGACCAAAGAACTATCAAAAGACTATCAATGCCATCCCAAATTGAGGAGGCAAAGCTATATTTTAAAGCATGTGCTCCAAATTCTATGAGACATTCTTATACAAAACACACGACTTGTAGACAGAACTATGAAAAGACTCCATAATCGTATTCCAAATTGAAGAGGCAAAGCTACATCTAAAAGCATGTGCTCTAAATTCTATGAAACATTCTTACCCAAAACACACCACTGTAGACCCAACATCATATAAAAGCGATTTGTACTTGATCAACTACATTAATATACCTGTGCATGACCTTTCCTTCTTTGGGCCTTTACTTTCCACCACTTAGAATGACTTTAGGTTGTTTCTGACTTTAGGATGCATTGGACTAATATCATTTGTACTTCTGTATTATGTTGTAGAAAAATGAATATGTTTGTTTTGGATGATGATATAATTTGTAATTTCATCCATTTTGACAGATTCGCGATTCCATTAGAGCTCTATTTCCAGATAGAGACTGCTTTACCCTTGTGCGTCCTCTAAATGATGAAAATGATCTCCAAAGACTTGATCAAATTTCTGTAAGTCACTTAAGCTTATGGGTCTTTTTACATATATTTTCTTTGGAGCCAGATTTAACTTGTCTTCACTAATTTTCTGTGGTTTATTTCTGCAGTTAGATAAACTAAGGCCTGAGTTTAGGTCTGGACTTGATGCATTCACAAAATTTGTTTTTGAGAGGACAAGGCCTAAGCAAGTAGGGGCAACTGTTATGACAGGTCCAGTTTTGGTGGGTATTACAGAATCTTACCTTAATGCTCTAAACCATGGTGCAGTGCCTACAATAACCTCCTCTTGGCAGGTTAGTATATCTTATGAACTTTCTTGTAAAGTGAATTCTTAGATGAGTTTGGGGCTTGTGCTTGTGAATAGTGTGTGTGTGTGTGTGTGTGTATTTTTTTTCTCTCATTTCTGAATTTGTATGTTTGGATACCTGCATCATCTAGTATTAATATCTTAGTATCAGTTGACCTGGGAAGGATAAAGAAAGGAGGTGAAATTTCATTTATGTACCTATTCCTTTCTTTCTCTTTTTATTGAGATATAGGAAATCTGTCATGTTGAGTTTGAATATGTAGGAAATTGTGCCTCTTCTAATGAATTCAATGCAAGTACTTTAGGAATTTATCAACAAAGTAGAAGATAATTTCATCCACATCATTAATTTGCAGAGTGTTGAAGAAGCAGAATGTCGAAGGGCATATGATTCTGCGGCTGAAGTGTATATGTCTACTTTTGACCGTTCAAAGCCACCGGAAGAAGTAAGTGCAAATGCCTTACATCCTTATTTTAGATGTTTATGTTGCTTGATAACGTTTTTTGTCGTAGGCAGCATTGAGGGAAGCACACGAAACAGCTGTTCAAAAATCACTTGCTGAATTTAATGCAAGTGCTGTAGGGGTTGGTCCAGTGAGGAAAAAATATGAGGGACTACTGGAGAAATTTTATAGAAAAGCATTGGAGGTAATAATTATTATGAATCTTTTAATTCTATGTTTTTATTTGATTTTGTATGGACAACTGGAAAGGTGGACCTTTGTAGAAATAGAACTTAGGTGAAAAGGCAAGGTTCATGATGCTTTGAACATTTGGTTGGTGTTGAGAAGGTGCTCACAGATTCACCTTTTTGTTAAAGGAAAGGCTCTTTGGGGAGTTGCTTTTTGGCTATTATACGGAATATTTGGCTAATGTGAATATAGGGTGTTGGGGAATTTTTGGAGAAATGCAGGACTGGACTCATTTCAATTCCTTCCTTGGTTCTCTATAGCCGAACTTTCTATATTTTTTATTCTTAATGATGGGGCCTCTTAGTTGTAAATTTTGTTTTGTTTTTGTGGCTCGTCTTTCCTTAGCCATTTGTAGTTTCATTCATGTTAATGAAAGTTTGGTTTGCCATAAAAAAACAAAAAAAAAGGATTATTTTTACCCTTGTATTTAGTTGAGTTAGTCAAATTGAACCTTTAGGCTTCCTTTTCATTTTTACCCTTGTATCAGAATGGCTTTTTAGTAGTTTCAGAAGCAAGTTTCTTATTTGGTCTCAAGGAGATATTAATTTCACTGTTTACTCGTTGAAAATTAAGGTTAGAATTGAACCATTGAGTTAAGTATAAGAGTGAAAATGATATCTTCCCTAAAAAAATAATGATGGAACATTTTATATTCTCTTTCTTCTAGGTTGACTCCTTTTGCTTGAGCTAGTTTTTTGTATACCCCATGTGTATTTGTTCATTTTTATCTCAATGGTATATTTTCTATTTGTTTTTTGTTCTCTTCGGATGTTTTGTTCACTATCAATCAACGTACAAGGAGAACCAATTTTACTAGAGTGTAGAATCACCATTATTATATTGTAATGTTAAGTATTACAAGCAATTTTTATTTTTCCCAATGTTCTGAAAGTTGTGATTTGATGATATCTCTGGAAAGATTATTTTCTGCTTCTTGTTTTATTAATATGAGTTGTTCATTGAATGATTCAGGATTACAAGAGGAATGCATACGCAGAAGCAGATTTGCAGTGCTCGAATGCTATACAAAGCATGGAAAAGAGGTTGAGAGCAGCTTGCCATGCTTCTGATGCAAATATAAATAATGTTGTGAAGGTAATCCAGGTTTAATTTGTCAATATTTTGGGTTGAGGACAATTATTGTGGTCAGTTTTTAACACGGACAGTTTGGTTTATTTATAAAATTAAAGTAATAATTAGCTATGTTCATGATTCTGGTGGGCTTGAAGCAATACTAGGTGTTGAATTGACTATGTTTGGTTGTTATACAATATAAACTTTGATTTGCACCTAAGAAACCAAAATTTCATTAGTTATATTATTCTTAATAGCTGATGTTAAGTCACTTGTCCCCTGTTTCTGTTCTTAGACTGTGCCACACCACAGCTGACCATCTTTTCCAGCCCTTATTGAAATTTTATCCTTCTTAGTCAAAGTCTTGTCCCTCCTAATGTCATTATTGATTCTAAATTGAGTTCCCCATTTTGATTTGGTTGCTAACATGTCTGTGCAGGTTCTTGGTGCTCTTCTGTCTGAATATGAAGCATCATGCCATGGTCCAGGAAAGTGGCAGAAACTTGCCACGTTCTTACACCAAAGGTTTATATTCGTGTTTGTCCACGCGTATTTTTTTTTTTGGATTTTTTGAATAATATGACTGATACCATTAAAAATTGCAGTTTGGACGGTCCAATACATGACCTTATAAAGAAACTAATAGATCATGTGGGATCAGAGAAGAATTCTCTCGCTTTGAAGTGTCGCTCATTTGAAGACAAGCTTAATTTGCTTAATAAGCAGCTGGAAGTTAGTGAGAAGAACAAGTCTGAATATCTGAAGCGATACCATGATGCCATCAATGATAAGAACAAGCTTGCTGATGACTACACGAATAGAATAACTAATCTACAGGGTAATTGCAGTTCTTTAGAGGAGAGATGCTCTAGCCTGAAGAAAACATTGGACCAAGCAAAGCAAGAATCATTAGATTGGAAAAGGAAATATGAAACTGTCTTATCAAAGTTGAAAGCTGAGGAAGATCAGGCTAGTTCGGAAATTGCAGTTTTAAAGTCTCGAAGTAGTGCTGCTGAAGCAAGGCTGGCTGCTGCCCGAGAACAAGCTCAGTCTGCTCAAGAAGAGGCAGAAGAGTGGAAGAGGAAATTTGACATTGCTTTTAGAGATGCTAAAGCTGCTCTTGAGAGGGCTGCAGCTGTAGAAGAACGCACAAATAAGCAAACAAGACTTAGGGAAGATGCTTTGAGGAAAGAATTCTCCAGCACTTTGGCTAAAAAGGTAAGCCATCATCACCCACCATCGCACACAACTCAGAAACATTTGCAAACATTTTCTACTTTGGCACTTGAATACTTGGAGTGCTATAATTGGAAAGATCTGAAATTTATTCTCACGATGCAGGAAGACGAATTGAAGGACAAGGTAGCAAAAATTGAGCAAGCCGAGCAGCATTTGACAACTTTAAGGCTTGAGCTAAAGGTAAACTTCTTAGACCATCTGCTAACATGCTTCATCATTCTTAGAACTGAAGGACACAATAGTACGACTTATACTACAACCTGTGGAACAGATCCTGTTCAAGTAAAGTGCCCTGTATTACATCTCTCGTTCTTGACTGGGTGGGGGAATACAAAATATTTTAGGTCGACCTTGCTGAAAGATGTTGTCAGGATATTTTTTAGTTGATTTATTTACTCTTCAAATGTTTAGTCCTAATAATTAAAAACTACCTTTCTTGCTTTGTGATGATATGGATAACTTCCACAAGCGGTAGAGTGTTATGGAAGAATCTAGACCATGTCTATGTTCAAACTTCTAAACAATGTGGTAGAATTGCAATGACATTGAAAAGACTAGGTGATCCATGGTGATGAGTGACGCCTTGGTTGCTGAAGTCAGTGTGGTGACATGGCTACACAATAAATAGTTTGAAATTAATTTTTCTAGCACAAAAATAAAATAAAATAAAATAAACAAATAAAATCCTTAATGGTATTTCACTCTACAATTTTAGTTTCGTTCATGATGCATTCTGTTTCAAGGCTTTTTCCAACATTCATATCTTTTACATATGTGGATATCAGTTAGCATTGCAATGAAAAACAGATCACTTTCATATAAATAATGTTTATTTTGCAGGCTGCTGAGTCAAAAATTGGGAGTTATGACGTGGAAGTATCTTCTTTGAGGCATGAAATAGAAGAGCTGAAAGAGAAGTTGGAAACAACAAATGCTAGGGCTCAGTCATTTGAGAAAGAAGCAAGGATCTTGCAACAAGAAAAGCTTCATTTGGAGCAGAAGTATTTGTCTGAATTCCAAAGGTTTGATGAAGTTCAGGAAAGGTGTAAACTTGCTGAACATAATGCTAAGAAGGCTACTGAAGTGGCTGATAAAGCAAGAAATGAAGCTAGTGCTGCTCAAGAGGGAAAGAATGAGATGCAGAGGTTGGCAATGGAGCGGTTGGCCCAAATAGAGAGGGCTGAGAGGCAAATCGAAAATCTGGAAAGGCAGAAGAAAGATTTGGTGGAAGATGTGCAAAGAATTCGGGCATCAGAAATGGATGCTCTGTCAAGAGTTGCATCCTTGGAAGCAAGAGTTGAAGAAAGGGAAAAAGAAATAGAGTCTCTATTGAAATCGAACAATGAGCAGCGTACTAGCACTGTTCAAGTTCTTCAGGGCCTCCTGGATACAGAACGTTCTGCGCATGCTGAGGCCAACAGTAGGGCAGAGGCTCTCTCGCATCAGTTGCAATCTGCTCATGCAAAAATTGATCTACTCCAACAAGATTTAACTAAAGTTCGTCTCAATGAGACAGCATTAGATAGTAAGTTGAAGACTGCTTCTCATGGGAAACGTCTAAGGGTGGATGATGGTGAGATGGGCATGGAATCCGTTCAGGACATGGACACAAGTGAAAGAATTCTAAGAGTAAACAAAAGATCTAGGAGCACAAATAGTCCCATGAGGTATACTCATCCAGAGGATGGTGGCTCAATTTTCAGGGGTGACGATGATAATCATAGCCAACAAACAAATCAGGAGGACTATACCAAGTTCACTGTCCAGAAGCTTAAGCAAGAACTCACAAAACATAACTTTGGTGCCGAACTGCTTCAGTTGAAGAATCCCAACAAAAAAGACATTGTTGCGCTCTATGAGAAATGTGTACTGAAACTATGATATACTAGATTTGTTTTAGGATTTGTATAGGTCGATGATGAATGTATTCTACATGGAGATGAAGTTGTTGATCCATCTAGGACTAGAGAGCATTTTCAATTCTTAAGGGGTTAGTTTTGTGGATTTTGTCATGACCATCTGAAGGGGTGATGATACTCCTTCATGTTTCTGTGGTTCTAGACTGCCACTCTTGAGGTTAGATTATTGGTTCTTTGGCGCTGAATTTTCTTGCCGTCTGAGTTCTAGGATCAAGAATGTATTTTGCTTGAATTATCGTGTGAATTCTTTGACCTTTTGTGAGTCTAACTTGACAGCCGCGAATGTCTTCAGCTTTGGCTTCACTTTCCAGTGCTCTCCTCTCTACACTTTTCTGCTGTGGAAAAATTTCTAGCTTTACAACTCTTAAATGCAAGTTTATTAGGATAATGAAGCCAAAACAAGAAACTTATGGCTTATGAAGAATGAGATTATAATATTGTTTTTCGTATAAGGATTAGGATATTTGGACCAAACATGAGAACAGATTTTGTTTAGGTGGTGTTGAAAATTAAAGTGATGACTTAACGTGTAGGTGCACAAATTTTCAGAGGTTAGTGGTAGTGGTATTTGGTAGAGTTTTAGAGGCAAGATCTTAGGGTTGTAGAGTATTGTGGGTAACTTATTCTTAAGTATTTAGTGAGGTTTTTCGTTCATATTTTTCTAGAATTAGATTGGACATAGCTCATAATTGGAGTAAATTAGTATAAATCTATTATGTCATCTCTATTATTGTGTAAGTAATATTCTTGATGTGTAATTTTTCCAACATAGCAGTCTAAGAAGACTCTTGTACACAAAATTTGCTATTGGGCTGGACCCATTATCAATTGAATTGATTCAATTCCGAGAATTGAATTTGAACTTATCTGACAGTGACAAAAGCTAGAAACAAGTTTGGGGATGGATTATCCGACAACAGAAGATGCATTATCATCTCCATCTCCTAATAAAACCGAGCCAAATTCTGCAATATCTTCTCCATCTTCCTCTCTTCTGCCGGCGGCCCCTAATAATGGAAATTGGAATAATGGGATATTATCACTGCAGCTGTAATCAACAAATACAGCAGTTTCCGGCGAATCGACGGCGGCGGAGGAGGGGCACTGGCGTTGGCGAGGGTGTTTCTGGAAGAAGACCTTAGAAGCCACCAGTTGGCCGTCTTTCTCGTCCTCCGTAACCCCCAGATGGTACTGATGCATTATCCAGTTCGTCTTTTGGGCCTTCCTCTCCCTCCCACAATTTGAATACAGAACCAAAATCTTCTTGAAACCCATCACAGCCCCGACGCCGCCGCCGCCGCTAACCACCGCCCTTGTCTTGCCGGTTTTGTGCCATCTTGTGTCGATGCCTTCTTCCTCTGATTGAACTTTCCGGCGCTTCCTTGTGCCGGCGGTGTATGCTTTTGAGGGCCGATGAAAAAAGTGCCGGATTTGCCCATCTTCTCTCATTCCTGCACTTTTCAACTTGTACTATGTTAAACACTCAATATTTAAAATATCTCTTAAATCTTCTACTTTTTCTATTGTTAGTGTAATGTTCTAAAAGTATTGGAATGTGTGACCGAATTTGGCGGCAAATTAGATATAGCTATGGCAAAATGGGGAAATGAAGGAGAAGATCATCTCCTCCATGCACCTTTCTTTTATATGTCTTCCTAAAGTTTAGTTAATATTGTAAAAGAATGTGAAAAATTCTCTCTCTTCTTCAGGTTAACATATTCTCTCTCCAACATTTTTCAAATTTTATTGCTCCAAAATTTATCTCTCTCCAAGACATATTTCTTCATATTTTTCTAGTAAAATGGTAACTATTATAACCCTGACTACGAGGTTGGGAACTAAAAGAAAAGAAAAATGTATCTTTGATATACCATTCCAAATAGATTATGTAAATATGTGTTTGGCAAATTTGAAATACCAGAAATTCTTAAAAAATGATACCCAAACACTTACTCTAAAATAATAAAAAAACAGGAAACACAATTATGATTTTCATTGAAAACTTGTTATCATATTTAAATTTGTAATTCACCAATCAAACACACACCTTATGTTCTCCTTTTTCTAATTTTCATTCTTTTTTCTTATCCCCTCTTTTTCCAACTTTCCTATTTTTGAAATATATTTATTTTTCTGAGTTATTTTTTTTCTTCTCTATAACTTTGGATTCTCTAATTTATTTTTCTTTCTACGAAATAATATTGCTCTTTAATTTCACTCGTCCTAACTCTTAGCTTTTTTTCCCTCCAAACATATCTGTTGTCCTTTAAGTTCCTCTCTTCTGGTAAATGAAATAAATAAATAAATAAACATGTCTCTTGAGAATTTCTCTGTGCCTAAACCTTTCATATTTTTCTCTCTTAACATAAATCTCTTCTGTCTAACTTTTCTAAAACAAAAAATCAATTTTATGTTTTTCTTTAAATGAAAACTAAAAACCGAAATAATAATTATCCAAGCTTAAATTTTCACACACACATAAAAAAGGAAGGGAGTAGGAAAGGAAGGAAGTAGGAAAGTAAAAAAAAAAAAAAAAAAAAAAGGAGGGACTTTAGAAAGGAGAATTAAAATAAAAAGTAAGAAAGTGAATCTAGAATATCCTTAGGAGTAAGCGTAGAATGAACCCTTTTGAAAAAAAAAAGATGCAAGTATAATTGATTTAAAAATCATTATGCGAATCATTTTAAGGTAATTTAAAATTTTTTAAAATCAATTTTCTAATTTATCAGGATTTTGACCGAGGGGAATTAGGAATTAGGATTATTACCAGGGAGATTTTGAGGGTGAGTGTAGCAAATTCCATGTTCTCCCTCTAAAGTTGGGATAAATTGATCGATGAGCGGATGAAGGCTCCGCTTCAGTTTGGCCTCTAAATGCTCTAAAATCTGCTCGTCGCTTGGATCGAACTTCACGCCCGCCGGAACATCCCAGCTCCGATGGCCACACGACCGGCAAATTAGGGTTCCACATCCAAATGCGTCGTCGCCGTCGTATGAGTATCTGCTTCTCAGTCTCAGATAATTACTTAATTCCATTATTTCCGAACTTGGAAGCGGCGACGTCGTTTTACTTCTCTCCCGAGAAGGCCGAAGAACATGAATTTGGGACGACATCAGGAGATTGCATATAAATAAATACAAACAAAATTGGGTTACTTGGACAAGAAGTTAAGTGGACCCTGCCTGCCGTGTTGCTCAAACTTTTATTACCCTTCCTAACAACCTAAAAATCTCGTGTCGGCTATTTTTTTTTTTATTTTAAATATTTATATATTTATTGTGGGAATACAGAAATTAGTTGAATAATATATTATTAAGCGTCTGCTACGTACATTATCCTACAGCTAAATAAGAGTGATATATATACTGTGTGATGCCCGCGTATGCATGAAATCAAAAACTTAATAGACCAACCAAATTTATCATTTTTTAATTATCTTTTTCGAACAAAAATAAAACAACAAGATTTAACTATTAATGAATTCTTAAACTTAAAAAGAAAAACGCGTCGTTAAATGTCAACCTAATTGAAGAGAATATTGTTCACCCCCTTTTTAGAAGAGAAACCTATTTTACTAACTTCAATCTAGCTTTATTGAATATTAATAATTTATTTTATAGGTGGAACGTTTGAATATTAATTTCCACATTTATGTTATATATTCCTATAAAAAAACTAACTTTAAATTAATATGAAACCTAAAAAAAATGTATAAATGTCTTTTTAAAGGAAAAAAGTGATGCATCTATTAAAATGAGAGAATTATATTGTTATTTCATGTCAACTTGACATAGTTAAATTAGTTAAGACATAAAAAAATATTATTTAAGATGGAATGTCTAAATCACCTTCACCTCACAATGAATTTATTAGATATCCAATATAAATTATTAAATTTACCTTAATCCATAAACTTAAACTTTTGGATTTATTGGTGGTTTATTCATGTTTAATTTACTATTAAAACCGCCAAAGTGAGCCTACTTCAGTGGTAATTGGCATATATCTCCAACCAAAGAGGTAGAATATTTACTCTCACCATAGGCTCAAAGTTTTTGAGATTCTCAAGAAAGGAAAAAAAAAAAACTATGTCATCTATAACAAAGTTTTATTTTCTTTATTTTTTTCCTTTCAACAATATTGGCCTTTAAATAAGATGGTATAGTTTTACAACTATTATTAAGGCATATTATACCCATTCAAATTCTAACTTTTGGATTCTTATCATTTTATCTCTTTTATTTGTTTTCTTTTCGACAGGTCTATAATATATAGCTTTGACTTCATTTTTTTTAATAACTAGTTTATAAAGAGGTTGAATTCATAATTTTATTAAAATACCAAATTTAAAAATGGTAAATTGAGGGCAAACTTAGAAAATGGTAATGTTAGTAATCCGGCCATATTTATAAATTTATTTGCCGTGATCTAGTAATTTATTAGAATGGTATTAAAAAATAAAGTATTCTTTACTATCAACAAATGTGATTTAATTATTACTAAATACAATATTGATGAAAGTAAATAATATGTATATATTTAAGTAATTTTAAAATTAGTTGGTGTTATATTCCATGTATATGTCGCAAAAATAAGGGACATTTACAAAGTAGAGCATTGTTATTATTTCTTTTTGGGAATCGTGCATGAATTCCATTAGAAATTAATATCTCTAAATAAACAAAAATATTTTAGATTAGTTATGAAATTCTGTAAGATATATATAATATCAATGCGGGTATTTAAATATAATTTGGGAATATTAGAACAAATTTAGGAAAATAGAAAGTGTTAGGAAGGTGCCAATTCAAGTTGTTGAGTCTGCAATAATGAGGTACAAATACAATATCTGTAACATGTCCTTTGTGCTCTGTCAGAAACTTGGAGATTAAGATTCAAAATCCATACCATCTTTAATTAGAAAGGCCAAGGGATAAAAAAAGAAAGAAGAGAAATAACATTCGATGAGGTACTCCTCTCTCTATATACAGTAAAATGTATTTTTGGTTAACTTTTGAAAAATTGGCTTCTATTTATTTTTTAATAAAGAAAAGAAAAATTATATTTTCCCCTTTAAGCTGCCAACGTAGTCTCGCATGTAACAAAAACATTTAGTAAAATTAGTAAAACAGTAACCACATTTAGTTTTTTTTTTTAAATATAGCACTTAAAAATGATATTCATCTGTAATATTATCCGTAATATATTTGACTAATGATATACATTTGATATAATACTGATATAAGTGTTTGATATGCCATTGATATACTACTTATATAAATGAAATTTTGTGTTATATTTGAAAATAAAAAAAAAAAACAGAATAAAAGATTTTTGTTACCTACTCCAATTTCTCTCATTTTTTTTAGTGATAGTTCCTACCTACAAATAAACACCTAAATACTATTATCTATAAAATCGTTCTAAATAATTCTAAGGTCAGAGTAATTCTCTAATTCAATTTTTAGGAGATATTAATTTCACCAATTATTTAAATTTAGAGTTGAATTTTTAGAAATTAAAAAGTTTAAAAACTAGGTATAGATATGAACTTTGGTTATGCTCTATATTTTAATCCAGCCAAAAATAAAAAGTCTAAGTACACATATTTGTCGTTCTCATGCAATTTTGATTAGAATAAAAATATTATTTGGTTGAATGCCAAAGAGGAAGAGACATCAATTTGGAGTTTGGAAAGAAACTTCCAACCACCATCTCCAAGTTGGTAAATCTTTATACAAGATTTCTATGCTCTTCTTTAGTTTTCTATGGAATTTTGACCATTTTTGAGTGATAATAATTTATTCCAATTAAAATGAAATTGTTTTATCTCTTGACAAATACAAAAGTCCAACAACTATATATTTCCTTCATGTAATTTTAGAGAAGAATTCAATTGTAATTTCTTCTACTTTTTGTCAAAAACGTGACATCGTTTGTTTCTTGACACGTCCCGAGTCTCTTTTAATGAAAAAGTAGAACTATAAATAAGAATGACAAAGATATAGAGGGAATATAATTTTATTGATCACAATCTAGCTAGCATAATCCTTATAGAGAATATTTCTAAAGTTTCCTTGTTTTTCACCTTATGTTTTAGGAATATTCTTGAACATTTTTGTCAACTTTTTAAAATTAAGAAAAGACAAGAATATAAAAGTAAAATAAATTTTTTGTCTCTGAATTTGAAGATAGATTTATATTATTTGACTTCTAAGTTTCAAAAACTAACAATTTAATCTCCCATATTTAAAAAATAGGTCTAAGACATCTATGGAGTCAAACTTCCTTTGATCAAATATAAGTGTCATCGAGCTAAGTTCATGTTAGCGACTTATTAGTCCTACCAACGTAGATTAATAGCTCATTATTGGAAAATTGTTTATTTTTTTTTCTTTTTAAACGGATTGGAAAATTGTATTTATTGAAATAAAAATGGGAATAATGAATCATCCACCGGTCTAGGTACGGAAGTCCCTTTAGTCAAACAACGAACCACGGCAAACGAAAAATAAAATGGTTGAAAGGATGGGTCCCACTCACCGCCAAACAAATTCCAACAAAATCCCCCTCTTTCTACGAAAATTCCAACAAAACCCCTTTCCAATTTCAAATATAAATAATGGTCGTGGTCAAAAATAATTTTTATTTTCTTCTTCTTCAGTTTTTCTTGCCAATTGAATCCACTTGATAATTAGATTTGAAGGAATACATTGAAAAAATCACACTTTGTAAAAGTCAATATCTCAAACTCTTCATAGTTTGTTAAAATATAAATTTTGTTGCGTAGTTTTATCAATATCCTCTCTCTAATAAATAAAATTAAAAAAAAATCAATTTTTTTTAATGGAAATACACGAAAGGAAACAACAGAAGCAAAAAAAAAATTAAGAAAATGCAGAAGAACAGTCCGCAGCAAATTTTGATGTTAAATTATTATTTATAATCCCGGCAATTAATATCAGTTGAAAAAATACTGATGCGATACTTTATTTGATGTGATTTGATAGTTAGTTGGATGAAAAAATAAATTTCATTTGAACTCCAATTTCAACATATTTATGTTTTGCGGACCGACAATCTCAAATCTAATTGATTCTAATTGTGTTTAACCCTTCATTTAGAACTCATCCGTTGCGTAAAGTAAACGAAATATTAGATGAGATGAACATAAAAAATGGAAAATTTTAGTATTAAAATTGTATAATTAAATATCTACAAAAGAAATCTTTGATTTTGAGGAGACGAATTCAAAATTTTGAGTCTTCAATCAAATCAAACGCATACCTCCATCTCCAAATTGTTCAAAATGGCGACCACTTGACCAATCACCGGCCGGCTCTTTCTACAATTCCCCACGCAGGCCGACGCCACTTTCGCCAATCTCATCATCGGCTTCAAATCCGACGGAAACTCGATTCTCTGGTCCAGAAGCTCGCTGAATCTCATCTCCTTTATCAATGGCAGCGCCCATTTCACCAGCCACCCTTCTTCACACCCCCTCCCACTCAACAGCTCCAATAAAACCACCCCAAATCCGTACACGTCGCTCTCCTTGCAGCCCCCATGGCCATGGCCGCTCTTCCCCTTCCAGTTCCAGTACTCATCGTCAACATACCCCACCACGCCCCTTTTTTCTCTGGGCGCCAAAAAATTCAGCCCGTAATCGGAGAGCTTCACGGAGAAATGAGTGTCGATCAGTATATTTGAGGGCTTCACGCAGCCGTGGACGACGGTCGGAGCCATGGATTCGTGGAGAAACTGCAATCCTCTGGCTGCCCCTGCCGCGATTCTCAGACGTTGGCTCCAATTCAACAGGAATTCCCCGTCGGGATTTTGGTGTAGGTAGAAGTTCAAATTCACGACGCCGGCGAATTCCGTGACGATGATCCTCTCGCCGGGGGCTTCGGAGTAGCCGAGGATCGGGACGAGGTGGGGGTGGTGGGCGGAGGAGAGGGATCTGATTATTGAGGAGAATCCGAATCCGGCAATGTTGCTTAGGACCAGCCATGGGTAGATGCGTTTGACGGCGACGAGCTCGCCGGTGTCGGCCACGGCGGCGTAGACGGTGCCCAATCGGCCCTCGCCGATGACGCGGCGGTGGCTGAAGCCCTCGGTGGCGGCATCGATGTCGATTAGCGTGTAGGGTCGGGCAGAGGACTTGATCGGCGGCGGCGGCGGCGTTTGGTTTGGCGGTTGAGGGTGCGGCTTGTTTCGGCAGATGAAGAAGAGGAGAACAGAGAGAAGAGCGATGAAAGATGAAGAACAGAGAGCCAAGATCAAATAGTAAGCCAGTTTCTGGTGGTGATTCATGCTTCTAACTTCTGGGATTCCGTTTGGCTACAGAGAAGAGAAGAAGAAGAAGAAGAAGAAGATTAGGAAGTGGGTATGGATTTGGAATTGGGCCATGGAATTGAGAAGAAAAACAGAGAAGGGGTTTGGAAATTGGGTGAGAAATGTTGAAATTTTCGTAGTTTATAGCTGTGGTGGTTCTGGTTCGTATTCATAGTTGGCTGCTTCTGCCACTTAATAAATGGAAAATGTCAAAGTTTTTTTTTTTTTTTTTAAATAATTTTTCACAGTGTTTGATTTGATAAATTCTACAGGAATGAGCGTGATGTGATTGTGTGTCATTTTTCTAATTATTTGTGTACTTGGATTTCCAGTTATCCTTTCGTACTTCCTTCTTTTTTCTTTAGCCTTCTTCAATCCTATAGATGTCACTTAACGTAATCCTAATCCTCTATAGAGGATTGAAAGCTGGATTATTGAATTTGACAATAATGAATCACATATAATTTTTGAAGCTTGCATTGGTTTCAAAATTTCAAAAGAACAACCTTTTAAAAATGTTATTTATATCATATCTATCCTTTTACTAAAATTTATCAATTTATTCTTACTGAGTAATAAAAAATTCAAAAAGTACCAAGTTATTGGAGAAGATTAGTGTAAACACGTATTAGTTTTATTCTTAGTGTTCCCATATTTTAGAAGTAATTCTTAGTGGATTAGTGTGGTGTTGGTTAGAGAAAGCTTGAAGAGTAGTTGGTTAATGATAGGTTATTTATTTTCCTACAAATGCTTGTAAACACAATTTCCATTTTAGTAAATAGAAGTGTTCTTCTTCTGTGCAATTTTTCTCTTGCTCCTATTTTGTCGTCGTCTTGCAATTTTCACATAAAAAATGGACTAAATTGAAATTAATTAGAGAGCATCAACTAAAAATGGGATTTAACAAATTCATTTCCTTCTCATTCAATCATATTCGAAGGGAAGGAAGGAGAATACCAACCACAAGTTTGGAAGGAAAAAATGGGGAAGTGATTCAAAGTGAGACCAGCAAAATCAAAACCAATGCCTAAATTAGAAGTTGAAGTTGGAAGCCATTAGGCTATGTGGCCTTATCACCTTCTTCAATATTTGCAGACTGCGAGAGCTCAAGGTATTTCAGAAATGGTTGGTGAACAACTTTGTTTACTCACAACTCAAACATTCTACTCTCTTTTGTGATGTTCACCTTCATTTTTTGGCCTACTTTCTAAAACAAATATGGGTTCGCTGATGTCTGTCACGAGCTTAACAACTAAGAAAATGCTCTTACGGGACTGTTACTAACCACATTTCCATGTTCCGATTCTTCCTCACAATCGTATATTGGAGATAGTCTACCGTCTTTCTTGAAGCTCTTTGAATGGCTATTGATACCGTTACGAGCTTCTTGCAACAACGTAACCACTATTCTCATCGGCGGGCGGTTGATCGGCAGAGGACTGCTGCAGAGGAGGCCAATGTTGAGTACCTTCAATATTTCCTCATGAAAACAGGAATGCAGTTTGGGGTCTATGACATGGTTGATGCCTTTTCGCTCTAACACGTTGCATACCCATTTCACCAAATCGTTCTCCTCGAACTCGGGGTCGGTCGGGCGCCTCCCGGTTACCAATTCAAGGATAACCATCCCGTAACTATAGATGTCGCTCTTTTCTTTCACTTTCAAGGTGTATGCATATTCTGCAGAATGAAAGCCATATACATATGTCAATTATAATGGTGGAGCTCAAGGATTGTACACAAATGAAATCACAAGGGACTAAAGGCAGAAACAATTCTCTATCTCATCTATCTATAAAACACTTGTTGATATCACAGCAGCTTAATGAGCTTACTCGACATCAAATATGCATAAAAAATGAAGAGACAAACGAACCTGGGGCGATATAACCACAAGAACCAGCAACGACTGACATGGATTTATCTTTGGATGTATCAATGGCCACAGCTACTCCGAAATCAGCTATTCGAGCTCCGAAATCGGCATCCAACAAGATGTTATTGGACTTGACATCTCTGTGAACAATTGGAGGAACACAGTCGTGATGAAGATAAGAAAGCCCCTCAGCAGCATCCAAGGCAATCTTGTATCTTGTTGGCCAGTCCAATGCGTCTCTTTTACTGCTATGAAGCATATCGCCTAAGCTCCCATGAGGCATGTACTCGTAAACCAAAAGCTTGCTATCTCCATTGGTGCAACAACACCATAGTTTCACTATGTTTTTATGCCTGATTTTACCCAGAGTTTTCACTTCTGCATCAAAACCATTATCATTGTTCCAATCTTTCTCTAGATCGACACTCCTGCGATCTCGGGCCGCCTCAGCCCAAAGTTTCTTAACTGCGACGATCTCGCCGTTGCCGAGAGTAACCTTGTAGACTTGGCCAGAGCCTCCGCTGCCTATCACGTTGTCCTCATCCAGGCCACCCAGAATCTCATCCTCGTTAAAAGAGAGCTTGTGGAACGATATCACCGTCCATTTGGATTTGTCATTGAGACTTCTTGTCCTTATGAATTTCTTGTACCTAACGTGGAACAGAACCACACCCAAAATGAACATTAAACCTGCAAGTATAAAGACGAATCTCAACAGCCAAATGCAAGCTCCTCCTTCCCTGCGTTTAATTTTAACTTTTTCACACACACCACCTTCCTTCTTACACAGCTCAGGATTGCCCAGAAAGCTATTTTTGTACACCGCTGTCAAGAAATAGGAAGGAAGCCTCCCAGATAAGTGATTGTATGATAGATTCAGAACATTAAGGTTCAAATTCTGTAACCCAGTTGGGATTTCCCCAGAAAACTGATTGCTCGAAAGATCGAGGTAATTAAGCCCTGCCAAGCTAGCAATTTCTTGGGGAATTACCCCAGAAAAGTTATTCCTTGCCAGGTTGAGCTCATTCAGCTTCTGCCAGGCCTCAAGATCGCTGCTCAGCTCCCCAGAGAGCATGTTACTTTGAAGATCCAACTTGCCAATCCTTTTCATTTTCGTAATGCAATCAGGTAGATGTCCAATGAAGTTGTTATAGTCGCCAGAAAACTCAACCAGATTTTCCAAAGAGCCAATCTCCTCCGGAATTCTTCCTGAGAAGTTGTTATGCGAAATAAGAAGCAGACCCAAGTTCTTGGCATTGCCGATTTTCGGGGAGATTGGACCAGAGAACGAGTTGTTTGCAAGTTCCATAAGATAAGCATTTGGGAGCCCCCAGAAATTTTCCGGAATGGGACCCGAATAGTTATTGTTTGCAAATCGAATCCTAAGCAGAGAGTGGCAATCACCCAAACGCGGCGGAATTTTGCCGGAAACATTGTTGTTGAGCGTCATTAACTCCACCAATTCCCCTTTCTCGCACAAATTGTCAGGAAGCTCGCCGGAAATGTGGTTGTCCGAAAGATCCAACGATCTCAGAGGCGAATATTTCCCCAAATCTTTTGGTAATGGCCCCGTGAGTTTGTTTCCAAATAGCTTGATCACCACCAAAGTGGTCGAGTTCCCCAAGATTTCCGGCAATCTCCCCTCCAACCGATTCTCAAAGAGATTAAGGCTTTCCAGCGGTAACCCACACAACTCTTCCGGAAGTGGCCCACTGATATTGTTCATCGACACGTCGAATAACCGCAACGATTTGAGATTCGAGAACCCACTATCCGGTAACTTCCCGGACAACGAATTGTTAAACAACTCAATCTGTGTGACGCTGGACAACCCCGTGAGCTCCTGCGGGAACGACCCGCTAAGTTTGTTCATGCTCAAGTCCAGAAGAACGAGTCGCTTGAGCTGACCCAGCGACGCCGGAATCTCTCCCTTCAAATGGCAATCCGTCAACCAGAGAACCTCAAGATTCGGCAGATTCCCCAGCTCCGGCGGGATTACACCCGGCTCGAAGGGGTTGTAAGAGAGATTGAGCATCCTAAGGGTACTAATGTTCCCGATAGCCGGCGGAATGTTGCCGCCGATGAGATTGAGAATGACGGAGAAGGCCTCGAGCTTCTGAAAGCGGCCGAACGTGGGGGGAATTTCGCCGGAAAAGTTGTTTCCAGACAAGTCCAAGTAGCGGAGGTTGGGGAGATCAGAAATGGTGGAAGGGAGAGAACCAGTGAGGAGATTCTGGCCGAGGTCGATGTACTCGAGATTGGTACAGGCAGTGATATTGGATGGAAGGGTGGTATTGAGGGAATTATTGAAGAAGGAAATGTAAAGGAGATTTTTAAGCATACAGAGCTGAGAAGGAAAAGGGCCAGTGATACCTCTGCTTGGGAGATCGATGGAAATAACAGAGTGATTGCCGTCGCAGAGGATGCCGCCCCATGAACAGGGGCTGGAGTCGCCTTCGCGCCAGGACGAGAGAGCATCGTGGGGGTCGTTTATGGAGCGCTTAAAGCTCAGTAGAATCGCAACCTCATCCTCCAACGAGACACAGAGGAGGGGGGAGCAGAGGAGGACGAGGAAGAAGAAAAGCAGAGGCATTACAGAAACAGGGAAACAGAGCAAGGCAGAAGAAGGAAATCTCCCCAACCTCTTCTTCTTCGGCGAGAATGGAGAAATGGAAATGGGGTTTCAGAGGGAGAGGGAGAGTTGCAGTCAAGAATACAAAATGGGGAACGCTGGTTTTCCCAAATTTGAGGAATGGGTTCTTCTTCTTCCACAGTAAATGCCAAATCCAAATTCAAATCGAAATCCAAATCCACCTTCACATTTGACAGATACAGAAATCAAAACAGAAAATAGAAAAAAGCATTTATTTGCCACAATGCAAGTACAGACAATTCCACCCTCCTTCCAGATCCCCCACAAAACTATTCTCTGTTTTTAGTTTTGTTTCAGTTTTCAGTTTCAAACGTTCTGGTCTTTACAGGGTAAACTTCAGTTACTTTTAAACTTCCCCCTCTTTGGAAATCCAACTCTTTTTTCCTTTTTAAGCCATGCCATTGCCATTACAATTTACAGTAGGTTCGTTCTTAAAATATACTATTATTATATAATATCTCGCTAATAATTAACTTTTTCGTACTAGTCATAATTTTTCTAAATATTTGAAAAATTACAATGGAAGGTTACTGTATTTGTAAATTTATTATACCAAAAAATTATTTATAAATATGATAAAAAAATTATATATATATTTGTATAGGTTAGTTCTTAAAATATACTATTATTGTGGTCTGTTAAGTATTTATGACCATATTTTTTCTTCTCTCTTTCTCTTTCAACAACGAGGGTATCGTTGTCCCTAGTACTAACCAGAGAAATTAACAAAGTAATTAATAATTTTAAAAACTCAAACAATTAAATACAAAACTATTAAGAAGCTCTCTGTATGAGATTCAGGACATCTCATCGAACCAAAACGCTACCATGATTTTGTGTGTCGTGCTCTACAAACACCATCTCACATTCAGAGGATTGAAAATTGGAAAGAAACTCCATCGATATCACATAAGCCAACACGGTATATTTCTTCATTTTATTTTATCTTTCTAGGGAGGAGGTATGTAAATGAAGGACATATTAGTTAATATTGTGCTATTATTAATATTAAACTTGAAACTATGGCAGAAAAATGAAAAATCAATACGTTTCGGACAATCTAATGTAGGTCTAACGTCTAGGAAGTAGGGACGGATCTACGGTGGGAGCAGAGGTATATGTCCCTATATTTTACTTAGATTTAATACAGTACTACATATTATTGAGAACCTTAACAAAGACCTAAAATATTCATAAATTATAATTGAACATCACAAAGAGAGCATACCTCACTATTCAAAGTAGCTTTCGAATTCCTATTTGATTCTTTTCTTGCCAATCTAAACATAACTGGTAAGTCAGCTTCCACGGGCTTAAAAACTTGGATGAAAGATGCAATATTTAACTAACTCTACCTCTGTGTCAGCTTCAGCTTGGCCTTGAGTTCTCGTTTCTTTCAAGTTTTAACAATCCCAATACCGAACACTACCATTCTCCTCAGCCTCTTAATAAAACCATAAACAGAAACACAGAGATCTCTCTTCCCACTTGAACTCACGAGTCAAGCAACAAAATTCCTTTGCCCCAATTCTTACTCCACCTCTGACCTCTCTCTCTCTCTCCCCCTCCCTCCTCTTTCTTTCCTTTTATTGCAAAATCCCCAAATTTCTCTGTTCTGGGTCTGCTCTCAATTGCTTTCAAGGCATCACTAACCTCTCTTTCCCTCCACTCATCTCTCCCACTACTTATTAATACACTTCGAAACCTTCCAAATTTCAACAACTGAAACGAAACCCTCAGCCCAGCCATGGAAATCAAAGCAGCCAGCGAAGAAACCCACTCTCAAGACGACCCAAGACGCCCCCTTTTGCGAGAAACAACAACCATTCCTTCGAGAGACGAAAAAACCCTCATACAAAAAGCCATTTCCCAGACCTTTCAGAGCACCGCCCACTTGGCCAATCTTCTTCCCACCGGAACCGTCCTCGCGTTTCAGCTTCTTTCCCCAATTTTCACCAATCAGGGCAACTGCGACCTCGTCTGCCGCTACCTCGCCGCCGCCCTCGTTGCCGTCTGTGGCCTCTCCTGTTTTCTTCAGAGTTTCACTGATAGTTTCAGAGACGCCCAGGGGAATGTCTGTTACGGATTCGCCACTTTCACCGGCCTCTGGGTTATCGACGGCTCCGTGGAGCTGCCGCCGGAGGCGGCGACCAAGTTCCGGCTGAGATTTATTGACTTCTTGCACGCTTTACTGTCCATTCTGGTCTTCTCTGCCGTTGCTCTGTTTGATGAGAATGTGGTGAGCTGCTTCTCCCCGGCGCCGTCCGACGAGGTGGCGGAGATTCTGACGGCTTTGCCGGTTGGGATTGGCGTGATTTGTAGCATGTTGTTTGTTATTTTTCCAACCAGACGCCATGGAATTGGTTTCCCTCTCTCCGCAAATTAGCGGCTCCGGTGTGATTCGCCGGAATTTCCCTTCGCTGGCACTGACTTGGAGTTGGAAATGTTTCGTCTAATTCTCCTGATTTCTTGTCCTTTCGACATTTGTTCGCTCCTTCATCGATTCAGATATACGATTTTTTTTTTCATTTTTAATACAAGAAACGAACAGATCAACCATTCCTTTGAATATCACTACGAACAAAATTGTGATTTTAAAATTAATAAAGTTAAAGATTAATGATTCCTTTAAATTACTAGTTACTTACGTGGTACGCATTGTTATTGAAATTCAATTCGTACATAAAATTAAATATTAAACATATATATATAATTTAACAATATTTAGATAGCACCTATCTATCCTCATAGTGACATCACTCAAAATTTTATATTTCTTCCATTGTTTGAAAAACAAAAAAATTATTCCTCTTTCTACATTTCCTTCTTTGCTTGTCAAAAATTTCAGAAAAAATATTTGAGTCCTAGTGAGGACCAACTTTGTCATTTGACACGGACATTTGCAAATATGACAAAAACAACGTTTAATTTTTCTAAATATAGTATTTTTTTCAGAAAAAACGGAGGTCCAATAGTAAAATTACAAATTTATCCTTTAATATATCTGTAATATATCTTACCACTCATATATATCTGCAATATATCTTACCACTAATATATATCTCTGATATACCACTGATAGACGTATGATAACCATTGATTTACCATGCTGATACAATGCATATATATTTGATATGCATCTAATTTACCACTGATATACAAATGATATACCACTGATATACCTATGGTATCTACTGATATAATTTCTTATATGATTATATGATTTAACACTAATATAATACTGATATATACTTAATATGCTTCTAATTTACCACTTATATATCTTTTATATAACCACTATATCTACTAATATAACTATGATATATATGTGTTGATATTATACTATTATATCCAATATTTTTTCAGATGAAAATAATGGTGCATGATTTTTTATTTTTTATTTTTGAAATATAAAGTTATTATATAAAAAGTTTATGTGGACCATCCACGTCCAAAAAGACAAGTTGATATACTTTATAAATTTAAACAGTTTATATCCTTATATTTAGTATCTAATTAATATTAATATTGAATAAATAGTAGTGATATAGTAATCAACATTATTTAATATTAATATATTAATGAAAAAAATTGAAATGATAAATTATAATTTAAACAACTGATATACCACTAAAAATTAAACATTTGATATACTTTATATTTAATATATAAGTTGCAAATATATTTAGTATATCATAAATTAGAAGTACATCATATATATATATATTATATGTATAATACGTACATTTGATGTATATCAGTGGTATATCTGATAATGTATATCATGGTACATCTAATACTGTATGTTAGGGATACATCGAATGTACATTAAATATAAATTTGATGTATATCATATACAAATTTACATAAGATGTATATTAGATATAGATTTGATGTATGATATACATCAGAGTATTTCATATGTAAATTAGATGTATATCGTATATAGATATACATCATATATATCAGATATCATAAGGATAAAATTGAAATAATAAAAATTCCGAAAATAAAAACTCAAATATTTTGCTATATTTGAAATTTTGAAAAATTGGTGACATTTTTTGAAATACATAAAATATTTTTGCTACCCACAACAATTACCTTATCCATTTTACATTTTATCTATTAGTTTTCATATTACAAATTTGCTACATACACATATTTAAAATATTAAAATTAAAACATGAGAGGCAACTATCCTTTCTATTAAACTATTCATTTTCACATTTCTATTTTTAGATAACTAACTAGACTGCATGATTAATAAAACATAGTAATTATTAATTATTATAAATAAATGTTCTTCATTTTTCATTTATACAAGTTTTTTTAGTAAGTGGTCAATATGACAATACGATCATAATTCAATAAATAAGCATAGATGAAATTTCTACAATCCAACCTGAATCTTTAAGAAGGCTTTGCATGAACAACAATAGTAACTTTGTACGATCATTTAAAAAACTCATGTGGAGATGACTCCCATACAATTTTTCTAAGAGTTGGAGAAGTATCTACCATATTTATATAACTGATTGCCATTTATACTCCACCATCCATTCAAACTCTAAGAACCTAGATAATAGTATATCGACCAAAGAACTATAGCGAAACAATGAGTCTACTGGACAGAGTTCAACTAATAAACATTCTTGAAACTGTTGAGATCAAAACTCATTTGTAAATTATCCTAGTGCAATAAAAGTGATTTTTGCTTTTTGTCGTCCAAAAAAGTTATATTTCATTTTTAATAAGTTTTTGTATGAAATACAATTTAACAAATACTGTGATAATTATTTAACATAATTAAATATAAGCTTTATTTTATCAACATGGTAATAAGGTTAATCTAAGCATATAACTGATTCATGCAATGCAATCATTAGTATATACATAGATACATGTATTTAAAAGAAAAAAAAGGATACATGTATGGTAATATGATTTTGTAGAGTTTCAGTTGAATTTCACATGCCAAGTTTACGTCCAAACTTTACCAAGTTCAATTCGCGTTTATTATCCATTGGGCTTGATATTTGGGCCACTCCTAAAATTTACGTTGGGTTTTGATATTACATGGGCCATCAATGAATAGGAGGTCCATTTCACAACATTTTTATTTTTCTAATATTTTCCATAGTTTTCTCAACTGTCCCCATCTTGCAACCCAGGTGTTTGAAAGCTAATCAAAAGTAAATAATAGAAGAAAATTCTTAGTCTATATTATATCTTAGTTTTTATAATTTTTGAAGTTTTCAACTAAAATAATATCTTAAAATCTTATATATTTTGAACTTTATTATTAAAATAAAATGTCACCATCATAAAATTTAGCATTCCCATCTACGGATTTTTCGTTTTCCTTTAACTTTTATTATGTCTGTAATTGTGTATTTTTCATTTATTTATTTTTCCGTGATGGTGGTTGTGTGACTTTTTTCGCAGCGGCATATAAACCACAAAGAAAGACACTGGAAATGGAAACGATAAGGAGATATATGAACAGAAGCTTGTGCCTTCACGATCTGACAACTCAGCTCAATCCCGATAAGTGGACCCCACCACATCCCCACTCTCATCCACACTTTCTCTATCTTATCTTCCACCACGTCGCCCTCCCACTCTTCAACGCTCCTGATTCTGACACAAAACCAGTTTCACTTTTCCCACTCTACTCCCGGACGTACCCGATCTACCCGTACAATAATACAGACAGGAAAAACAACTACTGCCAGAAGTTTGGTCACGATATCATCATCGGCGCACAGAATAAAGCCTCGCCCCACCCGACGAATCCCCATTTGCCGCTCTCTTTCTCTGCTTTTACGGTTATGGAGTCGCAGCTTCTCTCACGCGCCACTTCCTTCGCCGGCGGCATTCTCAGCCTCCGAAAGTCCCCGAGAGAGAGCACCACCAGCCATGTCTGCCTCGTCCAGGCCAGGCCGATCGCCGAGGGAGCGAATCTGATTTGGGGAAGACAACTGCGGCCGTCGCTGCTTGTATCTCCACCGAGTCTTGTCGCGGTCCGGAGAGAGACTATTCGCCTAGCGGCGGCTTCTTCTTCCCCCGCCGAAGGCAGCGATTCCGCCGGGTGAGGTCCGTTTCCTCCGTTCTGAACCGGCCTGGCTCCGAGATTCAGCTTCCAACTGAGTCTATTTTGGTTTCGTGTTTTGTACAGGGAAGCGAAGGTTGCTCCGGTGGGATTCATCGAGAAGTATCCCGCGCTCGTCACCGGATTCTTCTTCTTCATGTGGTAGGTCGCCGGTCGTAATTATTACTACGAGAATTTTGAGTAGAGTTGAGTGTGTTGAGCGAAATTACCGTGATGCCCTTTTCTTGCAGGTACTTCTTGAACGTGATCTTCAACATCCTCAACAAGAAGATCTACAATTACTTCCCCTACCCTTAGTACGTACTATGGCTGAAAACTGAAAAGTGAAAAGTGAAAACTCTATTTACTTCATTTATATTTTAATCCCTATATTTTTCTTTATTTACCATATGGAGCGTTGGTCTACGTGGCAGTTTTGTGTCGGTGATCCATTTACTGGTTGGGGTGGTGTACTGTCTGATAAGCTGGACCGTGGGTCTTCCTAAGCGCGCAGTAAGTGTTCTCTTCCCACTTAAATTACCCAATTTTGTTTACTACAATTTGTTATCTTAAAAGTTTAAACCAAAAAAAAAGAAAAAAAAAAAAAAAGCTCCTTAGAATATAAGGGGGGAAAGTTTTGACTCCCCGCTTATCCATAAAAAAAAAAATGGTTGTCTTAAATGTTTTCCATAAAAAAAAAATGGTTGTCTTAAATGTTTTTGGTTAATTTTATTATTCATTCATCGTCTTTTTTTTCCCCTTTTTTTTAATGTTTATGCTTGCAAACCAACTAATTTTTAGAAAATAGTTCTGTTTAAAGATAGCTCAGGAAAATAATATTTTGATTGAAAAGAGATATTGGATTCGAGCCCTTGCGCACTGCTTTATTTACACACATTTGTACAAATATGACAATAATTTTTTAAGACATGTAAATATAAATTTATAAACTTGGATAGAGTGAATATTTCAAACAACGCTACGATAATGTGATATGTTAATGTGCTAAATAAAGTAGAATGAGATCAAAATGATGGTGTGTGCATATTGATCAAGGCATTATTTACCTCTTTAGAAGTTGGAGATTTGAATCAAGTCTACCGTCCCCTGTTTAAGATTGAAAAAAAATCAAGTAGGACAATTTCTATTGATTTCATGTTTCGTATGAAAGATATTCGTATATACTGCAAACACAAGTGAGTAATGACTAGCTTACCCACTAGTGGAAAGTTTTATAAATAATATTATTTTTAAAGTTTTTTTGTAAATATGTATTTTTATAAAAGAAATGATACAATGTTTCAAAAATAATTGTTATAGAATAATATTTGGGTATTGACTGATATAAATTACTTTTCTCTCCTCTGTTCGTCAAAAGTCAATGTCGTCACCAAGAAATAGGTGCTGACAGTTGCCTAAATATTGTTAGAGTTGTTATAAGTTATAACTACTTTTCTGATTTCTATAATATTAGACTGTATTTGTACTATTCTTGCAGTCGTTTCCTTGGAGCGTAGTAGCGTCCCTCGCAGTGCTTCTTGATAGAGCTAATTTCTAACCGATTGTAATAACAAAGTTCATTTGTTGTTAATCACCATACAATTTCAATTGATTAGTTAACAGTTATCTGTGTTTCTACCTCTTAATTATAACTCTCTAAAGTGTCTTCTCCCCGTAGTCCTTAATTAACTTTGTAGGATTTCAAATTTTCTTTTATACTGTCTTAACTATTCGTGAGTCTTTTTTGATCGGTTAGTTTAAGTTTTGTTTTGGCTTCTGTTGTTGGGCAGTATATTTTTGTCAATAAAAACTCGATTATCTCATTACAAAAAAATAATCTTTTATACTAAAAGTGTCCAAAGTTAGCTGCTTTCTTCGATCTGGATTATGGGTGGCTCTCCTTTTTCTCTATTTAACACAAGGGATTATGCAGCCTATCGACTCAACCCTCCTGAAGTTGCTGATCCCTGTAGCTTTCTGTCATGCACTTGGCCACGTCACCAGCAACGTCTCCTTCGCAGCTGTTGCTGTCTCTTTCACACACACGATCAAAGGTAAACCACCAAATTTACCAATGATTCAGTTTACAACATGTTCCTGAAGTTTGTCGGTTCGCTAAAAAACTTCTCCAATTTCAGCTCTGGAACCGTTCTTTAACGCTGCGGCTTCTCAGTTCATTCTGGGGCAGTCCATTCCCATTACCTTATGGCTATCATTGGCTCCTGTTGTCCTCGGTAAACAAGAGTTTTTTTACCTCATATTTGTAGTTATCTAATACATTTTGACATATAGTGAACAGAAGAAGTTTATGGTGATTTGGTTTTTTTATAGATTTGTGTTTGGATTGATCAAATGTAGGTGTGTCGATGGCATCCTTGACTGAGCTTTCATTCAACTGGACTGGCTTTATTAGTGCTATGATTTCCAATATCTCTTTTACCTACAGAAGTATTTACTCGAAGAAAGCCATGGTTATCTTCTACTCAACTTAACTTCGACTATTATTAGACTATGCCATTTGTAACTGAAGCTGATCCCATGGTTTGTTTACAGACTGACATGGACAGCACCAATGTCTACGCCTATATTTCCATCATCGCTCTCCTCTTCTGCCTTCCTCCTGCTATAATAGTAAGTTCGACTTTGGTTTGAGATGACCAAAAGTGTGAAGTGTTGTAAGATTTTGTATCTAAGAGCCTTCATTTGTTACAACGTTGTCTTGTGGTTTCTCAGGTGGAGGGGCCTCAACTGCTGAAATTTGGTTTCAATGATGCCATAGCTAAAGTTGGTCTAACCAAATTCGTCTCAGATCTCTTCTGGGTTGGAATGTTTTATCACCTTTACAATCAGGTATGTTACATAAGTTTTCTCTTCTTTCTACGACATTTAGGGTGCAAGTTCAACATCTTCAGCCCGAGGCTTAAATGAAATATTTAAGAAAAATAGGTCTTGTATTTGGGGTTCAGGTTTAGGAAGTCTAATTATACAAGTGAGTGGATTTGGGGCCAATAGACATGGGTACCGTCGAAACTTATGAGTTTGTCCAACAAACTCCAAGCTTGTCAAACTCATAAGGCAACTACGAGTTCGGTATCTTAAGTGAAATTCACTCAAATTCAAACTCTGACCCCAAATACTCCATGTGCTGGCCAAAACCAAAAAATTGACTAATTTCGATTGGTCCGATTTTCTACAAGTATAAAATCAATACAATAGTTGTGTTGGGTTTGTAAGGTGATTGCAAACAAAGTTCCACGTTGGTTAGGGAAGGGAATGATCATTGGTATATAAGAGAGGACAATTATCGAGGCCTTTTGGGTGAAACCAAAAGCAAAGCCATAAGGGCTATGTCCAAAATGGACAATATCATACAATTGTGGAGATATGTGGGATACTCGAGGTACCGTTGTTCTTAGCAAGTTTTTGAGTTTGACCTGGTGCCATTTTTGTTAAAAATCGACTCAAATGCTTACACCCTTATCTTTATTTTAACTTTTATAATATATGTTTGAGAAAATCTCTCAATTGCCAACACAAGTATAACTCAGTGGTAAAATCATATAATTTTTTTCTTTCTTGAGATGATTGTTGGGAAAAATATATATATGCAGTAATATAAAATATCACTAGTTCTCAAGCAAGAACAATCCAACAGGATCTAACTAATATTTTTCCCTTCCACAGTATGAGCAAGTCACAGTTCTATCAATACAATAAAGGAAATACGAGATAGGGATAGAAAACAAACATCAGAAAATATACTGGTTCACTCCAAGTTCGGAGTTACGTCCAGTCTTCTGCAATATGCAGGTTCCACTATAATGGGAAGGTTACAATGAGCCTCAAAACACTTTCTAGATACTACAACAATAGTCACCTAGCTTCTAAACACTACAACAATAATTACTTAGGATACAAAAGGAAAAACCTCACAAGAATCACGAGAACGGACAAGATCTCGTTTTTCTCTCTTCCTCTACCGATGAAAATGGCCACCACCAGCCTCTAGAAGAGAAGGGAAATGGGAAAGGAAAACTAAAGTTGGGCCTTATTTTGTTTGCTTGACCCAACAATATTTAATGACTTTCTTTCTTTTGTCTCCACTTTTCCCAACAGTGATTTGTTATACTTACAAATTGTTGGTACTGTTGTCGAATGGTGTGAAGTGAATTAACAATCTTGGTATGGATTACTTGACAGTTAGCAACCAACACCCTGGAGAGGGTGGCACCGCTTACTCATGCAGTTGGAAATGTGCTGAAACGTGTATTTGTGATTGGCTTCTCCATCATTGTCTTTGGTAATACTTGAAAACATCTTTAGTTATTCATGAGCTTGAACACCATGTTATGCATGTTGTAATAACTTTGGATTTTGGGCGCTTGTAGGTAACAAAATTTCAACACAGACTGGTATTGGAACAAGCATTGCAATTGCAGGAGTCGCACTTTACTCTTACATCAAGGCAAAGATGGAAGAAGAGAAACGAGTGAGTTTTAACTTTTAACTGCGTTTGGATGTTAATTTAATTTACCAAAGATTATTTTGACAGAAGTCTGTTTAATTATTTTGACAGCGAACAAAAGTGGCTTGAAGAAGCCTTGGAGGTGAAGGGGAAAGCATGGAAATGAGGGGAGGATTTGATGTTGTAAATTTTAAAATAATTCCTTCAAAAAGAAAAGAAAAAAAAAGTTATTTGGGAGAAGTATGTATCCTATTGCATTGTACGTGTTATTATTCTTTTCCTAATTCCTATGACCGATCAATTTTTATTGATTCTGAGCTCAGACATTTGCTGATTTTGTAATTATCCAATGCTTTCTCATTTTGTAGTTTTTATATTTAAAAACTATGTGGGAACTTGCTACAAGGACCGCAAGACCTTTGCTTTCAATAACTTCTCAATAATCATTCAAATTATCATGGAGTTTTATTTTTTTATTTTTATTTTTATTATTATTTAAATTTAAAGTGTTAATATACTAAAATGTTTCCAATATAGGAAGTCGATTAAATTGATCGAGACTCGATTTAAACTTTAGATTTTGTGAACCGACAAATTTGAATGATGTAGATTTTTCTTCATAAGATAATATAAACAAGGGCTTAGTTTTTAAATAGATGTGAAGTCTTCAATTTTGTAGTACAACACGTTGGAGATCTAATAAAAAATTCAATCTTTTGATTAGAGATAAGATTGGAGATATATATCGTTGTTGATTTATGTTCGTTTTGACCTTTTAATTAAAGAAGTCAGTGAGAGATCGAGTTGAACAAGGTAGATTACTGGTAAAATAAACCACTTTACCAAACCTAAATACTTTATAGTTTTTAAAAATACAGTTGTTATATTTAAATTGTTTTTAAAAAAAGTGAGTTTTTTTTAATCTTACTCTTTTTAAAACTAATTTTAAAAACAACTCATATTAAATTTGTGCATCACTAAATTGTCTCTGGAAGAGAGATAATTTAGTCTACTTGACATGATAATTTTGTTTGCTTTACATTCCTTGGCCATCATATTTTTTCCGCCTTTTGAATCTCAAATTTTCTTTATAAAATATGGATAATACTTTTACTTCACAACTTAAATATATTTTTTGACACATGAGAGAATGAGAAATAATTACATAAATTAGTCTTATCGATTTTGACCGGATGCTCATTTGGGCATTTTAGGCTCTGATACCATATTAATATTAATGGAGTTCCATCTAAAAAACAATTGACAATGAGATGAGTAACTGTTGTTTATAAAGCTCCCTCCTCTTTTCAATGTGGGATCCATAACAAGATAGATAAACGATAATTAGCTTCAACGTAGACATTATAAATATTTTTTCAGATTTTAATTAGTTTTATCATAGAAACAATAGTTGTTTTTTCAATGCAAAACCTACTTAATGGAAAATAATTATACAAGTTAGTCAAATACCAGAAAAACAATTGTGAAATCAAAGGGAGGTTTGACAGTTACCTCCAAAAAACAATAGTCAAATACTCTTAACATTTCTCCAATACTTGAATGATTTCAAAATTGTATTGACGGATTTCAGAGTTTTTTCTTCTCCCTTTCATTAACTGTGAGGTAAGTTTCCGCAAACTTCTATTAATAAATAAAATATTTAAAAGACTTAAACAACATTCTGTAAATATATATATATATATATATATATATTTATTTAACTAACATCCATTGAAGTATAAAAAAATTGAAATAATTTATAGGATTTCAACGATTTAAAAAAATCACTGAACTTTTTTATTCCAAAGGCAAGAGAAACTAAAAGACATAAAATATTTATAAATATTAAATCACCCACCATCCCAGTAACTATCCACGTCAGGTTTAAAATTGGAAAAGAAAAAAAAAATTAAACCCATAAATGACCAATCAGCGACGTTGGGTAGCAAAGGGGCCAAAATAATAATAAGCAAACTTGGAACCCATGATTGCAAACTAGAGTTCGTGGATGGAACTGGAAGAACGAAAGGCCCAAGAAATTAGAAACTCCGACACGGCTTTAAAAAAAGGAAAATAAAAAGAAAATGGGGGAGGAAAAAAAAAAAAGAAAAGAAAAATAATATATATACATCGAAGAACCTAACTTAAAAGTTCATCAAAATTCAGAAGAGCACATGGGGGAGAGGAGGGGGTTGGAGAATGGTAAATTTAAAAGGAAAAAAAAAGAAAAAAGAAAAGAAAAGAAAAGAAAAAGAAAAGTCTTGTTTGACATTCATTAAAAAGCGTTTTAAGAAAAGAAATTAAAGAAATTAAAGAGAATGAATTATGGGAGGTTGGATCAGAGTGAAAGGAGACTGTTGGTTATTTGTTCCTGAATTTGCCTTTTCCTATAATTTCTTGTTTCTTTTCTCATCATTTATTATTCTTTTATTATTGTTATTCGATTTCGATGATGATAATTCTTCTATACTGCTTTTCTGTTCCTTGACTATTACGGTATTTAGGTTAAGTTGGGAAAGGGGAATTCGTAGTTCGATTGCTTCGGGTTTTTCAATTTTGTTTCCGAAGAGTGTTTTTGGTTTTTGATTCTAGGGTTTGGGTGTTCTGTGTTTTTCTTTTCTTCGATCTTCAACCTTCGAATTCGATGGAAGCTGCTGCTTCGGACGGGGAGAATCACAACCAGAATAATGATAATATTAACAAAATTAGTAACTCAAGTGAGGGTCTTAGCAAGCCCAAGCGCCAGATGAAGACTCCGTTTCAGCTTGAAACCCTCGAGAAAGCCTATGCTTGTTCGTCCACATAACTTTCTTCTTTATTTCTTTCAATTTTGTTTTTTTTTTTTCCTTTTGGGGTTTACGGTCGCTGTTTACTTCTGGTATTCTGATTTTGTTGTGTTTGATTGATTTGATCAGTGGAGACGTACCCATCAGAGTCGACGAGGGCTGAACTGTCGGAGAAATTGGGGCTCACCGATCGGCAATTGCAGATGTGGTTTTGTCACAGGAGGCTGAAGGACAAAAAGGAACCGGCGAAGAAACCGCGAAAGATGGTGGCACCGGCGTTGCCCGACTCTCCCATTGATGAATTGAGAGTGGTGGCCGAGCCAGGTAGTGATTACGCTTCAGGGTCGGGGTCAGGTTCAAGCCCATTCGGTGACGTTGGGTTGCGCAATGTGGTACCTAGAAGTGTTGGTGACGATATGCCACCGATGAGAAGGTATTATGAGCCTTCACGGTCTGTTATGGAACATAGAGCTATTGCTTGCGTGGAGTCGCAGTTAGGAGAGCCATTGAGGGAGGACGGACCTATTCTTGGGATTGAATTTGATCCATTACCACCTGATGCTTTCGGTGCACCCATAGGTATGGCTGAATTTTCTGAAAAAAAAAACTTCCTTAAACCATTCTTCTTAAAAATTTCGACTGCATGTTTATGGAAATTTTAGTATCATTTTTTCTTTATATATATTAAAGAGGACAAAAACTCTTGAAAAGCCAAAGGAGTTACTTAAAGAACTTCAATTGGCATAAATCATGGATCAGAGTGTACAATGAGGACCAAAAGAAGAAGATAACATTTATTTTCCTGTTTCAGTCCCAATTTTTAGTATTCGTTTAATAGTTCTAATCCTAATTAAGGCTGTATTAAGTATCAATTATGATATAGCAATATGTTTAGCTTCTCTTGCATTAGATTAGACGCTGCCCCCCTGATGTGGTAAGTCAAATCAGTTTGATAAGCAATGAGAATGAAGCACCTGACCCTGATGGTCTAATTGTAATTAGGGGGTTTTGAAATAGGACTTAGCTTAATGTTCTCCTAGAATTTGGTTTAATTGGGAGGTTGTGGGAGAGGACATACTTCAAGTTCTCATAAATTTTTATGAGAGGGGCATAATTGATTCATTTACGAGTGAAACCTTTATTTTTCTTCCCCCAAGAAGTCTTGGACAAAGACATCATATTTGAAGGATTTTAGGCACATTAGTTTAGTTGCCGGCCTTTGTAAGATTGTCTCGTATGAGTTGGCCAAGATATTGAGGGTGGTGGTTCCTTTTACAGTCTCCCTCTTGCCAAGTGTGGCCCTTGTGGCATAGAGATAGATTCTAGATGGTTTTCATTACGGACAAGGCTATGGAGGATTATTGATCTCATAAACAAGAAGGGATTACTTTCCAAATTAATCTTTAAAAGCCGCCAAGGAACAGCCTAGTTGGCAAAGACTTTGGGTCTCTTGGTCATACTGGCTTGGAGGTCTCAAATTCAAACCTTTTGGTGAGCTTAATACTAAAAACTCTGGATGCCTTCCAGGTCCGGACATTGGGACAGGACCCGCTCCTGGGTATAGGGGAGCTAAGGTCCGACTTCCGGTTATAAAAAAAAAAGAAATCTTTAAAAGACCTATGACTATGATTACGTAGACTAGGAATTTCTGAACAAGGTCCTCTGGAAAAAATGGCTTGTGCGCTAATGGCATTTTGGGTTGTAATTGCTTGAAATTGTTTTATTTTCTTTCCTTGTCAGTCGTAACCTGAGGGAAAGACTTTTGCTACCTGATGATAGATTTTTTGTGGGGTTGGAGGGTTCTGAGGAAGGAGGGCCATGTATGGTCCATTGGGGTGGTGTTAAAAAGGGGTTAAGCAAATAGTTCTTGTTGTTGGTAACCTAGTTATAAAGAAAAGAACAATGCTTTACAGGCTTAATGGTATTGATGTTTTCCTCTAGAACCTGATTCTTGTGGTATAAGGTAAATGTGACTTGTGAGTTGATATGGATTACAGGCTTGCTGGTGGGACTCCAAGATGGTTCATAGCGAAATTTGTGGAAAGTAGTATCTTAAATGGTCTCTCTTTGTTTAGATAGTTAGATTGCTTGAAGCTTCTATCAAGAAAAAATGAAAGAATATACACGTAGATTGTTTCTTTCTTAGTTAGAGGTGAGACCCGTGTTCGATTTTTTGGGGATCATTGGATTGGCATTAATGGCCCGTTATTCTACTTCATTTTTGTATCTTAATTGTTCGTCTTCAGGCGCTAATGCCCCATTTGCTACTTTTGTACTCTCTGGGTTCCAATTGATTAAAAGGGAAGTAAAACTATAATGGTGAAAAAGGGGAGAACATTTGCTCCAAGATATGACCAAAAAGACTATCAATTCAAAAATCCTCTCGTAGGGAAGATCTTTCGGGGTGAAAGTTCAGTTGTTTCGTTCCCTCCATGTTATCCAAAAAAAGGCTATGATAAAGTGCTCCCAAGGAATTTTCTTTTCCTTTGTGGTTTTGATATACTGGAAAATAAAAGTTTGCCATAAATTTTTTCTTTCATGGATAATAACCATGGATAATAACTGTGTGAAAAGAATTACTTGGTTCGTTGTATTTGTTTTGACATATCTCAAATATCTTTATTTGCATTAGTCGTACTCCATTGTGATCCGGATTTCCTACAAGAATGTTATTATCTTCTTGAGTATTACACTATGACCTGATACTAAACTACAACAATATTCTTGAATTGCTTATCCTTGATGATACTGCTATTGACTGACCATTTTAGTTTCTTATTGTGATAAAACAGTGGCAGAACAGCAGAAGCGATCTGCACATTCGTATGGAGACAAATATGAACAACGGGATGCAAAATCAAATAAAGTTAGTCTACTTTGTTCATTTAATGCTCTGCGTTTTTATTGTTAGCATTTCTACCCAATGGGGACATGGTGATTCATCCTTGATTTTTTAAATATTTCCTCTTGATTTTTCAATTCATTTTTTCCCCCAAAATTTTTCCTTTCTCTTGTGAAAATCTTCAGTTATATACTCATAGCTGTGTTTCTTTCCCCTCAATATCTCACACCCACTTGCTGGACGGCTTTTAAAGTTTCCTGTTTTATGCTGTAATTCTTTCATGTAGTAAATGTTCTAAGATTTATACTCTGTTTCCGGGATGTAACCATAACAGTTGTTGTAGAAACTAGAATATTGATTTATCAGTTTTAATGTTACTACTGATCAAGTATAAAGTTATTGCTACAAATATTTAGTTTTTATTTTAGGGCTTAATTTTCTCATATTCTCTCTATCTTGGCTATTCCTAATGTTTTATTTTTTATCTATATAATTTACGTTGAAAATTTTCTATTGGGTGCTCATTCTTCACAAAAAAGCCCTCCCATTTTTTGCCGCTTGCACTTAAGCCCTAGAGAGTTACTACAGTGCCGCTTATGCTTTTGAAAACATTGGCAGTTGTACTATATATTTTTCAGCTCCGCTAATGGCTACTCTAGAAACCTTTTTTTTTAATTATTATTATATTTTTTAAATTTATAAGAAACCAAATTTTCGTTAAGAAAAAATAGAAGAATATGCATGATCTATTTTTTTCTAATAAAAAAAGGCCACCTAAAAAGGAGCTTAAATAAAAAAATGGGAAAAAAGAAAACAAAGGTCTTTAATTGTCCAGGACAAGAGATGAGGGATAGTTACAAAACTCTTTGGTAGCATATGGCCTAAGGGAGATGTTGTAGTCCACCTCCCAAAACACTCTTGACCCCCTAAATATTCCCCTATTGAGCAAAATGTTCCACAAGATGTAAGAGAGGTTATCCTCCATAGGGCTCCTCCCATGCTCCTTAACGGTGAGTTCCTCCCTTCTCCCTAAACAGCTGGTAGAACACCACCTCCAAACAACTAGCACAAAAATCCTTATAGAAGGTGGAAAGAGAAATTAATAATGTATTTTATTGTATATGCATACTGGTCATGTTTTATACGCATCCTGGTCATTCTCAAATGTTTTATTGAGTTAATATATTATTTACTAGTTGAAATGATTTAACGTGTGCTATCTAATTCTTCTGGTTTATCATGTTGAAATGGGATGGAATTTTGTGCAGGCAACTACAAGGGCATTTCCTGAATATTCATTTCTTCCGGACCAGTCTAATCTTAGAGCTGATGCTTATGGACCAGTTGCCCAATCACATTATCCAGATTCATTAGTCGAGGTTTCAGCAGGAAGGACACCATCATTTTTGCTTGGTCATGAACAATTGAACAGGAGCCATAATTACCATGGTCAGGTCTCAAGGGTTCGACTCTTACCTCAACAGGAGAAGCAAGGTGTTACCATTCCACCTCCTGCTGAAGATAGCGCATTTGTCCCTGCAAGGGATTCTTTTGCAAGTATCAGAATGAATTCTCAGTTTACTGATCACTCAATTGTTGGACCAGAAAATCAATATGTATTGCCTGATGGGCATGCTTTTCCAAACGATGTCATCATTAGGATGGAAAGGAAACGCAAGGTACTCCTGAAGCACTCAAAAGACACTGGGATATTTTTTATGTGAATGTGGAGTTGGGATTTTATTATTTCTTGTGTTTCCTTCTGCAGAGTGATGAAGCTCGTATGAACAAAGAAGCTGAAGCCCATGAGATAAGAATGCGAAAAGAGCTTGAGAAACAGGATATTTTGAGGAAAAAGGTTTTTTTTTTTAAATAAAAATTGTGCTTACAATATGTACGCTGTTTTTCTGAGAAAAATTGGAAGAAACTTTTCTTAGGAAAGCAATAACTTTTAATTCTAAGTATGAAACTTTGTTGGTAGAGTGAAGAACGAATGAGGAAAGAGATGGAAAAGCAAGATCGCGAAAGGAGGAGAGAAGAGGAGAGGTTACTGCGAGAGAAGCAGCGGGAAGCGGAGAGATTGAAGCGTGAGGAAAGACGTGAACATGAACGGAGGGAAAAGTTTCTGCAGAGGGAATATTTGAGGGTAGGATTAGGTTTAATTCTTTTTTCTCCTCAGCTGCTAGGTTCTTAAGGAAATTATTAAATGGGTAATAAGTTATCCTTGCTCACTATCACTTTGCTTTAACTTTAGGCTGAGAAAAGGAGGCAAAAAGAAGCACTTCGAAAAGAAAAGGAAGCAGTGAGACGCAAAGCCGCAATAGAGAAGGCTACTGCTCGTAGAATTGCCCGTGAGTCTATGGAGCTTATTGAGGACGAACAACTTGAACTTATGGAACTGGCGGCTGCAAACAAAGGATTATCCTCAATATTAAGTCTTGATCATGATACTCTGCAGAATCTTGAATCATTCAGAGGTTGGCATTGTTTTCGAGTGGCCACCTGTTTGAGATATTTATATCTTTTTCCCTTTCTAAGTTCCAATATTTTCGATTAGGTGGTACTTGGTAAGCAGTCCTGTGAGCTCAATGGTGTTGCATGTTACTATGTTAGTTAGCTTAAAAACTTGTAGTTATTAATAAAAATTGAGAAAATCCTTCACGTCAATTCCTTTTCCCCCAATTACTTTGTATGTCCAAATGAGTAAAGTATATATCCAAAACCCAGTTAATTTGTATATTTGAAATTTGTCTACGAATTAGTTCATGAAAAATGACAAATTAGATTACTCCTATTTTACCTACACCAAATTTTTTTGTTCTTATGGTAAGACGCTTTAAGCACTCATGATCCCGTTTGCCCATAATATCTAATTATTATTATTATTTGTAGTTTTCTGAATCTTACTGTCAGCTGTTAACATATTATTTTCAGATTATCTAGTTGCATTTCCACCCAAGTCTGTGCAATTGAAAATACCTTTCAGCATTCAACCTTGGATCAATTCAGAGGAGAACATTGGTAACCTTCTCATGGTACGTCTCAAAGCCTCCTTTTTCTTTGTATAATTCGATAAGCATTTTAAGAGGAATGGTAGGGTTGTTGGCTCATGGTGATTTTTATCCATTAGCTGTTGAAGGTTATCTTGTACTCCTTTGCTTGTTTAAATCCACTTCCTAGTCTTCTGTAGAATATGAATTTTCTGGGCCATTCACTTGTATGCATGCCTTCTAATTTAAGAGTTGCATGTTTGCAGTTAAGTGCTAACGTATTCTCTTAAAATACACAAGTGTAACATTTCATCATTTGTTCTTTAGAAAAGTTTTGGAGTTCTATGTCTCACTTAATTCCGAATAAAGAACTTTATCGGGGATTAAGGATGTTGTTTGATTACACAATTGTGCATTGACATGTCAACTATTTCCAAGATGCTGTTGATCCCCTGTTAGCACTTCGAGTTATTCGTTTCTGTGCCTCCATGTAACTTGTAGTTTATTTTGCATCAATTATACTTCATGTTATTAGCATTTATTCTGGCAAGTGGCAAACGACTTGCAAGAAGTTTTCCAATTTGTATCTGGAGCATCTTTTTTAGAGAATAAATGGACACTTACATATTTTGAAGTTGTTTTCCAGGTGTGGAGATTTTTTATCACATTTTCTGATGTTCTAGAGCTATGGCCCTTTACACTTGATGAGTTTGTTCAAGCTCTTCATGACTATGTGAGTCATCCATGGGGACATTTTCTCCCTAATAAATTGTTTTCAAGTTTGCTTCTTAACCACTCTGACACCCTTCTTAACTTCAATTCTAGGATTCAAGATTACTAGGTGAGATTCACATTTGTCTCCTGAGACTGATTGTAAAAGATATTGAAGATGTAGCAAGAACACCTTCTACTGGATTGGGAATAAATCAGAATGGTGTTGCCAACACTGGAGGTGGACATCCGCAGATTGTGGAGGGGGTAATTTGAATAATATAAATAGTTTGTACATATTAATATGATTCTCTTTGTATTTTTTCAGAACCATTTGACATTTGTTTTCTGTGTCAGGCATATGCATGGGGGTTTGACATTTGCAACTGGCAGAAACATTTAAACACGTTAACATGGCCTGAAATATTTCGACAATTAGCATTGTCAGCTGGCTTTGGACCACAGTTGAAGAAGAGGAGTTTGGCATGGCCTGAAATGCATGGCAATGACGAGGTCTATTTTTCAATTATTTAGCACGGGCCAATTACTTGCATGGAGTCGAACTAATTTTTGTACTTCATTACCAGACAATTTATTGTCCTTAAGTGGAAATGTCAGCAAGCTAGTAGGGGGATGCTACTGTAAATAGTGAAGGGGCTGTTGTTTAATTCAATTGTTAATAGAAAATTTTCTTGGTAACCATCATGAGTTGGCCTAGTGGTCAATAAAGACCACTTAAATAGTAAAGCTCGGATGTGTCCACCTACTAGGACTTAATATCCTACAAGTTTATTTGACAACCAAATGTATTAGGGTAAGGTGGTTGTCCGGTAATTAGTGAAGGTGTACGCAAGCTGGCCTAGACACACAAGCTGGCCTAGACACACAGATATAAAAAATGTATCTTGGATTCTTGGTAGACCTTTTACATCAGCTACAAGTTCTTGATTCCAGGGTGACGCCTGTTCATAAATTTCCCTCATATTATTATTAAATTGGACCTTCTGTTAGTGCATGAACGATTTATCAGATTCAAACGGGACATTTTAAACTGTCATGTTTTTTTAATTTAGTTAGACTTGATTTGTAGGCTAAATGCGGTGAGGACGTAGTGTCTACTCTTCGCAATGGTTCAGCTGCTGAAAATGCATTTGCTATCATGCAAGAGAAAGGTTTGCTAGCTCCACGAAGATCTAGGCATCGGCTAACTCCTGGAACTGTCAAATTTGCTGCTTTTCATGTCCTTTCACTAGAAGGAAGTGAGGGGTTAACAGTACTAGAACTTGCAGACAAGATACAGGTGAGCCTATTATTTTTGTTGAATGAGAATTTGATACTATGCCTGTTTGGTTGTCTAATTTTGATAAAGAAACCTTACGCTCAAATCAATTGTGTAGAGATCTGGGCTTAGGGATCTGTCTACAAGCAAAACACCAGAGGCTTCCATTTCTGTTGCTTTGACAAGGGATACTAAGCTTTTTGAAAGAATAGCTCCTTCCACATATCGTGTACGAGCTCCCTACAGGAAGGATCCAGATGATGCCGAGGAAATACTTTCTGTAGCTAGAAAGAAAATTCAGATATTTCAGAATGGGTTTTTAGCTGGAGAAGATGCTGATGACGTTGAAAGAGACGAAGAATCTGAATGTGATGATGTTGATGAAGATCCTGAAGTTGATGATTTAGCAACGACAGCTTTGATGAATGAAGATGTTAACAAAGGAGATACTAACTTAGAAGTTGAGAATGAGAACTCATGTCACGTTATTGTTGGAAATTCACAAAATGAAGGTGTCAAGGATCTATCATCCTCCCCCCTAAGTGGTTCCAAGGACGTAAAATATTTGGATATAACTACAGAGCAATATGCTGCTGTTGATGAGACTACTACCAGTGATCTCGATCAAGAGAATATGGAGATTGATGAAAGCAAGGAAGGTGAATCATGGATTCAAGGACTTACAGAAGGTGAGTATCATGATCTTAGTGTTGAGGAGCGCCTGAATGCCCTTGTTGTCTTAACCAGCATTGCAAATGAAGGAAACTCTATTCGCCTTGTTCTAGAGGTAAATGTTGCTTCTAGTTTGATGTATGGAATTTCTTTATGATAGTTATTAAATGTTTTGGATCCATTTTTATTGGAGGATCTTGATTTTAATAATAATGGTTTATATAGGACCGTTTGGAAGCTGCAAATGCTGTTAAGAAGCAAATGTTGGCAGAGGCACAGATTGATAAATCTCGCCTAAAAGAAGAGATCATCAATAAATCTGATTTTCCAATCCACATGGTGAGCAAGGTGGAAACTGAACTTAATGGTTCCACTATGGAGGGTGGTCAAAGCCCATTACCTGTTGCTGAGAACAAGAACAATGAAACAATCCCAAGCACTGCAGAAAACCTTGGTAGTGTGCCTAATGAGAGGGCTACTTTAGTGGCAGATCTTTTCCCGGGGCCAGATAACTGTTTGTCTCATCAATATGGACATGCTTCAAAGAGGTCACGCTCACAGTTAAAATCCTATATTGCCCATAGAGCTGAAGAGATGTACACATATAGGTCCCTGCCACTTGGTCGAGATCGTAGGCGTAATCGATACTGGCAATTTGTTGCGTCTTCTTCAAGCAACGATCCCGGTTCTGGGAGAATATTCGTTGAAATGTATGATGGAAAATGGAGGCTTATTGATTCTGAAGAGGTAGGTACTATTTCTGTTGTGCTAGGTTTATTTTATATAATATCCTGTTCATCTTAGTTTCTTTTTCCCATTTTTAAAGAGGTGGGGACATATATTGATTGCCCACTACTAACTCATTGCATTAATCAATTTCCGTTTCCTGGAATGTTCTGTTCCGTTTATTATTTCAGCTATTGGAACCAGGATTTTCTCTGCGCAGTTGAATATTGCTTACCATAATGGGAACTTCTGCGACACTAGAATAGTTAAAGATCAGGCATTAGTCTATTGGAAGCAATTTGTTGTTACGTACATGCTTTGATCCTTTTTTGGCATTAGGTTAATCAATGCAAGAATATGTTAATTAAGGAGGAAGAACTGGGCATCTATTTCTGATTGTTGGTTGCTTTATGAAACTTGTTCATAGATGTTACTGTATACCAGGATTTGAGAAAAGGTTCCTTGTGTTGTTATGTGGTAGTTAGGCATACGCTTTGGAATCTTGTCGTTGTCATATAAGATTTTGGTTAGCCATATGACTATATCTAACCTATTTGTGACCTTGGCAATTAATCAAACCCTCTGATTTGTAGGACTTTGATGCTCTTTCGATGGCTTTGGACACACGTGGGGTTAGAGAGTCACACCTACGCATAATGTTGCAAATGATAGAGACATCCTTTAAGGAAAATGTTCGAAGGAATCTGCAGTGTGCCAATTTTTTGGTTCAAAGTGGAACTACTCCTAAAAATGAAAATGATGAATCCAGTTCTAGTCCTGATTGCAACACTGTGTTTAACAGTCCTAGCAGTACTGTTTGTGGTTTAAATTTGGATACGATGGTAACATCATCTTCATTCAGAATTGAGCTTGGGAGAAATGAAAATGAAAAGAAGGCTGCATTTAGAAGGTATCAAGACTTGCAGAGGTGGATGTTAAGAGAGAGCTTTAACACAGCAACATTATGTGCCATGAAATTTGGAGAAAAAAGGTGCACACAGCTGTTGGACATTTGTGATTTTTGTTTGTGCTTGTTCGATTCTGAACATTCTCACTGCACTTCATGCCATCAAACTTTTGACACTAGTGGGAATGATATTAATTTTTTTGAACACAAACTTCACTGTGAGAGGGAAAGGAAGTCTTACCATTGGGATACACACACTTTAGATGCATCTCTTCCCCTCAAAAGTAGATTGGTCAAGGCCGTCTTAGCTGTCATTGAGGTGAGAAGCAATAACCATAAAGGCCTTTTTCAACATAATTCCTATTTCATTTTCAGATTTGAAGGCTTATGCCTCCATTTTTAGCTGCCTTTACCTTTATCTGGACTTGGTTTTCATTAGGAGTTACTTGTCCACAGGCACATGTTCCGTCAGAAGCTTTTCTCTCGTTTTGGACAGAACGTAGGAAAAATTGGGGTGTCAGGATGGACATGTCATCATCCATTGAAGAGCTGCTACAGGTATTTCGGCATTTTCAATTGTTGAGCTCAGCTCACCATTAAGTTGTTTCACTTCTAACCCTTGGTCTTCTAAACTGCTGGTTATCTGATTCTTCCATAAACCCTCTCCTCGTTATAATCTGGGTTGCATGTGCCATGATTTGGCTATCTCCTACTATTTCTATCACAGTAATTTGTTTGCACTTAGCACATGTACTTGAACCAGCAAGATCGAGAGATCTTTGGAGGATATTTTATCTCGTTAGCTTTGGTGCTTAAGGGCTGTTGTAATTATCCCTTAGGTTTGATTGTGCTTGATTGGAGGTTTAGTTTGGCTCCTTTTTTATTTTGGTTGTATTTTTTTATATGTGCTTGTATTCTTTCATTTTTTCCTCAGTGAAAGCATGATTTCTCATTTAAAAAAAATACTTGAACCAGCCGAAACTTGTATTATCATTTATAAGTTTTCTTTTCAACATCAATCAGATGCTTGAAGTCGGTGATTGATTAATTCTGCATTACCACACATGCATGTTTATCATTTGTTGCTGTTTGACAGAATGTGAATGCCCATGTAATACTGCCAGTAAACTTGGAGTTCATATTCAAACTCTAGTATCGTGTATAATGTGTATAGTGCAGTATGCTCACCTGATGGACTCCTGTACTATGTAATTGGATTCCGAGTCTATTCATATCAAGTCTACTTATATTTGTCTAGTTTTTTTGTTCTCGCTATTCTTTGAACGATGAAGTTTTACCTGTTAACTCATGTTCGTGTATGCTACAGATATTGACCCTGTTTGAAAGTGTAATTAAGCGAGATTTTCTAAAATCAGACTTTACTACGACAGACGAGCACCTGAGCTCTTGTTCCGTCTCTGGGAATGTTATACATGACCAATCAGATGTTGGGTCTGTTCTTACGTTACCATGGATTCCACGGACGAGTGCAGCTCTTGCTTTGAGGCTTTTTGAGGTAGATGCATCGATTTATTATATCGGGTGTGAGAAACCAGAGCCTGATCAGTACAAGGAAACTGGAGAATATATGGTATGCTATTTCTTCTCTTTTTGCTTATTGCAGGAATTACTGTTATCTATCTTGAAAAAAAGGTTGGAGTTAAAAGAAACCCAACTATTAATTGATACATGTTTAATTTGTTCTTGGTCAGAATATGTGCTTGATACCAGAAGCGTGTTATTATCCTTCATAACTGATTTATTTGTTTCTCAATGCAGAACTTTCCCAGTAGATATGTTCAGGTCAAGAATGATGAACGGAATAAACTGAATGAACTGGACTATGATGATCTGATGAAGAAAGAGAACTCAGCTGATCCAAAGAGTTCGAGGAACAGCTACAAACGTGGCCGAGGGAGTCGAGATCATGGACGTCGTAGAAGGTGGCAGAAAAAGGTTAATGGTTCTAAATCTGGCCGTGTCCGGCAACATGTCAAGAGTAATGAGAAAATGAATCAAGGACCAAGGCAATTAGGACAAGGAACACAGGTTATGGGCGTACGGGGCCGCCGAACGGTAAGGAAGAGAAGGGCTGAGAAGAGCATTCAAGATGAAGGTTTGTTGGGCATAGTGCCTAGTAGTACTCAGAATAGAGATGAATCACCAAAAGATTTTATTGGTGAATGGGAGGATGAAAAGATTGATGGATTCGTAGATATGGAAGATGAAGAGAACGTTTTGGAAGATGAGGAGAATGTTTTGGAAGATGAGGAGAACGAGGAGAATGAGGAGAATGTAAACAACGTAGAACCAATGGACTCTGACGACGATGCCCATGCAGTTGGGTATGAGCGAGGGAGTTGGGACTTTGGTTTTGACGGCACCTCCAACAGATGGAATGGTGATTTAGGGATAGCTAGTGATGAGGATGTGGATTTATCTGAGGACTACAATGGCACTGAAGAGGCAGGAAACGATGATTTGGAGTTAGATGTCGATACGAGCGAGGAGTCGGATTGTTCACCAAATAGGATAGGCAACAACGGTGGAGGTGAATCTCCTGTCTCAGACGACTATAGTGATTAAATAATCAGAAATTGAGAAGCTGCTTAGTTTTGATACCCTTCACCAGCGGCTGAATTTGTGTACAGGGGAACAAAATAGCAGTATCCCCAAATATATCTTAGTTTTAGTATATCCCCTCAGGGGCGCACCGTGACTGGCATTACCTTTAGATCTTTAGTCTAATTTATTGATGGAAAGTGAAGCATTGTATCATTCGTCTTAGAGTAATTATTTGATAATAAACATTTGTAAAGTTATAGTTGCTACATGATGTTCTACAAGGAGAAGAACAAATGGCTCTTTCATACGTTGTCGAAATTTTACAAGGCTCTACTTTAGTTCCAAGTACTATGCTCCCAATTTGCTACTACCATTTACATATTCATGCACATATTTTCGACAGGATAGAGACTAAAAACCTTCACAATTAGACAGCAACATGAAGTCTTTCAGAAACATTGCTCTCACCACTAAACAGTAAACATACACAGCTCAAGAACTATCAAGTTCACATGTTTGCTATTTTATTGTTTTTGTGCCGCCATCTCTGAGGGCAGAGGAAGCCTTAAGAGTAGAGCGTTTAAAAACAGAGATGCAATGCAATTACAGACCCTGTTAAAACATACTTGTTTTTACAAGAGTGCAGGTGGACAGAGAGTCTCTAAGACACCAGGAGTTTCTTAATCCCAGATTTCTGCTCTGAAGTCAAGTTTGTGGGGAATTTGATGTCGAACTTGATCTTCAAGTTGCCCCTTCTGGAGGGTTCCTTTGGAAATGGCATCCCCTCCTTTGGAACAACCTCCACATGGTCTGGATGAATCACATTGTTAATGGGGATGGTCAGGCTCCTTCCATCAAGTGTGGTGACATGGGCTGTGTAACCCGTTAGAGCTTCAACAAGAGAGATTTTCTTTGTGACCACTAAATCATTTCCATCCCTTGTGAATGTGCTGTGTGGCTTCTCATCTACAATGAAAATCAGGTCTGCCGGAATCACGTTCGGTTGCTCATTTCCCTTCTCTGGGAACGTTATTTTTGTGCCCTTTTTCCAACCTGGCTTGATTTCTATTGTTAGAATTTCTTCCACAGGCAATGTCTTCCTGCAGCAGGTAACATGAAACCAGGGGTTATTTCAAAGTTGCATCTTCTCAAACCATGGAAAGACCGAGCAAAATCATGGTGGTTCTGGTTGGTGAAGAAGAACTTACCCACTAGCGTCGGCTATTTCCCTGGAGATTTTCATCTTCTTAGTGGTGCCTTTGTAGAGTTCTTCAAGGCTACAGGGCAGCCTCCTTTCAATTGGAGCAGCTCTTCGTGGACCTTGGCTCATGGGCTGGCTGTCACCGAATGAAGCGAACATATCATCACCAAACATGCTGCCACCAAATGGCCTCGAACCGCCCCTCATGCCGCTTCCACCGCCACCCATTCCTCCAAATGGGCTCGAAAATCCAAAGAACTCTGTGAAAATGTCGTTGGCATTTCTAGGGTTGAATCTGAACATCGTTGGGCCATCCCCAGTTTGGAAGAACGACGCACCGCCGGGACCTCCGGCTCCCGGAGGAGGCACCTGACCTTTCAGGCCCTCTTCGCCATATTGATCGTAGACTGCTCTCTTCTGCGGATCACTCAAAACCTGCCACAATTCAACAGACATCCATTTCAGTACTCGAAACGACAATCGGAAGTATTAGCAATTCCTGAAATACACGGAGGGAGCCCTATCGATCGACGCAGAATCTTCGGAATCGAATGAATTTGACCGCGATCAAAATAAAACCGATAAAAATGGAAAAGAGAAGCACCGCAGAAGTTACTAACTCGGAAGAAAGATGGATAGATAGATCGAATCGGGGTAGGATTTTTACCTCATAAGCTTCAGAGATCTGTTTGAATTTGGACTCGGCCTCTTTCTTATTGTTGGGATTCTTATCAGGATGCCATTTCATGGCAAGTTTCCTGTAAGCCTTCTTCAAATCATCGTCTTTGGCATTCTTATCTACCTGCAAAATCTTGTAATAATCTACACCCATGTGAATCGAATCAAAACCTTGTTGTTGATGTTCTGAATCTGCAAAAATTTGAAGCTGGAATTGGGATCTGGTAGGAGATTAATTGACGTTGAGAAAATTGGGGCGTGGTGGAGAGGCGTTGGGTTGCATAGAAAAGGGATGGAGAAAGATGGGTCTGGAAGAACTGCAGAGGTCGAGAAGGCTGTGGAAGCTTCCAGATGGAATTCTAAGATTTAATTTGAAACCATGTGGGTCATAATAAAATTTCTTCATTTCTAGAATTATTGATTTTATCCCTTCAATTTTTGTATTTGCTTTTGGTTTAAATTAAGTTTCATAATTCTTTCTCTTTTCCTTTTTAATTTCCAAATATTGATGTACTGACAAAAGGTTAACAAAAAAAATTGTATTATTATAATTTATATTAAAATACTATTTTGTCTCGTACTTTTAGTTTCGGTTTATTTTAATCCTTATACTTTTAAAATGTTCATTTTGATTCCTGTACTTTTAAAAAGTGACTATTTTAGTCAATCTTTGCCAATAACATAAACTATTTAGTATAAAATAATGGTTACATTGTAAAAATATATTGATTATAATGTGGTGTTGAAATTGTGATGAGAAAAAATGAGATTTAAAATAAAATGAAGGGATCAAAATAGTCACTTTTTAAGAGTATAGAGACTAAAATAAACATTCTCAAAGTATAGGGACTAAAATGAATTAAAACATAGAGTACATGGACCAAAACAAACATTTTTAAAATATAAGGACTAAAATGAACTAAAGCAAGTATAGGGACCAAACTAGTATTTTAACCAATGATTTACTACCCACTTTTACCAGCTAAAGTTGGCATTAGTTATTTCAAAAGCTACAAATTTACAAGAGGGAGTAAACGTGACTTTCAAGCACAGATTTGGTGGCACAAGCAGCATGGTTTATCCCTTCCTTTCGTGCAAAATAGAGGCGAGCACTATGATATCAAGGGTAATAGTGGAGTGAAAGGATTCGAACATACTAAACTGCTATAATCTTTGTCCTTTTATAGGTTGTTGCTGGCAGTGGAATTTGGTAGGTGGGCTCGAGATTCCTGTCTTTCATCACGGAACAGCCAACATAGTGACGCAGGGCGTTGACTGCTCACACTCAATCCTGTTGTTTGAGTGCACTGATGGCAGAATGTGTTGGTGAGTTCCAACTTGTGATTGGCTTGCCTTTTGTGGGAAGACCTAATGAAGCTGGCCTAGACCATCCCTATATATTTGTGGCGGCTCGATTTTTCCCTACAATACTATGCATAATTCAAAGATTAGTTTCGAGGTTTTGTTAAGATTTATCATATTTGGCTATCTTTCTTGAGAGAAAAAATAAATAAATAAAAGAGAACTTTTTAGAATATTTAGTAAAGATGGGAGAGAGTTTCATAAACTCATATTATTATATGAATTTCGACCTTTTATTTTTTTAATTGGACGAGGAGTGAAAATTTAAACCTCAATTTTTAGTTAGCTGCTTAAGTTGATGATATTTGACCTTTGAAATATGAAAACAATTTATATAAAATCTAGATAGTATTTACCCGTATAAGACTTATAAGAATATGTTTTTCTTAACTATAATATAAGATTATGTTAATTTGAACCTAGCTCAATTAGTTCAAGACATAAAATAATTTTTTTCATCGTCAGATGTTTAAATCACCACTTGTCCATTATTTATAATCTAAAAAAAGTGTTATGAGACTACCATCTAACTGCCTAAGTGATATAACATGCAGATTTCTAGGAAAATGGTTCGACCTATAGTAACATAGTTAAATATTGTAAACTAATTAATTCTTCACCATAAATTTCATAAGTTGTTTCTAAACCACACTTTCAAAGAAGCCAAAGAACAATAGATTAGCTATAATTGTGATTGTGACTTAAAAGACTATTTTCAATCTCTTAAACATATAGATCAATATTGATTAAATAATGATGACTTATCTATGTTTATGAGAATGATTTTTTTTTTTTTTATTAACGCCCTATCCAGTATCAATTTTCTTAGATAAAGATAGTTTGTCTACATCTTTTAAAAATTTTACTCTTAATTCTGAAAATAAAGAGACTTTATTTCTTCAAACATGTCATAAAAAATAGTTGGTACTTATTTCTTACCACATATGATCGTTAGAGATTAAGATTGATCTAAATTTATATAAAGCATTATTTAATTTAGATGGCCTAAAGTTATTATGTGCCAAAATAAAAGTTCATATACAAAATAAAACATTTCAAAAGCAAAGAAGAAAAAAAAACTGAAATGGAATTAATGTAAAAGTTCACGGGGTAAAAAAAAATTAACCCATATTTAGAAAAAACATAGTTTCTATTGTAATATTTTTTCTTGTTAAGTATATGTTTGAGTTGTTAATATTTTGATGATTTTTAAATTTAAACATTTTAGTGTAGACTTTTATATTTTAACATTTTTAAACTACACCATCATCATTATGACAAACATATATTGCATGATACTTAGTGAATGGACAATAATTTAAATGGCAAGAGCATAATTTCTCACAAAAAAAAAAGTATAATTAAATATATATATATATATATATATATATATATATATATATATATATATATATATTAATTAGAAACTCTATACACTTAAAATGATCTCATTCCTCCTTTGAAATTTTTTAAATTCCTCTAAATGATCTCTTACATGAGTCTAAGTTCATTATCGGCCAATTTTAATAGTGATTATAAATTATTAAAATACGGTGGACTAAATTGAATTAATTGAAAATTTTTAAACATGGAGCATTCTTTTTGTCCCCTTTTTGGGCACCCTCTTCCTCTTTCTGGATCCAGAATTGTGAAAGCCCAAGGCCAGTCGATCCGAAGCTAAGCCACTAAGCCCAACTCCATTGGCCCAAAAGCAAAAGGGCCATAGGCCCAAATACACGGTGCTCCTTTCCCGTGGGCCTCTCAGGCGACGATATCTCCATTCTCCATCTCTGATTCTCTTATCATTTCTTGTGATGCTGTAATTTGTTGGACTGCAAATCAATAATGGAAGAAGCATCATGGCCTCAGAAGCTTGAAGCCCTAACCCACGCTCTGGTCTGCCCCAGCAGCGCCCCGGCGCTGTCTTCTCAGTTCTTCATGGCTGCCCAAATCCCCTGCTACCTCAACTGGGAGTACCCCCCAATCCTCTGCCCCAAACCCTCCCTCTTCCCCTTTCTCTCTCTTCACCTTCAATGGGGTTTCTCTCTCTTCCTCAGAAGGGTCTCCCGATTTGGCCTCCCCAAAACCTCGTGGCGGTCCAAATGCCCATTTCAGCAACCCCCGCCATTGATTCTCGCTAAATCTCTGGACGCCGCTCAGTGGGGCGATGAACAGAGGAGGAATTACGTCAGGATGAGGCTCCGAAGGAAGCGCCTCGGCAGCGATGTTAATCCCTTGATCCCAATTATGGTTCCCAATTTGTTGCTCTTTTCTCTTCTGCTGTGGAATCCATTGTCTTCCACTGATTAATAACTCACAAATTTTGCTGTAATTTTGATTCCACTGTGGATTTTAACTTAGAAAATTGGCTGTAACGTTGAGTTTGGATTGATAGGCTTTTCTGGGTCAGGATCATTTTTGCTACTTTTTTGGTTTTGGGGAAGAACTCATTAATGGCTGAACTGAATGTAGAGGCTTTGAAAGAGACGGAGGAAGCTATAACCAGATCTATAATCAATGAACCACTTGAAGATGAAAATAACTCAACCGAGTTTGAAATTGAATTTCTGGGTTTCTTTTTTTTTTCTATTAATTCATGCAACCAACGACAATATAATATATTTTCTTCATAAATTGGTCTCTCTGAATCTGCAATATATAATGGCACGTCGGTACATAAATTATTTCGAAAGACGCAGAAGAGTTAGTAGAATTAGAAAGAGACCCACATAAAAAAAAAAAAAAAAAAAAAAAAAAAAAAAGAAACTTTTAATTTGAGTTGCAATGGCAGAGATGAGTGATAAAATGGACCATAATAAATGTAAAAAACCCAACTTCTTTGGGTGGTTGAAGAAAGGTTATCCAAACGGAACGTACTATCATAATTGTTTCTCATTGCAACCAATTTTTTTTTCCTCCTCGAACGTGTAGCTTAACTACTATCTTAATTAATGTTAATATTTACTTAGTTCAGCCGATTATTTTTATAAGAGTTGGAGGTTGAATTTAAGCTATACTATTTTTCTAAAACTAAAATATATCATTTTTTAGTTAAATAAATGCATATTAAGAAATTCAACCATCAACTTAGTATCCTAAACAATCTTTTAAGTTTGGTCAAAAAAAAATTAAAAGTTTGAATCTAGCTTCGTATCCTAATATTGTACTCTAAAAAAGTATATCTTTTATGATATCTCTAGGATTTCATAAGAATATATTAAAATTATAGCCATAACCCTCAAATGTACATATATTTTTAAACATAGACTATAACACTTGACTTCTAATTTTACATTTAAAAGTGTCAAACTTTTTCAATTAAGTCATTGGACAATAGTGTCTTTGAAATTAAATAAAGGAAGGGTCATATGGTATTGCAAATTTTTCTCTCTACAAGACAACATCTTCTGAATCTTAAATGTTTATCATCCTACCAAACTAAAATAATTGGAGGGATCGTGCTTCGCCCTATCCTAAGTGGCACCTAAATTTTGAATAAAGATAGGTTGGACCTTTAATAGAAGTACAACGAGTTAGATTTTTCTGATCAAATGTGAATATTTAGCATTTAAAAGTTCAATCTCATGGAAAGTGATATATTAAAATGTGACATTATTAATTCAACGGCATTCCGGCATTTTCTGTATAATAACATAATTATAAAAATAAAAGTTATATTTTAAAAGTTAAAAAAAAAAAAAAAATGGATGAGCTAGCATAGGGGGAGGGGTGGGATTGAACCCAAATTTAACCTTCTCATTGGATACTTTTGTTTTGTCTTTACTTTACCTTTTTCTTCTCGTTTTGCTTTAAGAAAGAAATAGACCTAGATCCAATATTACGTTTTTTTAATGCCTATTATTAATTTCTAAATAAAGTGGGTTAGCAAACAAAAAGAAAAAAGCAAAGAGGATACAATCAATTTGACAATTTTTTTTTATCTCATTTAAAAGAGAGAGGAAAAAAAGAAACTACTCTACCGCTAATCACGTTAAATCTCACTTTTTCCAAGGAAAAAAAATACCATGTCTATAACTGTTGGTGTAATGGCCAAACCACCAATATTGACAAATTAGACCCTCTCTCTTTTTTCTTTTTTTTTTCTTTGTAGATAAACATCAAAGTCATTAAGAAAAATATCACCTAGGTTACACTGCTCACTATGTCTTAATCTTTTTCAGACTTTTAAGTTGTGAATTCAGTGCAAAGTTTATGACAAAAACATCTTGTTTTTTCGTGTAAAGCTTTCTTTAAAAAAGTATAAAAATAAAAAATAAAAAATAAAAAATGAGCCAGTTTTCTCAGTTCATAAGTTGGACTTATGGCTTGTTTTATTTGATAACAGCCCCCACTAAATTGATGGTCCAAAGGGTAAATTTATTCAGTCCTCTTTTTTTTTAAACAATTTACTATCAATTTCTTTTGTTTCTCAAAGGGTTTTAAGTCTAGTCAAGCAATATAACTTTACCTTTAACAAAATCCAAACTTTTTTTTTTCGTCCTCTTCCTTTTAGATTTTATTTTATTTATTTTGAGAATATTGAATCAGCAGTACAAGGCCGTGGAACCTTCTTTCACTTACTTCCCAGCTTTTTTTCTCCTTTTTGAACAATTCAATTCTGTTTCGATATTTGGTTTGAAATTATTCGTGTGTGGCTTGCGATAAAAATATTCCCTTTTTGCAACAATTTAGTAAGTTTTTTTTTTTAATTGATGTTAAAAAACTGAAATTAGGACATAATTCCTTTCGGTTTACAACTTTTTATAAATATTATATAATATTGATTAATAAAATTTTAAAAGTACATATTCTAATCATCAAGATAATCATCAATTATCTTGAACTTAACGAAGTGAGCTCAGATTTTATCATTAATTTAAAATTTCATCAGAGTTTGAACTTACATAATTGTGTTGTGTTTACCAAATAATTTCTTCAGAAACCAAATCCAAACAAATCAGTAAGGCCCTAGTCAATCGATACACAAGATTTATCATACAATAAATCTTCACAAACTCACCAATTCCATATCATCCCTTTTTTTTTAGTTCATTAATTTCATACCAGACCTCTATTTACCATTCGTTCAATACATGTGAGAATCTTTTTTAACCAAGATAAATATTATAATACTTCATTCAAGTTTAGGTATCGAAATTGAAAACTGATGTAAATTTTAAATTTTCTAGCCGAATTCAATGGAAAAAATTAATTATTTTTTCTATTTTAATTTTTGTCTCCATATATTTTTTAAATATTACAATACAAACAAGGGTGAAGTTTTGAAAATACATTTATCTATATCATAGCTAGTAAAACAATATTCAAGTACCAACATGAACATATTTTATCTATAAAGACATATAATTTCTTCTTCTTTTTGTTAGTGTGGAATAACCATAGGCATAATTTGAGGGATAATTAATGGAAGCGCTGAAAGAAAAAAAAAAGTTACAAAATTGGTTGACAATGAACTTAGATTTATATTGTTTGGGCAGATTAGGGTTGAAATGCTTACGGGAGCCGACCATATTGTAATTTTATTAAGCATGTAACGTTGTTGTTGTTGTTGGTAGTGTGTGTGGAAGAAAATGTCAAATTTTAGGCGCTGGCAGTGGCCGCGAGACTTTGGGAAACGCCAGTCGCGCAACAGAAAGTGGATGGCGCGTGTAGGTGGGCCCACTCCTACAGTCTGTTTGGCAAGCCTAGCCAATGCACAAGGCTTCGAGGGCACATGATCCCTCCCACTTAATGCCATTATTTTCCCTGTCCCACCCACTCCACAATCCACGCATAATTACATTATTTTTCTTTTGTTTTTTGCTCAATTACAAATTTGGTTTTAATCCCTAGATGAGATTTACTTGTGGTCTTAATTTGTAACGTGATAGCCTTGACACATGGACAACAGAGGAAAGTTCATAAAACCCGCTAGTAAACTTCTATTTGACTGAAGGTTTTATTCATATTCGATTTTATGTATTTGATAGGTCGACATTTGATAATGAACTATCCGACGATTGAATACTTTGTTGAACATTCCACCTATAAATAGAGGACCTCACTCCAGTATCAGGTATCACATTCTATTCTTTGAACATTAAAGTATTTCGTAGGTCTTCCTTTAGCTAAACTAGCAAAAAAAAAAAAATGAAGTCTGTCTAATTAATTAAATAATTAAAATATGTTGGAGTTTCATAATTGTTAGAATGGTCAAAAATTAAACTAGCAACCTGCACACCTCAATTTTAGGTGCTGGTGGGTACGGTTGTGGCAAAAAAATGAATGCTTTTGCAGCTCCATTATTCAGCTTCTAACATTTTTCAACAATCCAACATCAATCTCTTCACCCAAACCAAACACTCCACTTTATTTAATTTCCATGTACCTCTATTTTTAAAAATAATGAATTAAATGTTATCTTTTTCCCCATGCCCATTAAAAATTATATATAAAAAGAGAGCGACAAAAGGGCAATGTTGTTCCCCTCTTTAATTATTCACATTTGGCCTTTGCTTTCAAGGTTAGCAAAAAAGGAATCACCCCACGGCTTAATAATTCCGTTCCCTCTTTCTTCCATACATACGTCTAGAGTTGTTGTTTAATCAATGCCATCCATTCTAGAAATAACCTTTGCATAAAATATTTAATTAAATCAAACTTAATTTGATATATATAGGCTAATCTTTTCTTAATAATTAACCAGGACAGATTTTTATTTAAAGGTGTAACATTAATAAAAACAGCAATCACACGCAATTGCCAATTGGCCTACATGATGGAAATGGTAATTAAAACAAACGATTTTTTTTCCAAGTTCTCCTAAAGAGTAGGGTCCACCAATATCAAAATTTCCCCCACCCATTTGCACCTAATGAGTAGGGGCTCTATAAAAGTTTTCGCCCACTATACACTTGAACGGCACTCACCCAACTTTCTATCTTCCAATTCCCATTCATGGCTTCCTCTGTTAAGCTCTGTTCTGTTCTTGTTCTTCTCAGTCTTCTGTTACTCCAAATTCATGCAAGAGAGAGCAGCTTCTTCAGCAAAGTACCCAACAATGGCGTCAAGGAAGAAACCGAAATCCCCATCGAACCTTTAACAAAACCAGGAAAAAAAGAGCAGCAACAACAACAACAAGAGCCCAATTTCATCCCTCAAGCCCAAAACAGCGGCTACGGTCTCTACGGCCATGAATCCGGCCAGCTCCCTCCTTCCGACGCCAAATTCTCCGATCCGGCCGCCGGCCGCCCCTTCACCACCACCTCCACCAACTACAACTACCAAAACGACGACGTTTCGTACAAAGCCGAGTCGGAGGAGTACTACGAGGAGGAGGACAGCAACAACAATAATGACTACAGCAACGACAACTTCCAAAACGGCAACTCGAAGCCGTACGAGAATTCGTTTTACTACAACAAGGATCTTTACGACAACGGACGACGGAACTTCGGGAGCACGAGACTCTCACGTGGCGATTACACCACAACTCCGTTATACGAGCAGGAAAAAAACAGTTATTACAATGGCGGCGGCGGCGGCGGCGGCGTGGCGGAGAGACAAGGGATGAGCGACACGAGGTTCATGGAGAATGGAAAATACTTTTATGACCTCGACAGGGAGCCTCACCACTACAGAAAGCCCAGGGGTTATTTTGGTAATACCAATGGCAACACGTACGAGTACGGTAACTCCATGGCAGGAAGCAGGTACCAGAACGGCGGCGCAGAGTTCCAGGAGGAACCCGACCAGTTCGTGCCATGAATTTAGTTGTGAGCATGGGAATTGTTATGTCATTTTCCTCTTCCTATCTTGCTTTAATTAATTAACTTGATATTTCATTATGGTTCAGTTGGAAAGAAAAAAAAAAAGGGAAAAAGCGTGAGTCAATCAAAGATTAAATTATATATTTTGAAGGTGCTTATATAAATATATATATATATATATATATAAATGTGGTTACTTGTTCATCTTTTGTTTTTGGGGGTTGCAAGAAAAAAAGAGATGCATATGATGATCACATAGAAATGTTTTGGTTTCCATTATATCAAAGATTATTGCAATAAAATATAGATGATGTTGATGTAGATTGAACAATTGGTCTCCTTGCTGAAGGAAGGAGTGATTTGAAGTTAATTAGAGATTGGAATTATTTTTTTGTGAGATAAAATTATTAATATTTCTGGTTTGGTGTGGTTGATCATGTGATGCAATGAATGCATGATGTGAAAAATTACAAAGTGTTGTGGTCCATAATGATAATGTTTGTTAAAAATAAAATAGGGTACTACTGAAAAAGAAAAAAAGGGTAACCATAAATAAGTAGATAAGGGCGAAATATCCGTGACTCCATTTTCGTCTTTTTCAAGAAGGTTTTTGAGGCAGAAGGAATGGTAAAGAACAATGACAGATGAGATCATCTTGTCTGTGGGCGCCCGCGCCGGTTTCTATTCTCAGTTTAATTTTGTTCTTTGTTTCAATTTTCCTCTTTTAATAGAGTAAAATAGAAATGGTAGATTATTTTTATTTATGTTTTAGAACAAATTAAAAGTATTTTTGTCATTTTTAAAATTTCTATAGAATATTTTATTTGTTCTGAAAAATAAAAAACAAGTGGTTGTCAGAATTCTTAGATTTCTTAATAAAATAAAAAATGAGAAACAAAAATAGAAATCTTACCCATAGATCCTTAGTTTTTGTGGAGGCTCCAATAGATCTCTCTTTTTTCCTAATTTGTGTGGCTACAAGCTAGGCAATTAATTAACCCAAATGATGAATTTTGTAAGTTTTCCCAATTCTTTTAAAGAATAAAATTTTACGTTGTAGCCCTTTATATGTCATCTCTAAATTCTTGAAACTGAAAGATACAAGGAAAATTTGAGTAACTATAAAGTCTTAAATATTATATTTATAATTCGAACTCGAACAAGAACAAATTTGGAGGACAATATGTTGTTGTGCTGAAAATTAGGGTTTTTATTTTGTGAGCTAATGTCGGAGAAGATGAGATGAGAAGCGGAGATGGTGGCGGATGGTGAGTGATAACTTCGATTGGGCCGCCGGACAGCTGCGGCGGTGGTCCATTATGAGTTGGACTGGGGAATGGGAACATCCACAATTGCACTTTTTTTTTTTTTTTTTTTGGGATTTGTGGGGATTGCAATAACATACTTGATCATTGATGGGTGGAGTGGAGGCAATATTTTCTATTATTTTCAATATCTTTCCCTTTTATTTCAATTCATTAAACCATGCACTAATTTTAATCATTGGGGTTTTTGACATTATTGTTGGTACAATCTCTATAAATATGACAATTATCTTAAACTTCTTTTGGGAATTTTCCCTTTTTGTTTTTCTCAGATTATATATCTTATATATAGTTGTGCAAACTTTTTTTAATATATAATTCGGTAATTTTATAGGTAATTAATTTTGGAAAACAAATATTGATTTCAGTGACTATTCACCTTGTTGTTCGATTTTGGGGTGTTTCTTGAATTTTGTTTTATTAATAGTTGTACTCATTTATTTCTTCAACAGGTTAATTTTAAAATATTTTACGTTTAACTCATGCTATACTTCAAATTTTTCAATTGATTATACGTGAAAAATATAATTAATTCTGAGACACTTAAAATACACGTGAAAACAAATAACATAATACAAGTTTTTTAAATTTATTCAATCACACAAGTTTTTTACATATTAATTAACATTATTGTAACTTTTAAAATTTCCATTTCAATCTTCCCAATTTTAGAAAATAATTATTTTAGTCTTTACCTGTATTTAGTATTTAACAAATAATTAATGAGGTAGTTTTAAGCATGTGTATTATTAGTGATCATATGATCAAACCACGGAAGGGAGGCCATCAATAAGTGAAATGTAAGATGGCGAAATATTATAGCAAAAAAGTGTTTCTTTTTTTTTTCAGTTCAAAGATTAAAATAGACATTTTAAAAATTTAGAAACTAAAATAAAATAAATAAGTCTAGAGTGACCAAAAGATCGATGGTTCAAATACTCACCCACACATTGATATGACCTTTCACAGTAAAATTATCTCAATAACTAAGAAATTATACTTCAAGAATCTCACTTATTTCTTGATTGTTCGTACACTACCAGATCTTACGCTTAAAATTTCGTGACTGTTGGGTGAGACACGAATGTTATTGCTGGTCTGGAGAATATATGATTTTTGGTTGTCGTCTACCTCCAGAATAGATTTCCTTCAATTCTCTGAACAATCATAATTTGGCATAGACAAACTCCAAAAAGAAAAGAAAAAACTAAATTATTCCATATTTGTGAATTATAAATTTAGGTAGTAAAAAAATTTGAGGTGGGCGGTAGTGACTGGAGAGCGTTGGCGTGAATGGCGGAATTCTCTCTTTCAAAGTTGAGCAAAATGCGGTGTTCTGGCTTTTGTGGGGCCTAAGTGAAAGTAGAAATAAATAAATATATGAATCCTGAAGAAGCAGTCAAAAAATTAAAGCTATGGTCACTGCTTTACATTAAATTTGTGGTAGAATAAGTTTTGTATTCGCACCATTATTCTACATTGTCACGTGCTTCCTTCTCAAAATAAATTCCACTACAACTACACAATTTAATCAATTATTCATACTTACTATTATTATTATTCACTCATAAGTCACAACTCAAGTCACACACCCCCATTAATTTCCCCAAACTATATTCATCACAATTACATCACAATTCCACATCTTTATTATATACATTGTGTCAATCACAACTTTAATAGATGTAACTTGTTGAAATTTAGTTTGATTGAATAGTTATTAGGCGTTACAGATTAAATTTATGATTTACTAGATCACACACTACACGCGTAACTTGATAAATTATGAATATTTATGGTGTGTCATTGCAATTATAGTGCAATATTATCGCACACCAGGACGAGGAGTACAAATATAATTTGATGAAGTATGATTGAAATGAGTACAATAATCTGACAGAATAATAAAGGAAACCTAAATTTGAGCCAACATAAAAAAGAAATTGAACATGGCGTGGAATTGAAGGGACAATTATTGCGTTAGTGTCGAATTTCAGGGGTACCCTCTCCTCTCCTTTCCTTGTTGCCGACACGGCTCATTAGATGAAGACGAAATCCATACGATTCAATTTCATTAAATCTGCAATTGTCTTCTCGTTTTCATTATTCTTTTTATGTAATCATTCCTCCCAATGTTGTCTCAGACCTTCCTTTTCAAAGTATTGAAAAATTAAATTGTTAATATATGTTAATTACTGTTGGACTATGTTTGTTTTGATAGTTAAACGTCACACATCACGTCATGATTATTAGGCCTATCCAAGATCTATTATAGCCTTATCGGAGGTCATGTCGAAGCTCTAACTTAAAGGTCATGGCTATTTCTCTCTTTTGAAGGTTACTTCATCGTTTGTTGTACCAAATTTAAGTTTTGCTGTCTCCGGTCATTTTTCTTGATTAGACATTTAGAGTGATTTTTAATACAGCCCGCAATGTTGTTTGTTTCAAAATTTACCATTATAATATAGTTTTTCATATTTTAGTTCAAATTTTGTCTCAGAAAAAAAAAAAAATATATATATATATATATATATGCATTGTCAACCAATATGAAAACTTTATCGTAAGGGATAGTTTTGATAGGTCGAATGGTAAAGAGGGGCACCTAAAATTTCCCTGCAAATAATGTTTGTGGAAGGAAAATGAGCTCTGGGCTAACATAGAACGTAGGGCCCAGGCTCACAACTAAAATCAGAAAAACCAGAAGGCCCAAAAACACACCGCCCAAACTCTCTGTCCCACGGCCCACATTATTTAGTAAGCCTAGCCGCCGAGAATTGGCTTTTTCTATGTAATTCAATTTTGAATGGCCATATTATTTCATTATTTCGCAAAAGAAAAAAACTTAAATGGTTCATGAATTATGCATAAGATTAGGCTGGATAATTCTCAATTTGGTTCCTATTATTAAAAGAATTTTCAATTAGGTAAATTTGTTCACAAAAAGTTGATATATGGTTGAAATTTGTTTACTTCAAACGGAAACTAATATCCCCACCTGTGCAATAATAAATACCACCACATGTGCGAAAGAAAAGAAATGACATTTCTAGGTTTCACTTTTATCGGCCTTTCTATGTGCTCTTGCAAAGTTTAAAGAGGATTTGTTCTAGGGTTTGCAATTAGCAGCCATTTGGATTTGTCGGGGCTGGTTTGGTACATCTTGGATTTGCCGATTATGTTATGGACCAAGTCCTACTCACAGCCCGTCGAATTGGGGGATTTTTCTCCCTCTCCTTTCTATTTTTTAAAATTTTGACCAAGATTAGAATGGAGCTTCACTTACTCTTCTTTTTCATTTTTTGTCATTTTTTATTTTATTCAATTTTAAAAATATTTATAAAAAAAAACCATAAATTGACCTTCAAATACACCCACTCATAATAAATTGACCAATCATTTCTAGTACCTACTTCTTCCATTCACATTTTCATTTTTTATAGAAAATATATCATTTTATTTAATAGGTCTCGCATTATTTGCTTTAGTGGCGAACAATGTTTTCATATTGTCGTAATATTAGAATTTTTTACTTTTCTTCTCTGTAAACGTGGCATTTATTTTTGCACAGGTAGGATTATAAGTTATGCCACTTCAAATTTTAGTCATGTAAGTACAAGAACCAATTGTATTTTTTAACCTTGTTTCATTAACTAGTTTGGATATGTGGACATATGCTACTAATTGACACATGAAACACATCTCACCAATCATCAAAATTCAACCCACTCATCAATGAAATTTATTTTTTTTCAACTAGTACATCTAGTTGTCTAAATATATTAATAAAATAATAATTTAATGAAACATAGAATGTTTTAATACACTTTTTACGGAATCTTATTATTTGGTTTTGATTCGAGGAAATAAAATTTTATTAATGAGAAAATAAAATGTTACATTGGCTTAAAATAGAATAATTAAAGTTTCCATCCATAAAAATAAGATAGAGAGAATTCACCCACCTAAACATATCTGTAACCAAAAATTTGTGAGTTTGAATCCCCACCTCGACGTTTCTACATATTATATCAAAAACAAAAACAAAAAAGAGTGGAGAGAATATCTAAATATTTTATTTAGTACAAATCTATGAAGATAGAGGATCGAATTCACAACCTTTGATTGGAGATATATGAATATCTAAATATCAAAAAAGTTTTTGATAGTGCACTGTAATGTTTAAAATTTATATTGTCTAAAATAAAATAATTTAAAAATAAAACTATATAAAGTTCAAGGATTAGTAGATGACCAATCATTTATAAATCAAACCATTAACTGGGGAAGTCCCCACTGGCAGCCAATGTGAATGAGATCAGCGACATATCATTTTAGATTGGTCAATCATTTTCAATTTTTTTGGTTCACCCTCAACTTCAAGCAAATTAGATGTTGACCTATATACGTAGACTCCATGAAATGTTCGTTTCTCTTATATATCCCGCATTTGTTAAACTAACAAAATATATCTAATAAATTTTAATCTCAATATGTCTAAATTCGTTTGTGGTTAAGAGTTAAAAGACATTAATAATTCAAAAAAAGATAAAATTTGGCCAAAATTATATTTAGGACCAATTATAAAATTATACGTGTCTTAAATTAATTTTAAAATCGACGAATCAAATTATGTCACGTATCTCTCTTATGGTCGTCTGATAAGACTAGGTACATCAAGACTAGGTCGTCTGATAAAACTCGCCAATAGAGGGGGTCACCTCTCAGACATTCGGAGAGATCTAGAGGAATTAGAGATTCAGAGTCATTAAAGCATCCATGGTCGTCTACAATCGCGAAGAATAGACTTCAAGAATTCTGAATATTCTCTTCGCCAAGCAACCGAACTAAGAACTCCATAGGCTACAAACCGAAGACTTCACAAGTTGAAGACTTTAAAGATTCTTCAATACACTAGAAGCTGAAGACACACACTCATTGATTCGAGAACAAACTCACAAGCCCTTGAATTAAAATTCACCTCTGATAGAATTAATCATATGATCATACATGAGAGATTGTAATACTACATATATTTAATACAAATCAAGTTCATTAATTCGAGTTATTTCTTATCGAATTTCTTACTAATATCTTTTCTTTTATTGTCCAGTTTACAGTTTTAATACTAACATGTTATATATCATTTTTATTTTGAATATTGGAGTTTTTTTTTTATTTATATTTCTTCCCATTATTTGGAAAACTTGTTTTTTCTATGTTCAAATGTGTCAGCATTGACAAATTTTCAATTTTATCAGATTAAACTATAAACTTATATAATAATAAAAAAAGCTAATATCCATTAAGTTTGTTTTTCTATTTTTAGATATCTGTGACATTTTATGAATATTATTGTAGCTATATGTCTTTCATTGGTCATGTTTGATACCTTTAGAAACTATTGATTATGCTTAGCGGAAATTTTGAGTTTTATTTGTGCATAATTTTCTCGATGAAAATTTATTATTATACTTTTATAATTAAAAAAAAAATACAACGTGGAAGGAAAGCTAGGAGTTTGTTGATCTCCCAATATTTTAAGCTTAGAGATTGGAGTCTCCAGTCAATGGGAAGTTTAAATTACATTAATTTGCTCCACAATAAATGCATGCCACCAGAGGCCTTGCCAAGCAGCTCATATTTAAGGCAAAAAGAATTAATGGCCACCTTGAAAAAAAAGCATCTACCCAATTGGTCCAACTCTATCAGAGTAGATGAATCTATTTATATATCTAAGTTATTTTAAAGCTCCAAACTTTGGGAAAAGAAAATTTTCCCCTTAAATTTCGGTGCATCATTGATTTACTCTAGTAGAAGATAAATCTACCAAGCCAGCAATCAATTGCTTCTTAAATTCTCAAAAAAAAAATACTATAGTACATTACTGCCCAGTGAATCTTCAAAAGTAGGCATACTTGTTAATTAGATACGGCCAGCAAAGAGCAGAAACGGTAGTATATCAAACAGACTCCAAAAAAACACAATCATTATCAAAGTCATAAATCAAGAACTACTTATTCAGGTGCAATTACTATTTTCTGTTGTTTGTGGCTTTTTGGACGCAATGGGAAGATCAGAGAGAGGCATACCATATACGAACTCTCTGAAATTTTTGCTACGATAATCAAATCTGATTGTGATGTGTGGCCCATAATCCAAGTTTCTTCAATGCAATCGAATCTCAAATTGCTAACCTGTTGAATTGTTATTGAATCTGCAACCCCTCGTGATTATCACTTCTTTTTTTTTTTCTCATATTCAAATATCAGAACCTCCAATTCATATAAAACCAACCCCTTATTCACCGTTTGGTTGTTCTGAGCAACCCAACAATACACGGCACCGCTCTGTTTTCCCTCGCCCATGCCATTTTCTTGCTGAGTTCCATAGAATTAGTTCCATCTCCGGACGCGAAAGCTATGGTTACAGAGGTTCATTCTAATTTCTTTCACTCTCGATAGGTGGTCATTGTACCAATAAATTGTGGATTTATGATGGTTTTGGCTTTGTGATTTTGATTTTGTAGGATCGAGAGATCCTCGGCGGATGGCCGCTTGGTCTCGAGGTTATGAACACAAGGCTTCGAATGACGCAGCCGGAGAGGTTACCGACGATAGCTAATTTGCACATTCCTTCCATGAGTTTCTCCTCTTTGTCGTCCTCCGAGCTCGACACTGTGGTTCGTAAACCTACCTGCAAATCTCAACTCTTAAACATTCCATTAATCAGATTAGAGTAACGAAAATAATTTCGATGAAATTAGCCGATTGCAACCGCTCAAACTTATAATTACAGAGGCATTTTCTCCATTCTTACATTTGGTTTCTTCTCTTCTGATATCGAGCAGTCGACGGCGTCGTTCTTCCAAGACCACAGCGTCTCACTCGGCCGGCTCATCGGAATAAGGCCGGCCGACAAGACGTGGTTGTGCTTTCCGACTGCCACCGACGGAAGTGAGAGTGTATCGGTAAACGCCGGCGGCTTAGATGTGTCGAAAACGAACGGCGATGAAATATCGGGACGAATCTGCATTCCGATTGTGATCGGTATCGTCTTGAAGATGATCAGAAATTGGAGGAATTCGAGGAGTTGAATTGTATTATCCGATGAAGAACCAGAAACGAGAAGGAAGTAGAATTCCCCCAACGTAATTACAAATTCTAGGGAAGATTTGAGTCGGTAATAAATTTATCTTTGCGAATTTTTCGCTTCGTCTTCATCCTTTTGAGAGTTGGATGGATTTATGTACTTGAAGATTCTAAAACAAGATTTGAAAAATGGTTAAGCTTCTGTTTTCCCCATCACTTTCTACAGAAAACAAGATATTGAGATTTGATCGAAAGGGGATTTGAAGAATTTCGAAGTCAATCTACATGTGCTGCATCAATGCAATAAGAAATTCTCGAGTAAATTTAAACTTCCAGATGTTTTTTCTTTTTGTTCTTTTGAAAAATATCAAATATTATTTGACAAAGATAGGGTAGAGTAAGAATTCTTGTCCAAAAAAAAAAGGTAGAGTAAGAATTTATATCCTAATATTTTAATTTATCAAAAGTGTTTTAATCTTCACTTTAAATTTTTAAAAAATGCTGTAATTTTTATTTAAGATAAATTTTGATTTGCTGAATTGTTTAAAAAATTAGATGAGTTTAATGAATTATAAAACATAAATGGGTCTAAAATTTATAAGATCCATATAAAAATGACATTAAAATTGTTTTACATGAATTTTTTCTGGTTAATATTAGCAGGTGAATTAATAAAAATTTGAATATTATTTTTTTCCTGTTAATATTAGTAGGTGAATAATAAAAAATTGAATAGAGAATCGCCATACTTATCTAAATTTAGAATCTAATTAGATGCAATTGAAAGTTTAGGTTAACCAATTGATACAATATTTCAAAGTTTGGTGGTAAATTTTGATTATTTTTATTTTTAATAGATCAAAGAGTTTTTAAATTGCGAATCCAACAAAAAAGGCAGAATGAGGCCCTATGGTCCTTTTTTTTAGCAATCAAAAGGTATTAACTAGTTCATTAGTTTGAATCCAATAAGAGGGCGCAGGAAAATAATCTAAATAGGCCTAACCTAAACACATGATTTCAAACTTCCATCCATAAATATGACCCAACCTAAGTTTTAATTTTTTTTCTTTTATATGGTCAATTCAGCTCCAACTAATCATTTTCAAGTTTTAAAGACGATTGATAGACTGAAATAGAAGAGAGGTCATTTTGTAGTTTACGTGTGGAAAAATACATTGTTATCCACCCTATTCAAACATTATTGAACCAAGGATGATATTCATTACCAAAAATATGAGAAATGTTTTATTTTGTAAATATGAAATAGAAAATAAATTGCAATTGATTTTATATGATTTTATATCATTAACAAGAAGAGAGGTCAAGAATATGAATGGAAAAGATATTACATGCTGTAGTAAAAAAAAATATATATATATATATATATATATATATATATATATACTTTAGTTGAATTTCAAAATTACTAGATCTAATCATGAACCAAATGACAAGCAAATATTGAATCTAAATCATTGATTGAATTTTGAACATTCCAAATTAAAACGTAAACCCCAAAAGAAATTATTTCGTTAAATTATTTATTTATTTTTAACAAAATTGACTGACATACATAATTTATTGTATATTTTGTGTATCCATTTCATCAAAGTAATTTATAAAAAAAATGGTATAATTTGCAATATAAATATTTTAAATTATTTTTAAGATAAAAAGAATATTTCATTATGATACAAAAGGCAAATTATCGTCCTTGCTAGTTGCTAAGATTGAACTTTTTTGAAAAAAATAAAAATTGCTATGTGCGGTAGAAATTTTTGCGCCGTTGGATCAGAGTAATATGGCGTTGATGATTGATCTGCAAGGTTCAAAGATGTGGTACGGTACGAGCGAATACACCCAATTCACGAATACCTAAAACGGGATCCGATCCCGCGAAAGGGCTAAAACCTCAAGAAAACCCCAGCGGCGAGCTCTTGGACTCCCGTCCCAAATCCCTGAAGTATGTCCACCGCCGCTGCCATGGCTGCTAGGTCAGCCCTCAGATCAACCGTAGCGCGGGCCGCTATCTCCGGGAGACTTACCGGCGGTGCCAAAGTGAAATCAGCGCGTTCTCCGTTCGGCATGCCCAAGCAGAACCCACTCTCCCAATCCCATCGCATTTTGAGGTAAATTTTCGATGCAACTTTTCTGTTTTTTGGATTCTGTTATGCGTGTGACAAACTTGTGCTGTGATTTGTGAAGGTCTCCTGTTGAAATGAGTTGCTGTGTGGAATCGTTGCTTCCTTACCACTCTGCTACCGCATCTGCATTGCTTACGTCTATGCTTTCCGTCTCTCGTCGGAGTTACGGTTGGACCCCTGAAGGTATTTCCTTGCTCCTATCGTGGAATTGTTCTCTCTGAACTGTTTCTTTTAGGATTGAGTAATGATTCACCGACGAAGTTCCTAAGTATTTCCCTCTTGCACTGTATGTGGATTCTAGTTTCCGTTAGTAGCTAATAAGTTGCTTGGTTCTTGTGGCCCTTCTTGTTCCGCCTCATTGTGGGGGTGTAATCTTTTAGGTGTATTGAATGAACATTTTTGTTCGTCTGGCTGAGAGTTTATAATTTCATTTTCGACGACCCATCTCTTACTCTCTTGCGCAATGAAAGAGTGCACGTTGCTTTTCCTTTTGTAGGGCAAGACGAGACTAGATGAGGTCTTAGCATCAGCCGATGGAATGACTGGATTTATTTTTGTTGTCAACTTTGTGGAAATAATGGTAAAATATCACTCAGAGTAGATTATGTAAGAAAATCATTTTTTTGTGGTTGAATTAGAGCTGAGGGATTCAAACCTTTGTTCGTACGACATATTGGACGTTGGCTGACTGAAACTCCAAATAAATTATTCAGATCTTGTTATTTTGCCTTTCTAAGTGGAAAAGTTATTTGTTTTATTTATCCATTTAATCCTTAGACCAATCAGATTTTCTGATTCAATGGTTTGGAGGTCAATGGATTATAATTTACTGGTTATGTTTTAAAATTTCCTTATTTTGGTGCTCTATGGTATTACCGTCTATCCACTGTCTGAATTTTCAACTAGTGTCTATAGAGCTCAATCTTGATTATTTATTCACTATATCGGATTAATATCAGAGCACAATAATGAGAATAGTGTGTGAAAAAGGTCAAGTTACCTATGAATTTTCTTTTTCCTCGTTCATTGATGACATTAATTTTAGTAATGTGACAAGGATGATATTGATTTCTTCTACACTCAGATTGCAATGATGATGTATGAGAATGTCGGATGGTTCGAGCACTTGCCCTCTAAAGACAAGATGCTGGAATAAAGTCATGTATTGCTTGTTTTTCGGTGCACTGAGTAGTTCAGTGACATTGGGTTTTTTATAGCAGTAGGGAGAAACAAACTCATAACTGGGTTTGTGTAGGTTGATATTCATGTTGGAAGGTAGTGTAATTTTGTTATAATCACCATTACCAATGACTGTTACCATCCTTGAGTTATAACTACTGTATAAATGTTTTCTCTCTTAAAACTTTGGGGACTTTACTTAAGTTCATATCCTTTTATTGTTACTTTCTATAAAGTGGTGTTATTACATCATTGTCACCCTGAAAAGTGAAACTTCTACATTTGTGTTTATGTTGTAGATTCTTGAATGATGAATGCTACTACTGAGCAGGAGTTACCTAAGGTAATCATTTCTAGGTTAGCATCCAAGCCTTCCTCCTTCGACTAAAAGAATTATTATGAAGTATAATACAAACATCAGCAACATTGAAATTTTAGTGCGGCACGCACAAATTGATCCAAAAGATTAATTAGTGCAGTTGAAATGAGTTATAGTATTAGGAGAAGGCTAGGGGAATAGTGTTTGGGTTCATAGAACGTATACAAGTTCCTTGTGGTAACTCCTTGAAACAGAATTGTATGTAGCTGGCTTACCCAGATTGAACTAGATCAAAGAGCGAGTTTATGTTCGCATTTTAGAAATAATTTCAGTACACCCATAGCTGTTCCTATGACTGATCCCTTGCGTCCATTACTTTCCATGATGGCCTTCCTTGAAATCTTCTATTCGTTGAAATATGCTATCAGGCTCCCTTCAGTCCCGTCCCCATATTCAATCTCATTGTCTAAAGTAGGTAATAGATATACAATTTCTAGAATGCAACCTTGCTTCCATCATCAATCTTTTGCGCCTTTATATATCTAACGCCACATGTTTCTTTCTCTAGGATCGTGAGAGATTGCTCATTGCTGAACTTGGCTAAGCGACTTGCTGTGTGATTCTTTACTGTTTACTTGCCTTAGAAGTCTAGGGGTGGACAGATTTACAATTTCCAAGCTGGAGGATAACAATATACATGGCATTGTTCATTAATCATGATGTGTTTTGGGCATAAAAATTGAACTTTAGATTAGTTTGGTTATGCAGATCTTAGACAATGTTTATAATCTACATTTCCCCTTCTGTTGTATTGTAGATGGATGATTACTGTCTGTTGAGATGTGGTGCATCGATCATAGTTTCGAGAATTTGAATGGAGACTGTAAGATTTTGATTAAGCCGATACGTGACTTGGTTGATGATTTGAGATTTCCAACTGTAGGATAATGTTTTTATGATTCTCCCTGCAAGTAACAGTAAGTAATTTCCTTCCAAGTCCAACCAATGTAGAATTGGATGCTCCAGTTACCTTTTTAGTAGGAAAAGGGTGCCTAGATTTGGTAGTATGAAATAATGGTAAGCATTTTAGGTGAACTTATTTCGATTTTGGTTTTGATTTTAAGAATTCAAAAAAGTTACAGGTAGAAAATGGTCGAAACTTGTTCTAATGATGGACCTCTTGTTAACACTTTAGAAATAGAAAATAAATCTTGTTTTGATTTTTGTTTTCAACAAAAATTTTCCCATGATTTAGACATGTCTTTATAGGTAATATTATGACTCAGAATAGATATTTGAAACCGGTTATTTATAATTTTTTTTTAATTTAAGCATTGGATAAGTGATTAATAGATTTAACTGTACAATTTGGAAATATCCACAAACAAGCTCTAATTTTCAATGATCTAACAACTGAAAGTATTTTCATATTTTGAAAAAAAAAAAAAGAATCCAACGCTGAAACACCAGTATACCAAATTAGAAATTTTCTGTGGATTTTGAAATGTGGCCTTTTTAAAGAACTATTATCATTATGCTTCCACGAGTGAGAATGGATGGGATTTTTCTTTTCTGTGCACCGGGAATCGATTTTAGTTGTTTCATTTTACCATTTTTTAACCGTTTGGCTCGTTTGATTGTATTTGTTTACTTTTATTTTTTATATTTTTATTCGTGGATGATTTTGTTTCTTTAGTTTATCGTTTAAATTAAAATATGATGAAATTTAAATATTGCATCAGGTAACATCGGTTTATATTATTCTTTATCATGCTCATGGCTCATGGTAGCGTTCATATTAATATTGAACTTTCAAAAATTAGTATTTTGGTTTTACCATTCTCAGGTTCAATCAACTTTTTAATATTTAAGATTCAAATAAGTATTTTAACAGTTAGTGAAAATTGTTGAGAGTTAAAAGAATGTTCGACATGTTTCTTGGAACACCTGTTTAGCATATTTATTTTTTAGAACTATTTTTATTCTCATATTTATATTTTAAGTTTGAAAATTTAAAATTCAACGTTAAATTAAAAATAACAAAATTGTTAGATATATTTAATTAATAATATTTTAGATTAAACTAAATATTTAGTAGATTGAATCTTAATAAAAAATGGAGTGTCTCCAACAAGGTTCTACTAAAAAAAGATCATATATTTTTTATAAAAATATATATATATATATATATATATATATTTTTTTTTTTAGTTTTATCATTACAATTGAGTCAAGTTAAGCAAAGAATTCCATAAGAATTATGGACTATTTAAATATCCTAATTACATTGTATGAAATTTATACATGAAACAAATTTATTTAAGAGGGTACTCATCACCTAAATTACAAAACTATCCTTTTGTATATACACATTAATATTCATTGATTTTTAAATTCCATAATTCATTGGAAGGTTATAATTTGAATCTCATGATATTTGCTGCTAAAATACCAAAACATCCAAAAATATCTCCAAATCCCTCAAATTCGAAAACTCCCAAATTTGAAAATAGTGACGGTTCGTGTCTTCTTCTCCGTTCGCCGGGATTATTCTTCCGACTGCTTGCGTCTTCTCCGACGATTAACCTTGATTTCGTCTGCTCCTCCATTCGTCTGCTTCGATTCGTTTGCTTCGTCTGTCTCAGAGGCTTCGTATCCGTTGTAGAGTTGTCCGTTCCTGTCGCCGAGCAGTCTGTTTCCATTCTACCATCGTTCGTTTCTGCTCCTTCGTCTCCGGTCCCCACCTCCATTTTTCTCCATCGCCGAAGTAGTTCATCTCCGTTTATCCCAATTGAAAAGTTTGCATTTCAATATATCCTTATGTTGAAAACCTTGTTTTTTTTGTACTGTTAAACCCTTTTCTTGTACTATTTTTTTTTTTGGTATATATTCCAATATATCCTAACGTTCATTCCATACCTAAGTAGTGTATCCAATAGTTGTATATATAGGGTTATATTGGAATATATCTTATAGTGAGTTTGATCTTAGCATACAAAGCACCATAACAAATTTGTGTATTTCCCTTTTTGTGTGTACGAATATATGGGGATATATCTTATAATGGTTGGCTTGCACTCTTTAACTTTTCGTGTATAGAGATATATTGGGATATACGAGGGAAAAAATGCTCGAATGGAAAGGAACCTGTTGAATCAAATCTGAAATGCGTCCAACAGTGGCTTCCAACAACTGGTGGGAATTTACACATGAATAGAGATGAAAGTGGATATTTTTTTCATTAATAATAATGGTAAATCATGAGAATAAATTTTTTTTTTTGAAAGGGTGATCGAGTGTTGAAATTTTGTATGGGGCTCACAATCATTAAACGAATATGATTACAATTTAGAGATTCAAATCTTTTAAATTTCAAAAAAAAACTATAATAAAAATAAATATAATAAAAAAGGGTAAAATCGGTATTATAAAAAATAGAAGTCTCTAAAATTTGAAAACTTTAAACATATGTAAAATTAAGTTTAAAAAACATTATCTCAATTCGGTATTTAGAACTTGAATTCTATTTATAAATTTTTTCTTTTTTATTTATTGAGATAATTCCAAAGAATAAAGTTTTTCTGTTGCCAACCATTGACAATAATTATTTTAGATTAAAAACTAATCATGATAAAGAGAAGAAAAAGGATGGTTGTGAAAGAAAAGAAAAATGGAAAATGAGAAAAAATTTCAACCACCAAAAGGACATGTGGAAAATGACAAAAAGGAAAAGAAAAATGAATAATAAAATAATAAAAGAAAAGGCGTTGGAGACGCGATTTTTGCTCGCGTCTGTACCTCGAAACCTCATCCATCTCTGTGAAAGTTCAATTTTAGAGGAAAAGGTCAAATCAAAATCAGCGAACTACCGGCTTCAATTCGTTTATTTCCCCCCGTTTTTCCTTTTCCTTTTCGATCAATCATTCAATCCAACCATACATCTCCTCTTATCTTTCTCTCTCTTTTTCCATTTCTTTCTTTCAATCCAAACGCACGCTTCCTGAAGTTCGTTCTCAACAGGTAATACTGCCGGAAGCCGCTGTGTTTTTCTTCGTTTTTTTCCCGCCTCTCTTTCAGATTCTAATTTGATCCAACCCAGTGCTTCGTCCCGCTGGTTGCCGGAGGAAATGGACTCCGATTTCTGGACCTCCCGCCTCGCCGCCGCCAAGCGCCAGTATATGTTGCAGCATCATCACCAGAGCTCCAACTTAGGTTTTGCATCCCTTCCGTTTTCTTTTTTTTTTTCCTTTTAATTTCATGATCTATCGGCGTTGAATCTTTATTCCCCTCTTGTTCCTTGTTGCTTGAGTTTAGATCTATTGGGAATCGATGATTTGGAGATGGATGATGACGGCCGCCCCCATTTTCCATGCCCTTATTGCTATGAGAATTTTGACGTTATGTCCCTCTGTTCGCATCTGGAAGACGAGCACTCTTGCGAGACAAGAGTCACGGTACGTGTTTTCCTTTTCTTTTATCTGCGTGCAACCAATTTTATATACTATATATTCTCCTGGTAGTATAGTTTTTTCTTAATGCTACTGCAATTATTTGAATCGTCGCTGACTGCTGCTCCACAATTTATTCTCTCGTTTCATGTTCAGCGTTTCTAGCCGCTTAGGTCCTTTGACAGGCTCTCATAAGATTTATGGTTTTTGTGATCTGAGAAATGATTCCGGCTGGATTGTCTAATTCATGAGAGCTTTTATCAGTTGTTGTTTAGGACGTACCGTAGTTATAATTCTGTCAATCGTTTGTAGTTGCTGTACTTGAGAATTGTTTTATGTCTAACATCCATTTGATTCTCTAGCAGTTCCGTTTGCTTGTAAAATTATTTCCCCCTTACTCATTATTCGATGAAATCCCCAAAGTAATGGAACGAAACTGTGAGAAGAATTAAACTTGTTCCGCATCATCTTTCATAAGCTCTCTCTGCGTCTTGTCCCTTTCTTAATCTGTTCTTTTGGATTATTGGTTTATGAGAAAGTAGGCTTCTGCTTAATTTGCATTCTCCTTGCAGGTTTGTCCCATATGCTCAGTTAAAGTCATGGGAGACATGTTAAGTCATATAACATTGCACCATGGGCACTTATACAAGATATCCTTTAAATTTTAACCTTGTTTTTATTGACTGCTACCATTTGATTGGTATACTTTGAGGAGGAAATTATTAGTTTTGCTATGCCTATCTTGTTTACTTAACAAAGGACTACCTTCAGAGACGTCACAGGTTACGTAAAATTGCTATCCCCAACAGTCAGGCATTGTCTCTGTTGAGCCGGGACCTTCGTGAGGCTCATCTGCAGGTGCTTTTAGGGAGCACTGGGTACCGTACAAGCACCACTAATGTGCCTAGTGCAACTCATGATCCATTTCTATCATCACTCATTTTGAATTATCCTGCCTCTGAAGTTGAAGATATTTCAAAATCCATGCTAACGACTGCCGAAGAGCCATCTTCAGAGAATGTGGCCCCTTCGCCTATTTGGAAACCAAGGTACTTGTTCACATCCGTTTCTTTTTCTTTATTTTTCCCTTTAGAGTAATGGATTCCTCTCTTATTGTTACTCTTCAAGCCACTACTGTTTTTGTTCATCAAAAGCGGGGTTTGGTTAGATCAAGAAACTATTGATACCTTTCAACTCCCTCATATGCCATGACTGAAAAGTCGCGGCCTTTACAAGTACTCACCTCTGATTGGATGGTCAGAAGGTAAGAGAACTTCATGACCATAGTCAAGTGACTCAAGTAACAGAGATCTGCCTGTTATGCATTGACGGAGGAATTAATCTAGTAATACCCTCTGATTATTGCTTCCTGTTGTTTAGTATTAACACTTCTTCTCCCTCTCTCCAGTTTTGATCCTTCTTTGAGCCAGGAAGAACGGGAAAAAAGAATGAGACAGGCTATTGGGAGAGCAGGTTTTATGCGAGATATGCTTTTCTCAACTCTCTTAAACGACTAATGAAAGCAGTAAGTTCCTACAAAAATGATGCAAAAATGAATAAATTAACAGATGTTGAATTACTTCTGGGTTTAATTCTTATGGCTTTATTTGTTGTCGACCCAATATCAAACTCATTGAGGTCAAACACTCTTTGAGTATTGGTTGATGATAATTATTCTTCATTACAACCAGGAATGGATTACGTTGAATATAAAGCTGTCTGTTTATTTATTGATCATTTTAATTGTACAATATTGTGGTTGTGTTGCAAGAAGAATTTGAATATAAAAATTTCAGAATAGTGAACGACAAAAGGGGAGCATTGAGCTCATTGGCGCTCGAGGGTGGGCCGGCCAGGACCAGGAGCCAGACCATAATACAAGGACAAATTTGAAGCGAAACTTCGATGGTCAACACAGCGTAAGAATCTCGGATTAAATGGCAACTATTGGGACTGGGCCTGGGGCTACTTCCAAGAAATTATCGATGCTTTCTTTTAAAACCTTCTCTTTTCAATATGACACAACTTGGCTGAACTATCATCTTGAAATTGAGACGCTGCAATTTATTATAGCGTGATAATGAATTGGAATTTGGTGTTATAATTGAGAACAGGGAAACGGATGTTCATGGAAGAACATTGCATATAATGCTGAGTGACCAAGATCATTATAGATCCAACTTATTTCAGCTATCATTTTATATGTTTAGTTTTAAGGTTAAATTATCATTTTAGTTAGCTGTTTGTGCTTCATATCAGTTTAGTTCTTGTGGTTTTATATGCTTTAATTTGGCCCTAGAATTTGATTAAATCTCCCAAAAATCTCTCAGACCCTAAATATTAATGTGGTAGCGATGATAACAATGGGGAAACTTGACCTAGGAACTAAATTGAAACTTTATAAAAGTATAAGATTTAAACATTGTTATTGTGAAACAATTTGACTTTTTGTTCTATGTTGTCCCTTTGATCTAAAAGCTTAAAGCTGTGCTGTGTGGTTATGTTTATTTGACTTGATTATTTGGCTCTGAGATGTCGTTTATTATAAGGCTTGAAAATTCAAAGTTGTTATATTATAATAAATTTAATTCCTTGATGTATTTTCTATATGTCAGATCGTAAACTTCAATGTTTTTTTTTTTTTACTTAAATTTTAATCATTGTTGTTAGCTTCTAATGTTTTAGATGACCATGATTGATTAACCAACATCTCCAAGAGTCAACATCCGGAAACGCGTATCGTCATCAAGTTTTTAGTATTTATTATTTTTTTTTAGACACTCATCAAGTGTATTTAGAAAGATAGGAGACGGCTTCTTTTTTCTTTTCTTTTTCTATTTAAAAAACATTTTGACGGCAAATAAATGCTAGGTCAAAAATTACTTTAAATTGTGAGAGGGAATAATTAGTTATTGTGCACAATTCTTTCAAGCAAAAGGCCAGAATAATTAAGGTTTAAATATTATTTTAGCTTCTCAACTTTCAGCTTTGGTTTATTCATCTGAGTCTTTAGACTTTTAAAAAGTAACTATTTTATCCTTCATTTTTATTTCTATCTCATTTCTGTTGGATCACTCTTCACCCATTAGATTTTTTGAAATTTAGCATTAAATATGTGTTAAAGAGTTTTCAATATATATAAAATTTATGGTCAAATTTTACAAATAGGAATCAAATTGATCACTTTTTTTAAGTACAATGGTCAAAATAGACATTCTCAAAATACAATGATTAAAATAAATAAAAGTTGGAAGTATAATGAACAAAATGAAAGTGCAAGAATTATATGAACACAGCCTTAAATGTTGATAAACTTGTTAGAATTTATAGGGTTTCATCTTAAAACTAATCAACAATGAGATCAATAATCTATGTATTTTTTTTTATACCAAATATTCGTTTGAGTTTGTTAATCCTATTGTAACATAAACGGGTGATTTAACTAAAGTATCTAGACCAATAAAATTAAAACTCCGTAGGCCATAAATTCTTACTATGAATATTAATATTGATGATTTTAATTTTGTAAACAATTTCACCACTTGTCCTTGATATTTCTACGTATATGGATCCATAACCATAACCCATAAGAGAAATTATATAATTAGGGGGGCGGCGGTCGGTCGGCGGTCGGTGCTATAAAATTGACCACTCGAAAAGTTGAAAGATTCCCCACTTATTACCCACTCCCGTGCGCATCCATCTCCACCGTTAATTCTCCCACAAATCCCCTGGTTCACAACGCATCACACGGCTGCAGACCCCCCTTCCAAAATAGCAAAAGCAAAATTTGTTAGATTAGAAATTTAGATCTCTCTAGTTTTCTTTTTATAGCCTTCTATAATTGATAAAACTTAAATCCGATTATTAATAAATGCCTGCGGCAAATATAGCAACGAGAAAAATAATAGTTAATTTCCAATATAGCCACGCCTTTTCATTTAAAAAGTATATAAAAAAAGTCCAATTCAAATGAAAAAAAAAATTAAAAATCGAGCCCAAGTGTACAAGTGATATGCTTCTGTTAGATAATATCAATCTAAAATGAAATATATCATATGCTTATATATCAACAAAAAACCTCTAATGTTAAACCAAAATCTTCAACTCAATTATAGTCTTATTAATAATATACCTAATATAAAATATATCACTAATATACTTATATATCAATAAGAAACTCATAATGTTATTCAATAAGTATTTTTTTATTATTCTTCCAAAATCTCAGATTTATTCATGTACTCTTTCTCTCTGCTCTAACGTCACAATAACAATTTAATCTATGTACACGTAAAATTTTTATTAATATCTAATAAATTCTCTCATATATTTAGATCAATAAATTGATTAGGAACAAAAATATTTTTACAAATTATAAAACTAAATCGGCATATAATAGAAATTGACACCTTTTACGGTGTAAAGTAAATTGTCACAAAAAAAAGTGCGTTTTATTCCCACATAACGGTAATGGGACCTATCGCTTAATAGGAGAATGGATAAGAACGTCTGAAACCTCCCTCCCGATTGCCCCTTTCACTGAACAAATCTAATCTAACAAATCTAAAAGTTGACACCTTTTAGGTTTCAACTTCAATTCCTTCTTCGATCTTCGCGATTCTGTGTTGCTTTCACAATTCTAATGGCGTTGGAGCTTTTCGTCTTGGGCTGTACCGGAGTTGTGGTCTTCCTCCATGGCGCTAATTTCTTCTTCCACGCTTTCTGGCACCGCTTCACCGTCCGATCTCTCAGGTACCTGATTTCCCCCTTTTCTTCTCGCTGATTGTCCCTTCCGATTTCCGATTTCCATTTTCGTCGGGAGTGTTCTCTGCGACAACTTAGGGCTTTTCGTTCTGTTTCTGTTTTGGTTGTCTTGCTTCCATTTCCCCCCTTTCTCCCGGATCTGCGATTCACTAAACCTAATTACTGAAACTTTTACGAACGCCGGATTTTCGTCTGTGAGTCGGCGTCTAATGCGTAAATTTGGTTGTGATTTCAGCTTCTTGGGTGCGATTGGATGGTAGGAATTGGAGAAGCCGAGTAGTGGATCATTTAATCGAAGATGAACACGAGATTGGAGATTGTATATATCGGGCAATTATGATTTGAACTCACAATCTAGGATTACGATTTTTAACTGTGATAACGATGATGAAGTAATAATCAAATTTACACAACGCATGGTTTATCATTGAATGTCGGTTGGCTGATTATCTAATTTCTTGTGGATTGTAATTCTACTTCTCTGTGCACTGCGTTTCTCATTTTTATGACAGTAGATCGCAAGAATCGAGTCTGTTACGATTTTCTGGTAGAAGAGTTAGAAAAGTATCGGGTGGTTCAGATTCAATTTTGATTTGAAATAATCTTGGAGGATCTGTTTCCATGTTTCCAGAAGATCATATGAACTGAACTAGATGGATATTTAAGTATTGATGGTGGTGTGGTAAAATTTCCTGTTAGGCTTGATACTACTTGCTGGAGAAATGATATTTATGATTTTTTTTAGACAAGATTATAAGTACAAAGTTCCTCATCAAAATTAAGCTAAAAAATCAAACTAATAAGTCTTAATTTGTCAAAATGAATATAGTTCAGCGGTAATTGGCACATATCTCCAACCATGAGGTTGTTATTTCGAACATCCCCTCTCACGGTCACGGGCACCGGAAGGAATGGTTGAGAATCCCCTTAAAACTTTTAACACAAAATCAGCACAATCCATCACAAAGTGTAATGGCAGGGTGTAATTGACGAGTAGACAAAAATTTTCCACCATGAATTGGAGCATCCGGGTTGGATAGGTACTCGTGATAATAACTCCAATCTGTAGGACGGACTTTCAAGATATATATATATATGGACTACTCCATCTTAAAAGAGCTTTCTCCCATAGAAGAAGAGGAAAGGCTAAAAGGGTGTAAAAAAATCAATAGAAAATATCACTTTCTGGCCGATGGCTTTCATTTCTAGAAAAAGCTAAAACTAAACATTGTAAAATGAGGTTTTAATTAAGTACATGAAACTCAAAAATAAGAAGAATAAAGTATCTACAGATGTTTGACAACAACAGCAGAGTCTAGAAGCCACTGAATTGATTAGGTACAGAGTATATATAAAATGAAAATATAAATCAGTAATAATTATTATTATTATTTACAGAAATTGTTAAAAGGTAGGCCACAAAATTAGACCTTCATTTTGGGGCAGGGCATTTCCACCCACTCAGCAGTCAGCACACAACTCCACTCCTCTCTTCTCTCGGTTGAATTTTTTTTCAAAGTCCAAATCTTTTTAATCATTTGATTTTCCCTCTTCCACTTTCAGCCTTTGATTTCTTCAAACAAATGGAACACCTACCAAAGCTTTTAAAATGGAAAAAAAAATTATTAGAATCTAAACCAATGATCTTTCTAAAAAAAAATAAAAATTAAGAGACTCAAAAGTTAGAGAGATTAATTGAGTTATATTTGAGTTAAAACAATTCTCTTTGGTTGAAACATAGTTGTATGGACTGTTTTTTATTTGTTTTGAACTAGAGAGATTGTGGCTTTGGTTTTTTTTGTACTATTCAAACCATTTTGAAATTTTAATGTGAACACTGCAAATATATTCTTTAAAATTATGGAAAACTAATAAAATTTTACCATAAAATTTTTTCATATCAATTTCATCATATTACATCTTAAATTTATATAAGTAAGTGTGGCAATTTTTAACCTTCACCTTTAACTAGAAAAAGTGTTGAAAAGATTGTTAAAGAAATTAAAATCCTAGTGCATAAATTAAGGGGGAGAAGTTTTACCTATTGCCGTAGAAGTTGCAATCAGGTAGTGCATGCAATAGTGAAGCTTACAGTGGAGGAGAGAGTTGAGGGCGTTTGGCTGGAGGTAGTGCCAGCAAGTTCGAAGAGAGTTATGCGCGAAGATATCAGGGATTCCATTCAATAAGCTCGTTGTTGTTAATGCTTTTGTTTTATTGTTTGACCTAAACATAATTTCATTAATACCAGTCACTTTTGGAAATTGTTATATTGCTTATTGTTAAAAATATTGGGTAAATTAGCAAAATTAGAATAGAGTAATAACTGTAACACTTATCCAAGTACATAGTACATAGTATAATTCAACGAAACTAAAAGTTTATGGTAAAAATTTATATAATCTATCAAATTTAGGAGAAAAAATGAATAATTTTCCCAAAAATTATAAATTACGAAGATATATTCAAATCAAAAGGATTATGGCTCATAAGAGAAATTAAGATTGGTTAAATTACTAATTTCAGGTTAATTTCAATATTGTTCTTCGTATTTAAAAATGTTTAACTTGATCCCTATATTTTGGTCAAATCTCACAAACCTTTTATGTCATTATGAACGTCTATCATACTAAATATATGACATGTTTGAATCTAAAATAGTTTAAGGATGATTAATAAAATTTAACCAAATTATTTTAAAACGATAGGAACCCATTGGATAATTTAACTAAAAACAAAAACAACAATTTTTGGTAACATAAAATATATTTTTATGGTAAATATTTAAGATGGGAGCATTTATTTAGGATGGTTGAAAAGTAAAAAAGAAACGGGCACGCTTCGTCACGAGTCAAACGACATCAAACACGCTACGTTTACGTTTTTTAAGCCTCCATTTGTCAACGTTTTCAGCTTCAGCTCTTTCCGTTAAAACTAACTCTCAACTCTCTTTCCCTTTTCTTTTCTTTTATTATTATTTCAATTAGTTCTCTACTTTTTACCATTTGGGGGGGTTTTTTTACCATTCGGGGTAAAAATGGATGAATGAATCTGACTTGTAATTACAAGTCAATCCAAGTCAGTGTTTGCATTTGCATTTGGTGGCGTCCATTCTCCGGCACCTCCCCCGCCCGACAATAATCCGCCGGCTTTTCCGCCTCAAATGTGGACTTTTTTACCCTTTCTTTTTTAATTATTTTTTTCTCTTGTCTTTTTTCCGGCAACAATTAGTGGCCTGCCATTTCAATTCTCAATAACAATTTGAGTTTTATGAATTTTGATTTTATTTTTTTTTTTTAAAATCAAATTTGAAGGTGTGGAGTGGAGACTGATGCAAGGAAGCAACAGTTTTTGAGATTCACACTCTTTGGTCCTTTTTCTTTTTTCAGTTTACTTTCTCAAAATAAACGTTTTTCTTCTTCTTTTTTTTTTTTTCCTTCTTTGTGATGCTTATTATTGAGTAAATATTCTTCCAACATGGATAAAATTATGACGTTAGTATGATTCACTTTTTTAAAGTGTAACCGAATAATGGTGATAAAAGAATTCAATTTAAAGTAATGGTATTCTTTTTTTAATTCAACGTGGGATTTGAATACCGTCTCTTCAAAGTGTTACTTATATTTTTACCTAATTGAAATATGTTGGAACTTTATGACTAATAAAGATTAAGTTATATTTTTTATCTCTAAAGTTTTACCAAAATTTTTAATTTGAAATTTTAGAATTTATTAAAAATAGAGCAACTAATTTAAATAACCTAAAAACAAGATCGATGGTGGTATTTAGAGTAAAATAGGAAGATTAATTTTTTGATGTGGTAATTCCGACCTTGACATTGGTCAATAATCTTTTGATTAGAAATAAGTGTCTCAACCGATTGACCTATGCTTAGGTTGGCACTCATCGCAATTTCTTATATTTTATAAACCAAAATCTTATAAAGAAAAATTAGACTTACTACTTATTCTCTCTAGATTTACCGTTATTTCTTTTAGTACAATGTCATATGTGGTGGAGACTCGAATCCACAATTTAATAGAGATATATGACATTAATTAGTTGAGCATCACTCACACCCATTTTAATCAAGGTATATATTCTATATGCGATTAATATTTGGGCATGAGACGAATATCCACTAACATTAGTGTTAATTGAGGTATAAATTCACCAACATTAGCTTAACTTAGCGGTAATTGACACCTATCTCTGATAAAAAGTCATGAGTTCGAGTCCCTCACCCCTACCTATTGAACTAATAAAAAAAAAAAAAGAAATAAGGTATAAATTCTTTTTCAAGTAGATTTCTTTTTGTTATTCTCTTTCACACTTACCATGCCACTTTTCTTTTGTTCTCTTTCACACTTACCATGTCACTTGGCGTACCGACGTAGTTGCTTGATAAATATCACATCAATGTTAGTTAAAACATTTCATGCAACGTTTTAAATTGTCACACAACTAGTTATAATTAACCTTTTACATAGGTAAGAATCGAAGATAAATTAAGGTCATACTACGCATTTTTAATTCTCATACTCAAAATTAAAGAGACAAAAATTGATATATGAATTATTAGTAACAAATATTTTACTTTCAACGTTATGCCTATCCGAATATATTAGTTCATACATCGATTAGTTTATTTGAAAATGAATGTTCAATCCTCCACCTTCTGGACTAAAAAATCCAACACTAACTTCAATTAATTGTTTTTCAGAATACCTTAACGATTGGTTTAGCAACAAATTAGTTTTTGAGAATTTTATAATAAAAAATCACAAACGAATAATTTTGTAGGAGCACAAATTGATCGAATACAGACCAGAAAATCAAATTGGAGTAGAACAATATTCTAAGTGTAAAGATAGTTATAAAGACGTGTGTAATTAACTAAAATAGAAAGAAACATATTGACTCCAAACGCTAATTCTTCCTTCCACGGCTGAATTCAGAACTCCTTTTCAATTCAAATTTAGAATTTCATTCGCAGACTTTAAGCAGCCACCGAGATTACAAGATGGGTACGCAATTTAAATGTTTTATTTTATTTATTTTATTTTTTTAGTTTGAATTCGAACTTCTAACGTATTTTGATCTAGAATATATGTTTGAAGTAGTATTATGCTTGAATCGTAGGACATGCAATTTATATACGTGACTTTAATGTTTATCCAATTAACTAGGTGGAGCTGTTACTTATAACAATTAATTAACTAGGTCAAAATGAGAGAAGAGAGACTAACAAGTGTGGATTAGAAAGATTCTGGTCATGAGTCAGAGGCTGTGAGCCGCGCAATAGATATATTTTTTTGGTGGAATGAGCGGAGATTAACTAAACTCATTTTGTTAATGATCCCATATTGAAAAGATAATAGAACCTAACGAAGGTTTAAAATCTACGAGGAATACTTATCTTATTGTGGATTGATTTTGAGATGAACTCCTCTATGAATATTGATATATTCCTTTTTATTATTTCGTGATGCTTGGTTATCAATAAACGCTTCCAAGGACGACTCTCTCGAGTTCCCAACATTTGTGACGTTTTGGTTATTGGTAAATGTTTCCAAAAGTGACCCTCTCGACGACGTTTCTATATGACTAATCATATCAAAGAGTCACAAATTTAAATAGAGCTTAAATGAATAAGGCACCTTAATGCCATTCCAAATTTGGATGGTACTAAAAAAAATCATAATAAAGCACCGCATACATTATGGTAGAGTTAATTTTTTAAAGTTAGAATCTAACCAAAAGTTAGACGTATTTCATATTACTAAACACATGACAATTATTTTTTCATGGGAAAATTTATAACATCACTGGAGTACATATTCCTCTCAATTTACATTTAAAATATTTAGTATATTATTTCTTTTTGTATGGACCTGACATCATTCTTAGATGCTATTGATTTAGAAAATAATGAGAATGATATAGAAAACAATTTCCGTACTTTTGGTATTAGAAAATTTCCAAACCGTATTTAGTTCATTTGAATGCGACATGGCAACCATATTTAATTCATTTGAATGCTCCAATTTACCATGTCGCGTTGTATAATAGATCATTAATACAATTAGCATGTCATGTTTGCATTAAATCAATGAAGTTAATTATTTGAAGAAAAAATAAACTAACAACTAGATCCTACTACCGATAAAATTCAACCAAATCATTTAAAAATTTTATTTTTGTTTTAACAATTCAAAATACATTTATAAAAAAGAAAACTAGAAAAAATAGTATACCAAATAAATTAGGAATAAAAAAGCAAAAAATAAAACAGAAAAATAATTATTGATTTTTTTTTTGATACAACAATAATTATTGATTATTAAATTAGGTTAAAAACTAAATTTATTAAAATTAACCTAAAATGCATTTGCTTTATAATCCTGGGCGAGCAAGTTGCGGAGTAGCAATCTTACACGCTAATCTCGTTCTCGTATGTGTTTTTTTTTTTTTTTTTAATTGAGGGGACATATCAAATCAAGTATTATATAACCATAATTGTCGCAATATTTACAACCTTAACCAATTAAAATTGGAGAGCGTGAGTTAAAGGCGATGGCGAGGCGCGTGGCGTTCGAGAGAGTGGAAAAGAGAGGGAAAGTGCCGTCAGAAAGCGCGGGCCATGTGTCTGTAGCAGCCCATCGTTCGTGGCTGCGGAAGCCTGAGTTTTCTGCGAATGCAGAGGACACGCGTCGTCACTTCACTGGTCACACCCTGGGGGATTGCACCACATGGTCAATGGACCGGTTCAAAAGGTAGAAAATTAACACCTCTCCCTCTCTCTCTCTCTAGCAGCCTCCTTTCTTATCCCCTCTCTCTCTCTAATCACGTCTTTTTATTTATTTATTTATTTTAATCATCACAACAACAGCAACAAAAAAACACGTAATTGCTCCATTTTAAAATTAATAAAATTCTAGTCACGAGGCGAAATGGCAGAATATGCCGACAACTTCCGAGGCCTCTCCTACGCTACACGCGCTCTTGTTCCTTTCATCAACTATTTGATTTGATTTTAATTAATATTTAATCTATTTATGAATCGCCGTCCGGGTAAATCTTTTCATAATTAAGGCATTTTAATGTAAAACGCTTGCGTTTTATCTCCGTTCCATTTTCAATTCCACATTAATTGATTGGAGATTAGTTTGGTGGAGAAGTCAATTTACAAATTTATTCACTAAGTTTTAAAAGTTTATTTAAATGTTTGAGATGAATATGAGAATTTAACCTGAAAGAAAGTGGTGGGTACGCGCGGTGGAAGATTGAGAGAGAGCGTGGTTAGAGGGTAAAAGCAAACGTAATCAACAGTAATGCAAAACGCGCCCTTCCCTGTGGATCTGCTGTATTGACAACCCCACATGACACATAATTCGGGGACTGGATTGCGAAATTACCACCACGCCCTCCGGAGTAGCCGCCCCTTTCTCAGTCAAAGCTCTTGTTGACTGTGCCCCCCTCTCTCTATCCACGCCGTTCGCCCAATTTCATCAATTCCTCGCCGATTCATCCCCCGATTTCCCAACCCCTTCTATAAAAAGCGACCATCGTTTCTCCACTCCTCGGCATCTCAACCCATTGCCCTCTCTCTCTCTCTCTCTCTCTCTCTCTCTCTCTCTCTCTCTCTCTCTCTCTCTCTCTCTCTCACCCAATTACGAAGAAGAAGAAGAAGAAATTACTTTCTCGAGGATCAAACGCGAGAAATCCCTTTTCGTTTGTTCGATTTGATTTTTGATCTGATCTGATCTGATCTGATCTGGATTTTCGGATAAATGGCGCCGAGGGAGAAGGCGGTGGCCGTCAAGGGTAACGGCGGGAGCGTTAAGGAAGTGCATTTCAGAGGAGTGAGGAAGAGGCCTTGGGGAAGATACGCCGCTGAGATCAGAGATCCGTGCAAGAAGAGCCGCGTCTGGCTCGGAACCTTCGACACGGCGGAAGAGGCCGCCCGTGCCTACGATACTGCCGCTAGAGAGTTCCGCGGCGCCAAGGCCAAGACCAATTTCCCCTTGCCCTCCCAAGATCTTCTTAACCTTAACAATAAGATTAACAACATCAACAATCAGAGCCCCAGTCAGAGTAGCACGGTTGAGTCCTCCAGCCGGGAGCAAGCTCTGATGGTTGATTCCTCCCCTTTGAATCTCAATCTCGGCCACGGAATCGCCGGAGCCATCAGTATTCCGTTCCAGCGCTACCAAATTCCCATGATCGGAAACGTTTTCGCCCGCGGCATACCGGCATCGAATCACCTTCTGTATTTCGATGCCGCTTTTCGTTCCGGAATGATCAAGAGTCATCATCAGAACCAACGGCTACCCTTCGATCACCATCACGAAGCGGTGAGTGATTTCCGGCGCGATTTCGCAAGCGGCGGCGTACAGAGTGACTCCGATTCCTCCTCCGTCGTCGACATGAACGGCCAGGACCTCAAGCCAAGAGGAAGCGGCCTCGATTTCGATCTGAACTTTCCCCCACCAGAAACCGCCTGAATTTTTTTACCCTACATATCTCGCACCATCGGTTGGGGATTATCATAAATTAGGTCTTCCCTTTTTTTCGGTTTTTGTTTAATAACAGCCTTAAATACGAAAGGATTATGACGGAGAAGAAGATGATACGATTGTGAATACGAATCCGATCTCCTCATTTTTTGCAGCAGACAAAACCCGTACACACAGGGTTCTCCCTGCTGTTCTCATCGACGAGGGATCATTTTGCAATATTTTTTTTGTTTCCCTTGATTTAATTTCTGTAGTTGGAAGTTGTAATCTCTGAGAAAAATATTTTTACAAGGAATGAATTAACGCTCGTAATTCTTACAAACAATATCTCCGTTTCTTTCTTTCTTTCTCAATCTGGCTGAATTATTAATTAAAGAAATTGAATGATTGGGGGGCGGTGGCGAAGAATGGCAGGAGCTGAAGGTCGCTGTAGGATAAGATTGAAGGAGGGGCTTCTTTTTATTTTTTTGGGGAAGGGGCAGTGGTGACACGTGGAATCGTGTCCTTAAATCCGAAGACTGATGGATTAGTTGTTTGAGCTGGAGAAAACACAAAGGACACGTGTATTGAAATCCGCCGGCGGCTTTGCTTTGCGTTTCACACACTGCACGAGTGAGAGAGTTTTTAATTTGGTGTGGCGTCCCCCACACGGTTGTGGTGAGGTCGGCAGGGGATTTGTTTTGGTAATCCTTGAAATTAACGTCGAAGTGCGTGAGGGTGAGGTGGGGCACGTGCGTGGCGGCCGTCCAATGTACAATAACCCGAAATGGCGGGACCACAACGGAACCGAAAGGGGAAGTGGGGATGCGCTGCGCGGCTGCCGATTTTATTTCTTTATTTATTTGTTAGGGCGTAGGGGTGGGGCCCAGTCTGGGATGGATATCTAATGAGGAAGATTTCGCTTTTCCCATTTATAGGTTTTAAAATATAATTGAGAGTTGAGAGTTGAGAGTTGGGAGTGGGAGGGTAAAGTGGTAACTGGCGACTGCCAAACGGATGTGGCTCTGCACTCTCCAATCCCCTCCTGTCCTCTCCTCCTCTTACCTTTAGCTTCATTTTCTTTTTTATTGCTCTTAATTAAATTTACCAAGGCCTACTAATTTTGTGCTCAAACCTAAAATATCCCTGGATGTTGCATCTTACAAAGACCCTCGTGAATCAAAATTTATGTTAAAATCTCTACCATATACCCTATTTTTAGTTTTAAGGGTCACGTACACTTTAGATTATGTTGGACCAATTTTGATAATGTTATTACTTTTTGTTTTTGGACAAAAAATATATCATAATGTTTGAAAAAAAAATTATAAACATGTTTGATCATTGTTTCTCTAAAATTTTAAACTAAACCAAAAAATTTCTAATGAAAGTTTTTTTTTTTTTTTTCGAATTGAATGTTGAAGATGTTTGTGTTATATTATGTAAAAATGATAAAATAATTATGTTGTCTATGTTTTTTCAAAAACGGTAAACAAAACCAAGAGAAATAATAAAGTTATATTTTCTTATTTTTGTTTTTAAGAACCACTTTTGAAGCTGTATGCAAATTCTAAAAACAAATCTCTTTGTTTTTTGTTTTTTGTTTTTTTTAGTTTTTTAGGAATATCAAAAAAAAGTTATATTTTCTTATTTTTTATTCATTGCATGTATAATTAGTATACAAAATGGAAATTGAAGCACAAATCAAAGTAGACAAAAATTGACAGTAAACAAAAATTGATAGTATATAAATTAAAGTATAATTTAAGTATATTTTTTCTTTTTATCTTTGTTTTTAAGGAAAAGAACAAAAAAAAAGGTATATGATGGATTGTGTGTATATACAGTAACTATGGTATAAAAACTAATATCAAACGAGTTGATTTCTTAACAAAGCTGCATCAAATAAAAAAGCAAAATTTGTTATCAAGGAAGACTTTATTAAAATATTTTTTAGCTCTTTAAGTATAAGGAGATGCTTATTTCCACGGCAAGACTATCATGGACGACGTGGCATTATTGTTTCAACGAAATATTTTCATTTATTTTCAACCTTTCATAACTTAGTTATCAAGCCAAATAATCCCATGCAAATTTATAACAGGAGAATTAAAATCTACAACAGTTGAAAACAATAATTAATTATATTTTTAAAAAAGCAGTAAAGAGTTTCAACCTATATAGCCCATGGACCAGAAATGTAGAAAATCGAGCCGTTTCTACTGAAAGCATTATGATTTATAATGAACATGGACCTAAATTAATTACCCCACCTATCCGACATGAAAAATGTCAATGTTTTTGCAAATCTTCTGCTCTGTGTTTGAAAAGACGTGTTCTATTCACATTCAATCCGACAAAGCCCTTTGATAAAATATATCACCTCTCTCTTCTCAAAATATTCCCTTTCACTTTAATTCAACATTTGTTTAAAAAAAAAAAAAGAAAAAAAAACCCTGAATTCGTATATGTGATATGCATTGAATGGAATGGAAGATTCATTTACCATGGCAAACCAAACGGCTTTAAAACTTAATTAATTATTTGGATATAAAAATAATAAAACGTAGAAAGAGAAAATGGAGTCAATATAATTATGGGCACGAAACTGAGAGCTTCCAGCAGAAGATTTATTAAATTGTAAAATAGAAATTAAAAATTTTGTTTATGGAGATTAGGTCCGCCGCACTCAAAACAGAACGCCCATCTAGATGAATATTTAAATTCAGTAAATTTCTAAAGTCCGCGTAACTTTTGTCTGCGTTTTGAACCGATCGGCAGAATCCTGGGAAATCAAATCTTTAGGCAAATGCAAAAGTAGATTTTTTTAATTAGAAAAAAAAAAATAGTAGGGGCAGGCGGGCAGGGGGGAAGGGCAGGGCAACGTACGGCGCGGGGGTGAGAACGTGTTGACGTGTTGGACAGAGACAGACAGATGGTCACACCGGCAAGTTGGCGTGTTTCAGAGAAGCCTGTTGTTTGGGAGTGGGGCCCACCAACTTTGAATTTTAATTTTAATTAAAAGAAAAAAGCGGCCGAACTGGGAAATGCGAGAGATGCCCTGCGATGAGTGATGTGCCACGTTTGGCAGGGCACCTCAAAAAGAACCTTATAATAAAAAATAAAAAAAAAATTAAATAAAATATAATGTTAACCAACTGGGGGTGGGGTATAATAATAATGAATTATTAGTGGGTGGCGGCGGCTGCTTCCGACGTGGAGGTTGCTGCATTTTGAGGCGACACGCCCAGTGAATACAGCTAACGGGGGATGGGGTGGGCCTAAGTATATGGGCCTGAGCCCATGGGCGGATGGCGAAAGCGGAGCTTGGCCGACACGCGATTGAGCGCGTGGGTGTACGTGTGGTGGGCGTGCAGAAATATTTGGGGGTGGGATTTTGTATCCCATAACGGGAGAATATGATGGACATGAGAAAGTGTGAGAGCCTTGCCTTAGACGAAAGTTTCGAGAGCGAGAACGTGGCGTTCAAGTCGAATTGGGCCCCACGTGTACGGCCCATTCCAGGGCCTGATTCCAACACGTTTCACCGAGCTTCCCGGATTCTCGCCACGTGTACCGACGCGCTCTACCCGTTATCTTTAATGATGAGATGGTACGTCGAATATAATATAATATAATATGCGATTGCAAACGCCGGGATGGGGCGGACGGGGGAGCCCTTTTCTTTGAAAGTATAAGGTTTGTTAATCATTATGATAACAGAAAATAATAAATTCCCGTTTTCTATTTTCATATTTAAAATATTTATTTATGTCACCATATTTATATAATTGCCTCCAAGATTAATGATATCTTTTATCTAACCAGTCCATTTTCTAAATTTTTGTGGCACAGTGAAAATTGAGGATTCCTAAAGTTAAGAGTTTTGATTTTGAAATACAACCATTCACCCTCACCTTTTTATGGGATGATGATAGATTACTTAAATATAATTTGTTGATAAGATATATTTTTTTTTCTTGTTTTGAAATCAGGAGGACAAATACGGTACTAGTAGCTACAATTGAAACATAATACTTTCGTAGATACGTTTGTTGTTGATTTCAATTAAATGCCGGTTTAAGAGTCGATTATAATGATTAAGGTGGTTGTTTATTAGTTTTACATCGTGATTGTTGAATTATTTAATAGATTTATTAGTAATTTAATACCAAAAAAGATGAATGACTGACCGATTAAAATTTTAAGAGTTGGCTTAATGACATTGAAGTAAGAAAAAGAGGAATTTGAGGAGTATGGATAGTTCAATATAGTGGGTTGCGTAGAATAAAAAATTATTATTATATTCATTGTTTTCTTTGTACAATAAATATGAGGTAAGAAATTAAAATAACGACCAAGTGTCTTTACCATTTAGTTATGTTTATGTTGGTTAATTCTCTTGACTGGAAAGTCAACGTGAGATATATAATATGTTTTTCTCTCAAGATCTCAACCATAATTAAATCAAAGACTCATGGCATGTTTTGGGCAGGCATCTTAGTCATCGATAATTTTTGTCATCTCTAATTTTTGTCATTTCTACTTTTTAATAAGTTAAGAGTTGTATTCATAATTAGATTAGATATAATTGTTCATTATAGATGTTGCCGGAAAAATAAAGTTGAACCCGACGGACAAGTTAGAGGGAAATGAAGCCCAAATGAAGTCCACAAGCAACAAATAAATTCGAGATGGCCCAAATTAGAGGAAAGAAGAGCAAAGACCCGAACTCAAAGGCTTGGCGAACAAACGATTCACAGGATGCGACTAGCCAAGGCTCGACACACGACTAACTTGGTCTCAACAGTTGGCCTTTTTCTCTATAAGTCCAATGACGAGCCAACTGCCTTTCTCTTGTCTCGTCCAACCCACAGTGATGTTATCTCTAAAACCCAAGAATATTAAAAAATAATTAGATATCTTAAAGAGAATAGGATTTGATTCCTATAAATATAATGGAAAACTAAACCTTAAAGGTACCAAAAAAAAAAAATCATACTCTAAGGCTACACATTATTAAATTTCTCTGTTGTAATTTTAAGTATTGGGGTGTGTGCGGTTAGTACCACACTAGTGTTAAGTTATTTTATGTTTTGCAAGTCAATGTCGAGCCTCTTTAATGTGATATTTGGTCAATTCACCCAACCAAATCTACGCATTAACGAGAACAACTATCGTTCTCCTCCTACTTTCTTGTTAATAGTCCCAACCTAGTATTTTCCTATATATATATATATTATACATCATTGATCTTGTTATCAGAATAAATCTAATTTAAATAGTTGGAACCAATGGATCAAATCAATTAATTCCACATTTAGTGGATAAGTTCTGTTAATAAAAAAGATGGAGCCAATAAAAAATCAATAGGACGATTTGTCCTGATGTTGGGCCGAGCCCAGTAAAGTTATGGGTCATTTGGCTTTTACATGAATCTTGAAAAAGGACTAAAAACAAATAGAAAATTGGAGTAGGTTTATTTATTTACCTTTCCATTAAAAAAAAATGGTCTAACTGATATTTATCAAGAATAAATGTCCATTTTGTTTTTTCCAATCGTTTGATTATTTTACATGTTTTATTCGGTTATATCTTTTAAAATGAAAATAACTTTTTATCCATTAATTATTCTATATTCTAACAGATTTTAGCAAAAGCGTAATTTCGTACCGATAAAATTAGTAGGGATTCTTCTATTTATAAACTGGCTATTATTTTAAAACTAAAAAATTATTCTTGCATTTTTTTAAAATTACCTATCTTAAATGGACTGTTACTCCAGATAAATATTTGGACCATATGATACTTGGGCTTAGCGTGTGGTTTGGATTGTTGGCACAAATTGAGGGCCCATCTAAATAATTAATTAATTTACACGACATTCGAAAAATAGTAAGATACTGTTTCTCTTATCAATATAAAAACCATTTTTTTACACAGATTCGAACCTAGATCTCGGGTGTTCAAACCTCCTGTCACTACACAACATCCGAAGGTAAATAAAAACCATTTTACTATTTAAAGTTTAAAGTTTGTATATATATAATTGTCAAAGCAAGCATAGTCAATCGTAATTGATATATAACTCTAACTTTAATTAAATATGTTGGCTTTCATTTGAACGGTCAACTCTGGATTAGTCAGGGCGAAAAATAAGAAATGCCTTTTTTATTTATTATTAATGTTAATCAACTTTTTTTTTCTTTATCAAATTAACGTTAATTAATTACCAAACCGTTTAACGTTTTAATTAATTTGGTTCTGTTTTCGGCTTGTACTAAAAAAAAAGAAAGAAGGAAAAAAAAAAACTTATCTGTCCAAAAAAAAAAAGAAAAAGAAACGAAGTACCAGAGCCCGGTTCTCAACCACGGTAGGCTGTGTTCATTTACCTTTTTCACTCGATTTCAAGTATTGTTAAGTCTTGGGAAGAAGCTTTCGTTTACGAACCCAAAGGCCAAAATCCAGAAGCCGGAGCCGGAAGCCGGAAGCCGGATGCCCTAATTCTTGGTTTTAGCATTCCCGATTGTCCAGCAGCTTCAATCTCGAATATGTATGATGCTCTCTCTCTCTGCACTGTTTGTATATGGTGTATCTGGAACATGGTTTCTGAATCTTTTAAGTTCAAGACACAATCAGTTCAAAATTTTTGATCTTTAGCTGCCAATTTTATTTTTAGGGTTTAGTTTTTGGCTGCCCAATCAATCTTTTATTCTTTGAGTATTCTGCAATTCCAAGACAGTGGACAATATAAATGTTTATGGGTCTAGCAGTCAGAAAGAAGGTAGGAGGCGCGGTGGGGAGGGAGTTATGCGTGGAAACTTTTAACGAGCTTGACACAAGGGAACGTGTCCGGTTCCTCGAAAGACGTGGAATTCTATGCTCCTTCGATGAGCTGCTTAGCTATCTGTCTCCCAACAAAATGTTTACAACTAGCATATGGTTCCTCCTGGGAATGTTAAAGGCTTTATGGAGGTTGTCCTGCTCGGTCACTCATTCAAGAAGGAAAAGTAAACCTTATGGTTACAACTCATTACATCTTTTTTCGGACTGTATGATTGGAAACGAATAATATTACTTCCTTGACAATGTTTTCTTCCAAATCGTTGTGTAAAATTGCCACCCTACCCTACAAAGGTAGACAAAAGCTTTCATCTTAGTGACCCAAGTAATTAAGAGGGAGCAGACTTGCCGAACATCCCAAAGCTAAGCACCTGAATCCTCCCTAAAGCCCTCTCTCCAATTGATCCCAGCCACTATGAATTTCTCTAGGTTTATTTTGAGATTTGAGGTGGATTTGAATGCTTCAATTAAGTTAAAGCAGTTAGAGATCATCTTTCCAATAAAGGTGGAGAAAAGGAGCATGTCTTAAGGTGGGTAACATGTATTTATTTATAGTCATAGTAAAACCTTCTATCAATCTCCCTTTCGTAACTTCATGCAGGAGGTGAATAAAATAATCCATCACCAATAGACTAAAAACGGCAAGGGAGGATCACTTTGACGAAGAGTGATATGCAATCGTAGGGAGTTGTAGGTGAGAACCCTTCTACCAAAGGAGAACCTCTAACTGTCAACACCTAAAATCCCAAATCAATTCGATGATAGATTACTTTGATGATCCACTATAGCTACCTACCTTAGGAATTAAATCCTATGTGTTTTTTGGCACCTAATATTGTGGGGTCAGGCAGCTGCCCCGTGAGATTGGTCAAGGTGCGCGCAAGCTGGCTTGGACACTCACGGATATTTAAAAAAAAAAAAACTTTGATGGTCAAAGACTATGGGTAAGGATAACTAATTCCATACTCAAAGTTGAACACTCCATTAGAAGGTTGATCAAACTACTTTGAGTGTTCAAGCATGCAATCCTAGGTCGAGAATCGCAAAGAAGTGATGAACTCTAAAGACTATACGACCTCTAAATAGGGTGGCATAAGTAATTTAAAATAAATATCTAAAAATAAGAATTCTTATTAAGGCCACATTATTGGCCAAACTATTAGGACTTAAACACGAAAAATAACAAAATTTAAATAGTAGAATTCCCTAACACAAAGCTACGTTATCTCCTTATATCTTCATTTGGCGCTATGTGTAGAGTTTCTTTCCATCTGTACTCTTTTGAGCCTCATTAGTTAAGCTCACTACTACTTGGATGGGAGAGTCGAGGACTAGTTGTAGCTGTTTGGCCCTTAAACGAGTGATTGGTCCAGGGGCATGCTAGAACATCTTGGTTCTTATTAAAGAGCCTTGAGGTTGAGGCATTCATGGAACCAAGATTCTCTCTCCCACTCTTTTTTGTTAATTTTGGCTGAGAAGACTTTGTGAGAAGAAGAGTTCTTCCTAGTTTGTCTATCAAGTTGTCTGCCTGAGTTTTTTTTGTGGAAACGCTTAGTACAACTGTGTAGAAAGAAATCTCTATGCCGTATCCCAGCTACTATGCACCAATTATTGTTGTTTAATGGCTGTGGTTTTGGTGCTTCTTAAAAGTAAATTGAGTTTTTTTAAACAGCCTTTTAAAAATTCGCTAGATCTGTACTAAAAACACAATTTTGATTTAAAAGATCAAGTGTTAAACAGAATCTTTTAACTCCATTTCCAAATAGCTAGTTTTGGATTCTGTTTTGGTTAGTTTTCTCAGAGTCAGTAGTCTCTTGGTCTTCCTCCTACCACATGACCGATCTGTTGTCCTGTGGATACTATATACAAAAGTCTTTTCTTTTCTCACACGAATGACTTCTTTTCTTTGTCTCAGTGTGTACCTTGTAGATGTTTGTAATGATATGGATACCAAGAGCCATGACAAGCACTTGAGATCAGATACCGTAGTCCCTGAAAAGTCTGAAGTCAATAAACTGTCCACCGTAGGTGAAAGTAGTGGCAATCTTGAACTTTTTAGTCTGTCTGGTAAGCCATTGGCAAAACTGGAGGAGCAATCACTTGGAGAGTGCACGAAAGTTGAATCAAGGAAGTGTCTGAAGGACAAGGAGACAGAAGATAAAAAATATACAGTTGATGATAAAGATGTAGAGGCTCTGAGAAATAATTTACCTAACGATTTTGGTGGCTCTAATTATGACAACAAGGTTCCATTTTACAATAGTGAGATTATGGATGCCAAAGCCACCAATGGATCAAGTGTCACTGTAAAGGAATGTGATATTGGACTAAAAAATCACTCGATTGGAGGGAGTATTAGTACTATGAATCCTGAGAGAGAAAGTAAGCAAACGGACATGCAACTAGAGAATGGAGAAAACCAAATGGCATCAAGGTACTGACTATGGTGGTTCAACGACTTCCTTTTTATTACTCATCAAAGTACCATATTAACAATTGTGTTAAATTAAAAAAAATGAAAAAGAAAGTACCATACAAGCATCTTTCGCATCTAAAAATTTCTCATACGGAGTGGTTATTTTATTTCCTTGTCAGATGTCAAGGATTGTTCTTGAACCATTCCTAACAATTAGAATTTCCAGATCAGCTGCTTCAAAGAAGAGGACAAGAAGTTTGTCCCCAAGTGCTGGTGTTAATATTGAAGACAAACACCCTGCTGTAGCTATCTGTGACTTCTATGCTAAAGGCTGGTGCATAAAAGGTAGTTCATGTGGCTTCCTGCATTTAAAAGATAAATTCGATGGTAGTGACGAGCACTCAGAGGAACACACAGGCGGTGAATATTTGAAAAAACAAGCTCAGCTCAATGAAGGTGAGATAATGTAACTTATGTAGATGCATGGCAGAAATACCTTCTCTAGCATCAAATTCTAATAGTACTTTCGAATGGCACAGGTTTGCAATGCAGTACAGACATGTTGAAATCGCCAGTTTTTCATCATCCACCAGATTCTTCTTTTCTAAAACAATCTTCATTTTCTCTGAAATTTGGCCTTTCTTCAGAAAGAACTTTGCAGAGCGACTTCACTGAAAGGCAAGGATGGGATGGGTTGCATGAGACAAACAAGTTTTTATTGAATCAGAGAGAGGATTCACTTCTGAGCACACTTCCTGACTGCCATAAATTGCCTTCTACTAGTTTTGGTCCCTCCTATCCCCTTAGTAGAGGGGTCTCTACATCAAGGAATGGATTGCCTCCTACGTTTGGTCTCTCTTCAGGCAGCTTCATGAAATTGGGTGTCATGGAGGAACCTGCTAATGTTGCATGCCCACGTTTGCAGAACGATCACCTTTCTCCAGTTTCGAGAACTTTGAATTTAAATACTACTCTTCCAACAATTGGTAGTTTGTCATCTCGTTCTACTACCTCTAATACCTCTTCTTTTTCTTTTACATCTTCCACAAGTGCAAGTCTCCTTGGTGCTCAAAAGATGTCTATTATTGACAGAGAACCTCGTGTTTTTACGACTGCTTCCTCCTTGATGAGAAGCTCTTCCTCCTTTTCTCCCTCTGAATCAGATAATTCATTAACCAATGCACCAATGAATTCTTCGGAGTACAAAGGGAAATATTCTTCTAATGACTGGGAGCCATCTATACCTTTTCGACCATCCTTTTTTATTCCTTCAATAAATACAGCAAGCCAGTATGATCCTTTCCTGGACAGCATTGAGGTACCAAGGATAGTGGGTGGTTCTTATAGTGTTCCTCTCAATCGTCAAGGACATGAAGAAGTATTGACTCTTTGTACCTTACGTAAGGCATCAGGTAATTTTATGGTTCCTGGGAGCTCAAAGCCAGAATTTAATGATGATGCAAGTTCTTTATCCTCTCGTAATAAAGCGGAGGATAAGAATGACAAAAACTGCTATGTACATGGCAAGGATTCTCTTTTGTTAGAAGCAGAAATGCAAGGATCTTCTGGTGTTGATGGTTGTAATGGTTCTAGGATTAGTGAGGCTGGTCACGTGGGTCTCACCCGGGAAAAATATGTTACAAAAACAAAAAAAAAGGATACTGACAGTGAACTTAGGCTTCCTAATATTTTATTGCATGAAAAGGATTCTGAAGCAGATAGTGATCGACAACTTGGTGATATGGATGGTAAGCATCTCATGGATGGAAATGTGCACAAAGAATCAAAAGCAACTAGGCACTTCCGATCTGCTCTAATAGAATTGGTGAAAGAAATATTGAAACCAAAGTGGCGTGAGGGTCATCTCAAAAAGGATGTGCATAACACAGTTGTCAAGAAAACACTTCATAAGGTTTTAGGTACACTACAATCTCATCAAGTTCCGACTACCGTAGAATCAGTTAAGCTGTATCTTTCTTCGTCTCGTCCAAAGATTGAGAAGCTTGTTGAGGTAGGTTTCTTTATTAGAAAGATGAATACTATGAATGATGTAAATCATGGGATCTGGATAGAATCTTTGTGGTACTGACAATTATTGACATTTATCTGCAGGGCTATGTTAGTAAATATGGAAAATCTTGAGATGGCAGGCTAATGCATTTTTTCTTTGGTAAGTTTCTAAGGATTCTACAATTTAGAAGCCTTTAAGAGTATGTCGAAGGTTGTTTTACAATCTTGGTTCTTGGAAACTTGAAGCTAGTTGTGATGATTATTATTTAATGCATTGTGATATTTTCTTATCATAAGCATCTGTTCTCCCCTCATGCCTCATCTAGTTGTGTTTGATTCTTATTGCTAGTTCTATTAAAATAACCCTATCATTATAACTACCCTAAATATGGTTTTGTTCACTTATACCCGGTGAAATCCTTCCCCCAATTAAACAGAATAATAATAATAATACGTATATACTTTAAAAAGGACGACTAAATTTCTAGCTTAATAACTTCCAACGTGATCGGCTCTAGCTTTCACTAATTATTCTATATTATTTTCATGTAAGCAGTGGCGAATGGTGTAAACTTGTTTACATTTACTTATTTTGTCAATCCAATAACATTTATAGATCTAATTACCTTTTCTGGCTCGTCTTTGTATTCTCATTCTAATTGATTTTTTAATTGTTCAACTTTTTTTTTTTCCATTTAAGCCAATTGGTGCAACTTTTTGGTAAGCTCTTTTGGCTTTGGTTTCTTTCTCACCTTTTTTTTTAACATAAAAGCTTTGGTTGTAGTTATTTGGTAAATTAATGCCTTATCTCCCCATCTTCTTTTGTATCTGTTTTTTGGGTTAATGAAGTCTCTTGTTTTCTGTTGAAAAATAAAGATAGATGAATATCTTGTCATTAGCTGATTCTGAAATTATGGCCTATTGGATATGAGCTGCAGTGCTTCTGAGACAGTTTTTAGCTGAAGGTTAGCAAAGTCTCTCGTTATTGTTATTATTATTTGGCATATCTAGTTTCAGCTATGTTTTTCTAACTCATGTATGAACTTTCTGGATGTTGAAGTACAGTCGATCCCAGAGAAGTTAAACATCATGTATTTATATGTATATGTATGTATATATATATATAATTTATTATTATTATTATTATTTTGTTTAAATCTTATTTTTGCTCCTTTCATACTTATTTTGCTTTTTTCTACATAATTGAATTCCGTGATTGTATAGTCCCTTTGGGGAGGGTTCCCTCAACTCTCTGCCTCTAGGCTGTTTTTTGCCTTTGTTTTAGGCTCTCGTTGATTTTGAATACAATCTCTTTATTTCTAATAAAAAAAAAAAACTTATTTTGCTTTTGTCCCAAAAATTTCAAAGGTTCTCCGTTATTATTTTCCCCCAAACTTTATATAAAAACTACATTTGTCTTATCATTAATTATTGATAATGTCATAAAATCTTGATTTGTTTTGAAACTTAGGCCTCAGACGCATGGGAGTGTTAGGTTTGTGTTAAATTATTTGAGGAAATTTATGGCAACGATTGAAATAGGTTTTTATTTAAATTTTTTAGACTAAAATGGAATGTTGGAAAGTTTAGTGGTAAAAAAAAAAGCATGAAAGTACATGCACTAAATTGAGATTTAAATTATATTCGTTTTAGCTAGCTTTCAGTGTTCCATGGACTAATTAATTATTCTGAGTCTCTGACATTATAGAAATCATGGCAATATGCGAGTAATTGACCCTTTTCTTTAGTATTTTTGTTCCTCGATAGAAAACAAATCTTATTGATTAGATGACATTTGAAGGCAGGAAGCAGTTGCAAAAACTCTATGTGATCGGCTGAAATCAATGGAAGAGCATAATTACAAAAGGAAGCGCCACTAAATCACAAATTTTCCAAAAATTTCCACCTTTTTCTTTTTCTCCTAAGAGAACTCTTCTGTTCCTCTCAAGTCAAACTTCTTATCAGTATAGTTAAGTGATAAAGTCTTCTCTTTCTTCCTACAATAAACGGAACCAAACAAAATTAATAAATTTGTTGCCCTTGGCAAGGCACCATCCAATTGAAGATGAGAAAAGGTCTCCAAATTTCTCCAATGGATGGGCATCTTAGGAAGAAGAAACAAATCTACTGTTTAAAGATCTATTTTGCACCAGACTCCGAATGTTTCTATCCTTTTCTATCCTGGGTATTCAACCTTCCAAGGAGAAGAGTGTAGCTTTGATGTTCTTGATAGCTTCAGAAATATCTTGATTGAGGGATCTGGGGAAAAGGAGCCCTATCCAGCTTCTTCCACACCCTACTATCTCTCTCAGCAGAAAGGGGGAACAAGTGTGAAATATTCATGAAAGAAATTCATTCTCCCACTAATTCATCCTTTTTAGGTTCACTCTAAATTTAAGGATCCCCAATGTTTTCTTCATCAGTGAACCAACATTGTGACACAGAGACTTTTACTACCAGAAAGCATAAAGAATAAGGAAGCAGCACTCTGAGGTTCCAACCTAGTCCACCTATAATCCCAAAAATCTGCATCTACTCGTTATTTTATTAGCATGACAGAGATCCTATTCCTAAAGATAATTCTTGGTTGATGATGGTCTTCCAAGAGCTCTTCGAGGTAACTAACATTCTGGGAGCCATCTACCAGAATCAGTACTGAACTTACACTATCAATAATTTTTATGTTGTAAGGCTCTCTTCCAAGGGGAATCTCCACAACGATTTAGTAAGGAGCGGCATGTTTTTGCATTTAAGGTTTTCAAATACTTAGACCAACCTGGGGTAGCCTTGTTGGCAAGAGCTTGGGGTCTCTTGGCCATACTGGCTTAATTTTGAACCTTGTAGTGAGTTTAATACAAAAAACCCTTGATGTCTCCCGGGTCCGACTCCCAGTTAAATAAATAAATAAATAAATAAAATAAAAACTTAGACCAACATTTTCTACCAAGAAAGACACAAATTTCCATTTCATTATATGAGGCTCACCAACCAAACTTGATCCTTCACATTGGAATTCCTTTACTGTCTTCTAGATCTCCTAAGTTCACACTACAAGGCGCTTGGAATATTTGAGATATCCAACCCGATCAACGTAATCCTACCTCCGGTAGGTAGTAAGGCATACTTCCAGTTATCTAGCTTACAAGTTACAAGAGATTCTTTTCAAGTCCAGATTCAGATACAACTTATACCCTGGCTTTCCAACTGGGAGAAACCTAAGTATGGAAGAGGCGAATCCCTTGCTATGCACCTGAGATCCTCAACCCACTCCAGTCTCTTCTTTGAAGCAACTAATATTAGCAATTTTGAGGATGGTCCGGTGGAAATACTCTCCGGTTGGTGGTTAAAGGATGAAGCTAAAGTTGTGGTCAAATGTGGTAAAAGGGATTTTGTGGTACTTGGAAAGAAAGGAACGCTAGATTCTTTTTAGATAAGTTCAACTCTATTGAATACTTTTGTGATCTTGTACAGTTTACAACCTCAAATTGGAGTGCTCAACACAATATTTTTTGTGATTACTTGACCTATACTATTGGATTAGATTGGATAACTTTTATGTAATCCTTCTTCAGAGCAGGGACTGCTTGTCCCGAGGTCCGCTAGGCTGTATTTTGCCTTTTTTTGGGCCCTTTTAATGAAAGTCTCCCTTGTTTCTTATGAAAAAAAAAAAAAAAAACTAATATTAGCTGCAGTAGACTTAGTTGATGCCTGAAGCTTTTTTAAAATACAAATATGATCTTGAACGGGTTAGAGATCAAAGAGGTGTTAAACATAGGGATAGAGGAGTTCATTGGCGAGTTGTAGATGATTAGCATGAAATCCATTCCTATTCCTATCAACCTCAAAACCTTCTACAAAATCAGATCGAGAAGCTTGATTGTGCGTCAACTAAAGCAGTTTGCCACAAGCACAAATAAGGAGAGAGGATCACCTTGATGAATAACCCTAGAAGCCATATTTTTCCCCTGGCCTACGATTGAGTAAGAAAGAGAAATTAGTCGACGCAGCCCTGATCCATGATTTCTATCTAGAGCGGAAGCTCTTAACCTATAGAACCTGCTATAAGAAAATTCCAATCAACCCTCTCATTGCTTTCTTAAGATCTAAATCAGCCCTTTCAATTTTCTTGTCCTCCAACCTTGAAGAATCTCATTACCCACAAACATAGAATCAATTATTTGTCTCTGACCAACAAAGGCAGCTTAGTAAGGAGAGATTGTATCAGACAAACAAGGCTTCAGCATTTTACTTAGAACCTTAGCCTCAATCTTCTACAAGCCATTAATGTCTTTTAGGTTTGTTCCCTCGTATGTGTTGCCACTATTTTCTTTTTCTGAAGCTGAAGATGGGTTCTTATCATGGTTCCCAACCTAAGCTTGTGAAATGATCCATATGTAGATAGACCAGACTAGTGGCTTTTATTTAAGGGACAATATCTTTTATTATCGTTCATTAGCTTTCGGAGGGGGATGTCTTGACTAAACATTTCTTCCTTCAGTATTTAATGTCCTAACCTCCGAATATCTTTAAAAATGTATTACATTCCTCAGAAATCATGAAGGGTCCTGCGGAGATCCTATCTGTACTGTTCCCTTCGCATGGAATCTTTCCTGTAGAGGAGAAAAAGGTTGGAAATAGTGCAGTTTGCGAGCCAAAAATGAGGGGGATTTGAAAGAAGATGCAAACAAGAGTTACCTCTTGGATTATTAGACGAACTTGAAAACAAAATTTTCTCAGACGATTATTATAACCTTTGCAATTTAAGCCAGCGTAAAGCATTATGTTCAACCGTGAGCTAGATCATTATACTTTTACATCTCTCCCCTTCATTCATCTCCCTTTCTCCCTTCCCTAACCTTGAACCTACCTACGACGGCAAATTGCCAAATTGAAACGAGGTTTTCAATTTTCTTGGACAAAAAATTTTGGTTTGGTTTCGGTTTCGGTTCCGCTCTTAAATCGAGTTGAACCAAACCATGAAGATCCCTAAACTTTATCATTCAGTTTCTTATATGTTGTTGCTGCAGCAAGTTTCTAAATGAATCGTGGATCGGGTTCGTGGATACAAAAACTTGCCGACCTGAGTTTAATTCAATTGGTTAAGACACTTATATCGAATCAAAAGATTGTGGGTTCGAATCTCCACCTCCACATTTTATTGTATTCTAAAAAAAATACAAAAGCTTCGGGTAGGATATACACTTGGATCAAAGATACGACATGTGGGTTCTTGTTTGCTAGTAGTTAATCCGCAAGTGATTGTAATTCCCAATTTTACTTGTCTATTGATCATCAACAGCAATATGGTTTTGAGATACGAGCCCACCACCAACCTTTTGACAAAGGAAAATACCTTGGGCTGATCGATGAGCACCTATTTTATACTCATTACTATTAAACTTTTGACAAAAAGAGAGATGCAATAGTAGAGAAAATTTTTCCTTTCTTAAACAATGAGCTGTCAAAATTTTCAATAGTGGTGAGTATAGAGATATATATTCATCGATTAGCAGCTAAGTATTTTTCTTATTATCACCTCATTATTATTATTATTTACATTTATTAGTCAACTTGAATATAGTTCAATTGGTTAAGACATTGGTCGGATCATGGGTTCAAATCTCCATTGTCACATGTACTTCAAGGGGGAAAAAAAATAAAAAAACTAACTGCACCAGACAAAAGCTTACTAACTAAATGCCATGGTTCATGTATCATAAAAAAGTGGCATGGGACTTGATGTTATTGTCATATCCAACATTTTCTTCCCTTGCTAATAAACACAGTTAAATATCAAATAAATACCCCCTTTGCATCTTTTTCTTTAGTACAATAATTTACAAATATGATTGATCTAATTCTTAACTTTGAAGGAAGGAGTACATGCCAATTATTGACGAGTTATGCTTCGTTGATCCCCAGTTACATGGTGTGATTCTGTTAATGTAAAATTTGGAATTTCTACGTAACATTAAATCATCCAACTCCCACACCAAAGCAAGTCCAGATTCTTCTAATCTTCGGAAAAGAAAAATGGTCTAGATTCTTCCAGTGGAGGTAAAATTATGTCAATTCTTTACTCCAATCTGATCTGAATGGTGTGGAGAAGTGAAAACGAAATCTGGGCCGTTTATAGTTGAAGAAGAAAGTCAAGATATATCCACGTGTAGCCTCTGAATTTGTATTATCATGTGTCCTCCAGCACTGGACTCCGACCCAGGAGTCTGAGTTCGAGGAATCCGACAAAAACATTTTATTTTTTTATATAGAAAGGAAAGTAACCCATAACCTGCTCTGTATCTCGACCAGATATTTTCCCTTCTGCCACCACGTTTAATCATACTCACTCTTCATCCTTATCCATTTGGTCTAATTTTTTTCTTTTTTTTTTTGATTCCACCCGATTGTTTTTATATTGCCAGCCAGATTTGGAGTTCACGTTATTGCATTTAATTACCTATTTGAGTCACTTGACTCATCATCAAGCTATATCTTATCCTATTTCATGGGCGTGAAAGTTTGGACCAAAGGCCTAGAGGTTTATTTCGCCAATTTATATTTGCTCATTAGAAAATATATATATATTCCACCTAAATTTAGCTTAATAGTAATAAGCTCTATCTATCTCTAGTTAAGAATTATGAGTTCGAGTTAAGAATCATGAGTTCGAATTCAATTCCTACGTCTGTAAATAAAACATTGCAAAAGGTCAATGGTAAATTTAAAAATGAAGGTAAAAAAGTCATTTTTATTTTCCAGAGAGAGAAAAAGTAAAATAAAAATGACCCTACAGAGTAGACATGAGTCTGAGTTCTATTTATAGAACCATATATGGAGGGGCAGTTGTGTAAAGTGAGAAAAATGGTTCTGCTTGAGAAGCTTTGGGATGATGTTGTGGCTGGGCCTCAGCCTGACCGTGGCCTGGGCAAACTCAGGAAGATCACCACAAAGCCCTTGATCGTTAAAGGTAAATCCTTGATTCTTTTCTTTTACTACAAATTAAATTCTGGCTGATTATTGTGTTACGTACTGTGATGGTTTTGGTTTTGGTTTAGATTTGGATGGAGGAGAGGGAAGCAAGTACCAGAGATCGATGTCCATGCCGGCTAGTCCGGCGACACCCACTACGCCGGTGACACCTACGACGCCGTTAGCGGCGGCGCGTAAGGACAACGTTTGGAGGAGCGTGTTCAACCCTGGTAGAAACTTTGCAACCAAGAGTATTGGTGCCGAAGTCTTCGACAAACCTCACCCCAACTCTCCAACTGTTTACGATTGGTAATTACCGTATGCCACTTTCCATCCCTTTTTATTCGAGCGAGTATAACCCACGCGCCGCCGCAACTAACATCAAAATAAAATAAAATAAGAGAGAGAGAGAGAGAGAGAGAGAGAGAGAGAGAGAATATATAGCAATAGTGAAATGAAATTGGATTCTGGAGCATCTTGTCCTCCATATTCCCAACCGTCGCGTCAGTGGAAAGATTAAAGATCCGAAATTTTGATTCTTAATTTTCTGAGCGAACTTCCTGCTTTGAGGCGATCTAAACCGTCGGATCTGTTGACTTCATCTTGTTCCTGACATCTGACGGCTTGGATGGGCTCTCTATATTTTGTCCTCGATCGAACTGACGTGGAACTGTTTTTATGTGATTACAGGCTCTACAGCGGTGAGACCAGGAGCCAGCACCGTTAGGCGGCGGCGGCGGCTACCGGCGGTTGCATGTAAATAGTGTCCTAAAAGGGTCATGTTTGTGACGTGGAACGGTGGTTTTTGGATCCTTATGTGATTACGTGTCCTAACTAGGTTTTGGCATCTTAGCTGGCCGAGCAAGTTTCAAGGAGTGTGTGTGAGTGTGTGTTAATTAGGTTTAAGTCTGCTGACATGATCGGACTTCTTCTACATAGGGTCCGCCGTGGGCGGCGGTGATGAGAGACTTGTGATTGTTGTTTAAATAAATGTGGTCTTTTTTTCAAAAAAAAAAAAAAGGTAATTAATCAGTAGACGATGTATGATGTCGATATCCATTAAATTGTGATTAACCCTTTATAATGTTGTGTATTGGAAAGTTGGTAATGGAGTGGGCCTACCACCCCGAAAAAGATCTAAGAGTTGGCCCAGTTTCAAAATTGGGCCCACAGATGGATTTGATAAGTAGAAAGTTGAGGGCAAATCCAAAAGAAAAGAAAAAACAAATGGTTTTTTGGATAAGAAGAGCGTCTGAATCAGTAACAGCTTGTAATTATTTATTGCGATATGATTTTCCCTGTTTGATGTGATATATAATTGAATGGTAGCTTTATTGTATAACTTCCGACCTTGAGGAGTGTAAATTGTAAGATCAGTTTTCAAATGGTTTTCAAAAAAATAATCGACCAAATTGATGGAAAATTTGGAATCTGTTTAAGTTTCCAGTTGATACGCTCAGAGAAGCTAGAGCATTTATCCAAAAAAATTACCAAAATGAAATCAGAGAAAACTCGATTTTTTTTTTTAGTACAACTTGTCGGAGAGGAATTCGAACTCACAACATATATGTCAATTACTGTTGAGTTATGTTCGTTTTGGCAAAAAAAAAACTCAATTGATTCTATACTAAACTATCACAATCATGGACGCTATGTTATGAAAATCTCTTCATATTCATTCATCACAGATTTATCAGTCAACCTCTATTAAATATGGAATAGACTATAACTTTGGAAACAGCATATATTAGAGGTGAAAGGAGGGACCCTAATAGCAAGATAGCAAGGGAGCTCGTTAGATAACAACACATTAGTTGGAACTTCTGAAAACCTTCGATATGATGAATCGATATTGTATGGAAACTTATCTGCATTTTCATTTCAAGTATGGATTGCTGGTATGGCTGCACGTAGAGACCTTTAATGGCCTTTTTCTTCTTAGCCAAACAAATTTGTCTTCAGCAGAATTCTAGCCCCTTTTCTGATATGCCAAAAGCTGGAATCCGATGAAAGAAACAAGTTTATAATGTTGCAAGTCAAGTTTAAACAAGTGCTTATTTATATTGGTGGATGCATTGTTTCCAAGCGTCTGTGTACTGTAAGTTCAAGGAAGCATACCAGATAGCCACAAGATAGACTCTGTGTTTTCAGTTTGGCTATTGATAGCGTTTCTTGCTCGTTCAATATCTGCATGCTATCTTTACTTGGGTCCATGAGAGTTGCTGAGGTTGAAGGATTGACTTTCATCTGCAATTCCTTCACCATGTACATTTCGACAAGATCGACTGGCAGCGCAGTTCTGAGAGCAACGTACTGCAGAAGAAAGGAATCTCAAGAATCAACTGAATAAATGAATTAAAATTTTAAACAGATGAAGGGTAGCTCTGTTTAATGGAAGATTACTTGACATAGGTGTCCAATCGTCACTGAAGATCTGCAGCAAATATATGGTCTTTGCAATGCGGGAATTCTATTCTCATCCAGGGAAACGAGCATAAGGTGGATGTTCAACTAGAATTCGGGAAGAAAAGGCAAAAGTCATTGATGGGGAGAAACAATATAGGCTTGTTGAACTTTTCAGCAGCCACAAAGAGGCATAGCAGCATGCATGTAACAATAGTCAGGTCATCTACTATAAGCAAACATGTCCAAAGTTCATTCATAAGCAAGTTCAGTAACACCTCAAATTGTTGTTTTTACCTCCTCCTCACTGATATTTTCCGAGTTTTGAACATAATCCAACAGCTTTGTAGGGCGGTTAATCCTGGAAATTTTACCATTCCCACCATTAATACCCCCATATCTTGTGTGACTTCTCATTCCACCCTTGCCCCAAGCAAGTCTTTCTGAGCTACCTACAATCCCTATAGATGTACCAACTGATTCTTTGTTCACTTCATAATCATTTTCGTTACTGCCACCATCTGCCCAAGTAGCCGATGAAGACTGGGAAAATCTAACTGGACCACCTATCCTGGGTCTTTTAGGCTTTCTGTCTATGCGCTCATCAGTGGAAGATGAATTTTTACTTTCATCATTATCATTTTCGTCCTCATTATCATCATACCCTGGATTCTCACTATTATTTCGGATGTTTTTTCGTTCTCTAGAACTTAATCCCCTTGAAGATTTAGGACGTTTCCTACCCAATGCTTCGGTTTGCCATTTAAGTGTCTGAGCAATGGAAGATTGAATCTGCCAAATAACCAAAAATTATTACATTTATACCAAATGTGAAGATAAAGGATCAAGTAAAATCATCTATACCCAGTACAATCTATAATAGCTAAACACATTATCAGGATCAAGGGTCAAGTGAGCTTATCAACTCTGGAAAACAAACGAATAAAATAATCTACAGAACTTAGCCTCCTCACCTGCTTATTACGAGCTTTTTCTTCTTCTTGGAAAGCCATTTCCTACAAGAGTTTAACCAATTTTAGAGTATGCAGAAATTACAATATCAACTATCAAACACCAAGCTTGCATGATCAATAATAATCCAACCTCTTCCTCATATTTGTCAATATCTGGATATAACACAGCAATCAAGGTATCATAATTTGGGTCATCTCTCAAAGAGCGTCGACTGGCACAATGCGTGCGGCAAGCAGGACATTCATTGTTGCTGCAGCAAATTACAGTAACAAGGTGAGAGAAATTGTTCAACAATATTTAATTTCTTGAGCTGTATAGCAATAAGCAAAAATCATCTCAAATAAAAGCTACATAAGAGCATACCCTAGACGCATTGATTTGTCAATGACTCAATGCATTCCCTGCAGAAGCGGTGCAGACATTCCATCACAGTTCTAGTTTTTCTAATGATTCCTGCACATTAAAAATTGAAGAACTTATTCTCCTATAAAAGATATTAAAAATACATGAACATGGAAATGCAGATGACCTTTCAACCTGAGTTCTGAGGTTGCCTCACTGTCACTGACCAAGTTCACCCAAATATATTTCCTAAACATGCAAGTTGCTTTCACAGACTAAAAATTTCATGGCTCAAAGAATTTGGATACAGCAACTTTATGTCACATTTCAGATGTATTTTGATTCAGAATTGAAATTTGATTTCAGTTATTTTTTTATTTAAAAAGAGAGAGAGAGAGAAGAAAAAAGGATGAAAACATTCTTTAGGGTTGTCTTTACCATATAGCAGTACGTGCAGGGACTGGAAGTAAGGAGTGAGAATATTGACAATATGAGTTTGAGTTTGAAAGTCGTGCATATATATTATTAATTGCTATGATATATATAAAACACCATCATAAATCACTGGCTCCAAATAATCTTATACAGTGACCTAGAAGGGTAATGTTCAATGAGAAATTCAGAACACCAAAAGAAACGAAAATCAAATTCCATAACCTTGTACAGTCAAGAATTTACTCAATCCACAGTCAATTAGTTTATCTTTGACGAAACTGCCTAATCACAAAATGCAGAAGACCATAACAAAGTTGATGTTTGGACAAATTAGTGAAGGTGAAAAAATTTGTCATCTTATCTTCAAAAGTTGTTCCATATCTAATTTACTTGGGGGAAAAGGCAGAAGGATCATATATGTTGCTTGAAATACAAGCACATTCAGAGCCGGTCCATAGAGCCCTGAAATTATTTTAGAGTTGAATTACATGTAAGGCCTTGTGAGGGGGTGAGGAATAAGTTGGATCAAAAACCATTTTCGAATCAATAGTTCAAATACAAACACAATCTGAAAACTTAATCTCTTTCCGTTGCTCCCAGATCCAGAGACTCATATGTTTACATAAACGGTCTTAATGTTCTCTGACACAACTTATATACAATATACTGATTTTGTTACATCAGATACAGATACATTCTTGGATCGGATGGGTCCAGTGACACTCTGATTAAATAATTCATTTAAAATTAATCCTCATATATCATCCTGGACAAATAGATCATTTAATTAAAAAAACCTTATCAATCGGCCATCCTGAAGTGCATAGGTACATATACCAAGTTACCAACAAATACAAATTAATTATATATGATGAATGCATAATTGATATTCCGGATATGACAATTATTTTACTGGTTAAGATCAGTAAAGACGGAATGACACATTGATATTGATATTAAACAGCAAGATTGTTTCAAGTAGTAAAAGCATGTACTTCCAGCAAATGAGTCGTATAAGAAAAGAGAGCAATGTTCAAATAAAAAAGAATCTTGTCTTATTTGAGAGCAACACGCTCAACAAGAAGGGATTACTAAAACATACCTAAGCAGATAGGACATTGCACTTCTCTCCGTATGTCTGACAATTTTATGGCGACAAATCTGGAAAAGAAAACCAAACAGAAGAGTTAGGATGTCGGAATAATCGCAAGACACCTAGGATCGTGTAAATTGCTTGGGGAATTCTACTGTTCACCATGCAGCTAAAGAACCGCTGAACAACTTTATGTTCAGACAGATATATCATATAACGCAACCCAAAATGGTTCGTTCATCGCGCTAGCGAAAGAGTATTGCTCAAGTTGCCCAAAATTTGGGTATTTCGGTTCATAATGAGACGTCGGGTTTCCAGCTGTCAACTTCTTCTAGGAATTTTCGTCAAATTGGATCCAACAATCAACAAAAGGAATGGCGGGAACTCGCAAGAGTTTTCCGTGAGCACTTCAGTTATAGTAAGCTCGATTCCACGTTGTGTGAATACTCGATCTGGGATCATGTGAGCACTAACATCATAGAGAAGCTAAAACCATGTGAGCTCCAACGTCATTGCACATCCACCAGCACTAGCTTGTAGCATATGCGAACCGATTGATCGTTAGGCGACCTCAATAACAGACTTCGCCCACAAGATCCAACGCCCAATTCCACTAACCTTAATCGGAAAAGAAACTCAGAACTAAAAGCAGAGAAAACTTCGGTGCAGGAAGAAAAATCGACGAAAGCCTCAGCACATGAAGCCTACGCAACTCGTCCCCGAATATAGTCGCGGTAAGGCAATCACTAAATGAACAATACAGTACGAAGCAGACCATGCAGATCCCAAATCAATCCCGATCAGTCAAGAACCCAATAATTCAATAAACAACCAGACGAAATAAATCAACGAGAAAATAGAGTAAGAAAGGAACAGCACGAAGACGACGAAGGAAAAAAAAAAAGCCAAAAACAGAGCTCCAAAACGAAACATACTCATCCTTATCTCCTTGACTGGACGAAGGGCTTCGATCGGATTCTGATGGAACAAGAAGCAACACAGACTCAGCACACGAGCAGAAAAAAGAGGAAACAGGTAAAAACACATATGAAATGCAGGAACATCAAGCAGTCGGTTGCGCGGTGGAAATTCAGGGTGGTGAGGCAGAAGAGGGAACGTACCTTCTGATTCTCCATCTTCAGAGCGTTGGTTGAAGCTATGATGGAGTCGCGGCAGAAGATCAACATCGGCAGTCTCGTAAGCGCGCTTCTGAGCCGGCATTGCTTCGGTTTGAAGCAAAATAAGTTGAAGCAACAACGAAAACAAGTTGTACGCTCACCAAATTGAGGTTCGTGGAGGTGGCGAAAGGAGCGGTGGAGCAGAATGGCAGAGGCTGAGGGACGGGGAACGAGACTCGTGCTCCTGCCTTCTTTCAACTACGAATTTTCCACGGCATCACATTGACAAGCACACCACAGAATTTTAGAACGGTCTTTCATATACATGATTAACATTACATTTATACGAATTTGTATACAAACCATATAGGGTATTCTCGTAAATTCCTATACACCCATAAGTTGCTACCTTTTTATTCTCTGTTTCTTTTCTTGATCCTTTTTACCGAATCGTAGGCTTGTAACTTGGAGCGTGTTTTGTAAACTAACTTCATAACTTGGGTCAATTTCTTTTTTTTTTTTTTAAATCTAAATGTTTGATAACATATAAAAATTATTTTTTACAATAATTAAATTAGTTTAGAATCATTTTAAAATAATACTTTGAAGCGATTCTTGTAAGAGTGATTGATTGATGGAAAAACTTATGGTACTCCGATTTTCTATACTACTTCTATTCATTGTCGATCATTAAAAATAGTGTGGTTCCTATAAAAGAACATAACCTATTACTTATATGTCAAAATGTGATGATAAGGAATAGGTATTACCGAATTTATAAGAAGATATTTATTTCTGATTGTGAGTTCGAATTCTCACTTCTCCATATTATATTAAAAAAGTTTGTAAAATTACTTTGTTTATATAGTGCAACCGAAACAAATTTACCTTAAAATTATTTTTAAGAAAATATAACTAAGTGCACTAAGTAAAAAAAAAATATATATTTGTAAAGATTATTAAATGAGAAGGTACTCATCTTACGATATTAAACTTCAAAAAGCTTGAAGGTCAATGCTTAAAAATTATTATTTTTAGACTCTGGACGATATAATGAAGAAGACACGTAGTAGAAAAGTCAGTGGCTAATGGGTTAGTGATCTTCAAATCTAGCTCTAGCAATGCGTAAAATTTAGACCCTTCATGTAGAGAGATGACCATTGTATGTACAAGTTTAATGATTTATAACATCCAGGAGCTATTTGTTTGTTGAGAATGCAGATATCCGACATCTTCATATGTCTGAAATTTTAGATGTCTGACGTCTCCAAATGGTCATGTTTATTTCGTAGGAAAATATATAAATACGTCCGAAAATATCTCGATAGCCACGTTTGTTTTGCAAGATTTATTCATACGAATGTTTTAAATTTATATAAAGTTAAAAAACGCTCTTACAAATATTCATATAATTTATACATTAATCTAATATAATTTATATTTATATAATAGATTTTCATAAAATTAATTTAATATTTTAGGTTTTTTTATATTAATTACGTATATGTATTAATTTTTATATGTTATTGAGGTAAAATTCATATTAATATAAGACTTTTTAAAAAGTAATTAATATTGAATATAAATTTCATTTTCAACTTTAATATTTTTTTAAAAAATATAATTATATAATTAACGTTATATGGGGTAAAATTCATTTATTATATTATCAAATTATGTTCTTTTAAGAAGAAAAATATCAAAGGTAAACTAATCGTTAAAAAAAATGTTGCTTTAAAATGATGTATTTAAGATAATATATATTATTCATAATAAATCATTTCAAATATTAAAAGTAAATGAAGATATTATATAATTTAATTGAAATTTATTTTATATGTACATGTAATATATAAATATACTTAATTGCTTATTAAGTCAATGAGTATATTAATTTATTTAAACTATAAAATTATAAATAAAATCAAAAAAATTTGATAAAAGAAAATATATGAAAAAATAACAAAGGGGTAAAAATGCCAACGATGCCTTCAACAAGGGAATCATGGAAACCCATATCTCAAAAAGCATCTAAATCTACTCAGATGCCTTCTAAATCGGCATCCTAGAATACCCAGATATCTTATATTACCACCAAACACGTATAAATCCAAATGTTCATCTCATGGGATTCCCACGAAACAAACGATCCCTTAGTAATTATTAACAGCTGATTACTAGAGATGAACACAGAAAAAATTGAGGTTGTGAGCTCGATTCTCTACATTCACATGTCGTAAAAAAAAATACAAAAAATTGGAGAATTTTTTTTTTCAGATAATAAAGAACTATCTAATTTTTAGTAGTGGTAAGTAGAAATAGTGATGCTATTTTGTTCCAATCACCTTAATATACGATCATATTGTATACCAAAAAATTAAATATATAGTAAATAAAAAAATTACGCAATGGATGAAGAAACAGTAGGTTCATTTTTTTCTATGTCACGGTTACTTCTTAAATGGTGATCAGGTCCTCATTAACAACAGAGCTTCCTTCCTTTGTTTCATCAATGTTATTGTTTGTTTGTACATTTTGCAATTAGCTACTAATTGGTCTAATCTGTAGTTAATCGATTAGTGCCTAACAATCTTTTAATTTTTTATTTTTTAATGAGTGTGAATAACAATCTGAGTGTAGAAGTTTAACAATCCGAGTGTAGAAGTTTGATGTTGGATTTTAATTACAGCACTCAACTCATTACCTTGTGACGAGTTTTTCTCGACTTCATGACATTGTCACTTTGGCTATATAGAATAATTCCTAGCTCACTTTTACCTTATATTCCAAAAGTTTTTGGAATCTTTGACTCAACTTTTAAAAACACAAAATTCTCATTACAATATTCACTAGAAAAAGCAAATTCTAAAAGTATGAACTTGATAATATGAGCATACTGTAATTGACATGTATTCATTTTCTTGAGATTGGAGGTTCTATCTCCATATTGTCAAATTGTTGTACTAGAAAGAGCATGGACTTTAATTTTTATTGTCCACTGATTTTAAAAGCGATTAACTCATAAATATTTGAACTCATGATTTTACTAAACGTAGTTTATGAAACTTGTGATTAATTATTATATATATAACAATAGGTTATAAATTTGCGTTTACGCGATTCGTCTATTTCTATAATTTATAAAAGTAAACCTGGTATGTAGATAAAAAAAAACTTTATGTATATGGTTTGTTTAGAAAATATGCAATTAGATATCATATTTTATTCGTAAATTGTGATTAGAACTGAACTGAATAATATCTCATACGTTGGGGTTTGAAATGGTCTACGGACCAGAGAAACTTGCAGTTAACGCCACAGAATTTCTATTCACAATTATCCTCCAGAAAGCTTTGAAAAGTGAGATAAAATATCGGTATATAAAATTGATTTAACATATCAATTTGGTTTTGGCCAGTTTAACTATATCAATTATATTTTAACGTTGAACTTAAAAAAAAAAAAAGATCAATAATCTATGTGGCATTATAACACATGGTAAAAGTTAATTACTGGTGCCACGTCAGCTCTTGAGAGTAAATCTCCTCGACGAAAGTCCAGTCATATTGTGTGTAGTTCACAGCTTGCACATGCCCACCACAAGTTTTACTGTTCCATGTCAACTTTAACAAAATACCCTCCATTTCACCGTGTATTTACAATCTTTCTCCATTCTTTTCCATCCTCCCAGCGAGGCTATTCTTGCCATTTCGCATAGCAATTTGATCCCTTTAAATCTTCCACAGAAATGACCAGAGCAATCCCTCTCTCATTCGTCGATTAGTTATTGATCATGGCTCGTAGTCTCAAACTCCATGCACTCATTTTCCTTCTTCTACTCTTCTCCTTCTTCACCCTATCCTTTTCAGATTCGGCCCCAATTTCCAATCCACAGTGCGAATCTCAGCTCCGGCAAGGTTGCCATGACAGAGCGAGATCCTTAAAACTCAAGCTCATCGCCATCGCTACCATATTAGTCTCCAGCATGATCGGCGTCTGTCTTCCCCTTCTCTCCCGCTCGGTGCCGATGCTTCAACCAGACGGAAATGCGTTCGCAATTGTTAAGGCATTCGCCTCCGGCGTGATTCTGGCCACTGGTTATATGCACGTTCTACCCGATTCCTTCGATTGCTTGACATCCCCCTGTTTGCCGGAGAATCCATGGCGGAAATTCCCTTTCACCACATTCATAGCAATGCTTTCTGCTTTAATGACTTTAATGTTGGATTCGTTTTCAATGAGTCGCTACAAAAAGCACTTGATGGTGGAGGATCGAGATGCGGAAGAAGGAAATTACGAGGGCAAGGAAATGGGTGGCAATTTGGGGAGAGAAGAAGGAAGCGGTAAGAGAATTGGTTCAAAACTGCTACGATACCGTGTTATTGCGCAGATATTAGAAGCAGGGATCGTGGTTCACTCGGTGGTGATAGGGCTATCGATGGGAGCGTCGGAGAATCCGTGCACCATACGGCCGCTCATCGCCGCGCTCTGCTTCCATCAGCTGTTCGAAGGGATGGGGCTTGGGGGATGCATTTTGCAGGCGGAATACGGAGCGAAGATGAAGGGGACGATGGTGCTGTTCTTCTCAATTACGACGCCGTTTGGAATAGCGTTGGGAATTGGTTTGTCGAATGTGTACAGCGAGAATAGTCCCACGGCTCTGATAGTTGTGGGAATTTTGAATGCTGTATCTGCTGGGTTGCTGAATTATATGGCGTTGGTTGAATTATTGGCGTATGATTTTATGGGGCCTAAGTTGCAAATCAATCTCAAACTTCACATATCGGCTTATGCAGCGGTTCTGTTGGGCGTTGGAGGCATGTCTTTGATGGCAAAATGGGCCTAGTTTTGAGAGAGGAGAAGTTAGAATCATTATTCTTTTTTTTTTTTTTCCTTTTTCTTTGGCCTTTTGTTTTTGTTATATATTGTTTTTTTTTTTCAGAGAAGTTAGTTTGAAAATAATGATCGACACATATCAAATTATAAGGAGAGAAATACAAATTCAATTGTCAGTTTGTAAGACATGATTAGGAGTTAACAATGGAAAAGCAAAAAGCTATGGTGTTTGATAGAGCTAGTACAAGTGCTTTTGACAAAATGTAGTTCTTGGCTCGTGAGGAAAACGCATATGATAGCTGTTTTGGTGGGTCTGGCTTTTCATTCGGTGAGAAAATAGCAAAAATGAGTCAATTTGATATGTTTAGTTTCACATTTTTTGAAGTATTTTGAAATTACTTTTTGACTAAGCACTTATGTTTCACAATATACTTTGAGATGCTCACTTTTTCTATTTATAATTTTATGCTATTATCAGACTTGATGATTTTAAATGGAAATTATTTATGATTATGACAAATGTGTTTTTAATTATGTAAAATTAAAAGCAACCTCAAATATAGTATATTAGAGAAATTTGTTTCCGCAGTTGTCCTAAAAATATCAGTGGATATGTATTTGTATGGTAATGGTTGATTGAGAAATTTTTTATGATATTTTTTCTTCAATATTTTAGCTGCGTTTCTGTTAAAATATTGAAGAATTCAGAACGTAAAATAATGAATGGTAGGAATACAAAGCTAGCATTATGTTTGATGATTTTATGTTATTCTCTTTTTTGGCATAGATTTTATATTAATTTTTAAAGGATATACTTACCCATGTGGGGTGAAATTCAACCTTTAATTTAAAATTTATTAATGCATTAACCAATTAAGATATGGTTCAGTATTTAATTTGAGCGGTGGGAGACGTAAATATCCACAATAATAGCAAGTCTGATTCCAGCATTGAATAGATCGGCGGATAAAAATATTTGTCCATTGATAATGGAAATTACATTAGTAGGAATATAAATTGAAACATCCTTTAATTGGGTTTCAACTATTGATAAGGCCGTCATGAGTGAATAGTGATATTTATTCTTAAAAAAAATATCCACAATTATTTTAGATAAATTATCCATTTTTTTGAACTTATATAATAAGTATGAAATTTGTACCCCTAATTGTACCCACTAATTTTAATAAAAAAAGTGTAAAAAAACTATATATATATATATATATAAAAGAAACTAACAAATCTAACAAAGATCCAAATTTTCACAAAACTAAAATTTTTTAAAACACAAAATTTAATATTAATAATATTTCAAGAACTTACAAAATTTCTTAAAAAAAAAAAGAAACTATATTATCGTTTTTGTTTGGTTCCTATCAATTTCAACTAAATATATATTTCATAACTTATTGGTTCCTATCAATTAGTACAATATTTTCAACGGCTTTTTAAATGAACATTTATTAGAAGTAAAAATTACAAACATTTTTTTTCTAAGTTTAAAGTAGAGATTGTAACATTTGTTCAAGTTGAATATAGAAGTGTGATGAAATTAAAAGTTTAGAATAAAAATTGATATTTTACTAAATGGTCTTTTCATTTTGCTTGGAAGGAGTCATTTCTTAGTAATTTGTTATCCTAAGAATTTGAATGCAAATCATACTTACAAAATTTTTTGTAGGATTTCATTTTGAATTTTGAGTTAAATTACTTAGATCATATTTTTATTTTTAATTAATAAATCAATTTTTTTCTAATGATAATTAATGAATTAAACTAAAAAATTATATTTATATTTTATTTTTCAGTATTTAACCTGATTATAGTTTTATATTATAATTAATAAATTAATATTTCAGCACCTATCAAAATAAAGAAATTTAATTACATCCCTTTCAAATCTTTCCAATGTCAAAGCATTTAGGATTTCCAACACAAATATTTAAAATAATTTGTTGAATTTTTTTTATTCCGAACAGCGGGCAAAATATTTATCAAGGAGGAAGTAATTCCTTAACCTATTATTTACCCCACACCACGGGCCCAGTTTCAAATAGGCGTAAAATACCATTTCCCCGTCCGCTGTCCTATTTTCGCGTGCCCCTCCGCTCCGAAGAAAGTCCACTGCCGATTGCTTCTATCGAAAGCTCCTATCCTCAACGAACTCGATCCCGTCGTCTTCATCTTGCTTCCTCACAGAGCCTCAAAGGTAACACATTCAGCATAATTATCCTTAATCTATTAGTGATTATGTTTGGAATTTAGATATGAGCAATGAAGTTCGTTTCCCATTTTCTTTATTTCTTTCTTCTTCTTCTTCTTCTTCTTCTTCTTCTTTTTCATTATCTCTTTCCGTGCACAGCACCGCATGTGAAACTGATTTGATTTTCTTGGAAATTAGCATTGAAATCGGTCAATTGTATCCGATTATAGTAGATAAGGGCGTTTTGCGGATAATATTAAAACTGCTAGTATCTATTATTTTCCAGATGAATATATGAAGTAATCATCCAGAAGTTCATGTTGTACCTCTGATATCCCCAATTTCTTTCCCATCTTATCATACAATCAAGATAAGTCGTAGAAATGTCCAGAAATTCTTTTGAGTGATTATGAATTTTCGACTTTTCCCACTTTGGGTTCCTTCTGAAGAAGTAATTTGATTGTAAATTATATTTCGATATACAATCAACGTAATTAACTTCATTATCTTCACATTTCGATCAATTATCAAATTTATAAACGAATATTTTGTTTAAGAAATATAGATCTCTTGCACAATTTCAAACTAGAAAATTTTAGTGAGGCAAGTGCTTTGATATCTTTGGCTTTTGTGGATAATGCACAGAATGTAACTCTAATGAGGATAAGTACGGTGCACAAAATTTTTTGCTTGCTTGGTGGAAGAAAACTTGTTGATTTTTCAATTTACCCCCTACTCATTTTGTATAATAAATAATATGATTTCATATTTTTGTACTCATTATAATTTAATTTAATTTTTAAAAATTAATTTTTATTTACAAGAACTTTAAAGACTAATAATTTCATTGATATTTATACAGAAGTCGATGTCTTAAAAAAAAATAACAACAATTTTATTGAGATTTAAAAAGACATTGACTATATAAAAATAAAGAGACAATAATTTTATTAGGATTTAAACAACCAGGAAATATAATTTAGCTTCTTCTTCTTCTTCTTTTATTTTTTTTAGTATCTTGGTAATTATAATTTAGTTTCTAGTAGTGAATATTGATTCTTATGAATAAAAAATAAAGATTATAAATTCTGAAAAGATGAAACGGAAAATTTAAAGACAATATCTAACGATGGATTAAATTATTATTATTATTATAATTTTTTTTTGAGATAATGGATTAAATTATTTGAATTGATTAAATTTCTAGTATCTGACAGTAAAATACCATGATAATTGCTTTCAATTTAAAAACATATGTTTACACAGATAATTATACATATAAAAAAAGTACCACTTGAAGTACAAAATATTTCATGAATTTTTAGTATCTTATGAATGATATCACTTATTTTTATTTAAAAATTTATATATTTAAGCTTTAGTTTACTTATTTGATCGTATAACAAACTCAATAGTATTTAATATTTTACTTTCAAATTTCAAAATCTTTTAAGTATAGTAGATATGTTCCAAATTTAATGGAGTAAAAAGCTAACATAATTAATTTATTTAAAGATTCTTTTGTGTAACTTGATAACAATTCCAGAAAAGGGTATATGTTTTAAATATGATTGTTTTTAATCTTAACTTCTAATGTTATACATTTAAAATATTGCTAATTCATTATTTATTAATTATTAAAATTACAGCATGCATCAAACCATTTTAACAAATGGTGAATTAAATATGCAATGTATGACTTAGTTTTTTTTTTTTTTTGACAGGAATGTATGACTTAGTTTGTTTCAATTACTCAATTTTTTAAAAAGTATTATTATGCTACATATGATGCATTTTTCCAATTTGATATATTTGTATCCTATATATCTATTAAATTATTTATTTTTAAGTAAAATTATAAATAATTATTCAAATGTATAACAGTATTAGTTCATCAAATATATTATAAAAACAAGTTCATTTAATAATTTTTCAATCACATGTATTTACATTTTTTATAGATATTTATTTTTTTGAGAAAAGGAAAGTCTCTCTTCTCTCTCCTCATGTACTTCGTCTCTCCTACCTGTCAAAATATTAGAAAACTTAGGGTGGGCAGCAGGATGCAGAGAATTCTTCTAAACATAATTATAGTTCCAACTTTGACATTTAGTTAAAGTTGGGTATTTCTGTAAGATCCATGCTCACAATGTGAAGAATTTTCTTTTGGGAAAGGTTGTTATGGATGGTAAGACGCTCATCATATATGAAATGGTGACAGGATAGAGAGGGCAGAGGGGTTTACTTTGGTTTGGGGATTGTGCATAAATTCATGCATTTTTGCTCTTTTTTTAACTTGTTCCATCCTATGTGTTATGGATGGGAAAGCCTCTGCTGATATGCAAGTGGCCTGAGACGTTTGGTTAGCGTGAAGGAAGAAAAAGCGTATTTCTTTACCAGATGTAAAAATCAGTATCCTTTCTTGATGCAAATTAAGACCAGAAAATTCCGACCAGTGAATTCATCAAGGAATGTTTAGATATATTTCTTTGGTCTTTTTTACAGTTGGAATAAGTGTTAGAATGGGGACGCCTGAATGGGCTTATATGGCTTCATAAATTTGCAAACTTCTACTCAGGAGCGAGTAGCATAATCATTTCACTAGCCCCCCCTTGAATTTTGAGCATATTTCTTGGAAAGGGTGGAAACTGTGCATAAGGGTACTGCAATTGAACTTATTACTTGTTGTTTCCTCCAAACCAGCCTATCTTCCTGTCATGGCTACGCGGGAAATCGTGGATTATGCCAGAAATTTTGCCATCATGGTCAGAGTCCAAGGCCCTGTGAGTCACTATCTTTCTTGCCCTTTTTCCATGCTCCCCATGCTTGTAATTTCCGTTGAGATGGTGAAAAATCGGTGCAAGCCTTATGATTTAGGACCCGAAGGGCCTGAAGATGCACAAGCATGCATTCCATCAGTATCAGTGAGAACCTTCCTATCTGATAGGTTTATTTGGGGTTTGTATGTTTCTAACTTGGAAAATTTTTTATTGATTCCCTCTATTGCTTTGCATGTGAAGCTCTGGGAGGACAACTCTTTCAGCATCTGGAATGATATTACCTGAAATCCTTTATGACACTGAGGTCGCTAAGCATCTTGGTAATCATAAGGATCAATTTGCATCGTTGGTTCTGACTAATTCCTCAATTTTTGAGCCTTTTATGCCACAGCAACACAGAGATATCATTCGTCAGGTTAACTTCACTTAATATGCTGTAGAAGGGGGAAATTGCATTTGATTGTTATGGGTTTTGTTGTTGTCATAAATTATTTTCCCCCGCATTATACATTTGATTAACCATGTTAATATATTTGATAAACCTATTTACGAGCTGCAGGGAAAGCCTGAGTTAATTCCTGGTGTTCAGATTGACATTATGGTTGAGGTATAACATAGAAGGTTGTATATTTGATAAATACACAGTTTTTCTTGAATGGCTTATTTGGGCCATAAAATCACATATTAATAATCCCTTGTGGCACAGGATAACTCATTGATGGAGAGAGATTTTGAAGTACGCAATGGAGGAACTCCTCATTGGCATGCTGCGCACTTGTTGGCTTTGGTAGGAATCTCATTTGCTCACTATTTAGTTGGGATTATAACAGTATCGTGAAATATTAATTAGACTTCTCTTTGAGGTTTGTTTTTTTCTCCATGGAGATGTTTAACTCACGGGGTAAATTTATGTAATCTAGGTTAAGAATTTGAGCCTATTAATGTTTTATGTGAGTTTTATTTTGAGCTATAGTTTTTTGCTGATCCTATAGCCTGTATAAACCAATGTTACATAAGTTCAAGCTTATGATTCCTCTCCAATAATGTCATGTTTACTCATTACTCTGCATCTGATAATAAGCATGTGACCGTTTCTTATCTTATATCATGGATTTAACTCGTTTAACTGCCATGCAATCTTTTGATGTCAATTTAGATACTGTGGTTTGCAGTATGATATACCTACATCTGCCACTGCTCTTCAGTCAGTCATGGATGCATCTTTAGATTCAATACATCAAAGATGGGAGGTCGGCTGGTCGTTGGCCTCATATACAAATGGTCCTCCATCCTTCAGGGATGCTCTTCAGAGACAGGTTATGTATCTGTTGTCTTATATTTATGAACTTCAGCAAACCACGCTTGAAGAAAGAACTGAACTCTAACTATTGATGAATGAAATTCTGAGGTTATTCTAATTAAGGTTCTATAAAACAAAATTTCTCTAGGGGGAGCTAATGTGTAAAACTTTAGCAAGTTGAGTGATTTTTGGTTTGATAAAAAGATTGAATTAGCATAAATAATCATTCGAAGATTCACATTTGGAAGGTACGGGTAGAACTTCAATCAGCATTGGCACATTCCTCCTTTTAATCTATATAACTTGAGACATCTCAGATCATACGGCCATTATCAGATTGAATTAGCTTGTGACAACTAACCGACTCGATATCCATTTTTTCTTTCTAATTAACATGAACCACATTTTAATGATCTAAAGAGACACCTAGCTAGATCAAAACTAACTTGTCCATTATGCTTTACCAAGTTTCCTCAATTTGTAACAATTGCAAGAAGAGAGCCTGGTAATATCTAGTTAAGAATTCATTGTTTAGTTTCCTAGGTATGTTATTTTCCCCCCAGGGACCTGCTCCTTACCAGACGGGGAAATCCAAATTCAAGTTGGGACGGAGATTTTTTCTTTCCTGATTTAATTTTGGAGCTGAGGATGGAGAATGTATTCCTTGCCTCACCTCCTACCCCGCTTCTACCCTCGTCCTTGAAAATTTAAATATTTTTTTATTAGATTTATTAACTTTTATGTTCATAAATTAATAATATTTATTAAATTTTTGTATATAATTAATTATTAAAAATAGTAAATATCTAATAAACTAATTTCTCAAAATTTTAACTTGAAAATGTGCGTTTTTTTAATTTAATGTTTAATTAAATACAAAAAGATAACACAGCGGAGAATCCTCAACAAACCACCTGCCCCCGTGGTTGGCAGTGACCATTAAGGCTCTCATCTAATCTTGTCCTGTTGATCATAGATTGAAGTGATAAATGTTATAATTGCTATCAATTCTTTAACAATGGTAATTGGGGTAATATAGGATGGGGAAATTTGAACCTCAAATGAGTGAGTTCTTACACCATATCTAGTCTTTTGCTAATTGGGGCTGTTGTGATAGAAGGGGTAATTTGATGCCCTATGACTATTATCATGATTTCCACGGAAAGCATGCTGAAAAGGCAAAGATCCAAGACCTGGGATTAGTTGTATCGGTGTCATATAATTGTACATATTCTGTTTTGTTCCCGTATTTATGTCTTTATTTTCATTTTTAGTCTCCTGAGTGTAGTTTCGGGTTCATCTTCAGATTGAAAATGACAAGAGAACTTTTGTTGGTAGCCAGAAGCATTTGGATATGGAAGGATCCAACAAGACTGATGACTTAAGAGTAAGAATTGCCATTCTTGGTGTTCCGTCATTATCAAAGGTGAATTTCTACCTGTTTGTACCTGTCATTCATTAGAAATTTTCACTTTGAATAAATTGAAGGATGGGTCTTTCTCGAATATCCATAGCCTTTTCTCCTTGACCTGGAGACGTCTAGTGCTAGTAATTATATTTTTGTTTCTAGGATGTGCCAAACATCAGTATATCTCCCTCAAGGCAGAGAGGATCCTTTCTTCTTGCGGTTGGTTCTCCTTTTGGTGTTCTATCACCGGTGCATTTCTTTAACAGGTAGGTCTATCTTCTCTAACATCCGGTTAATACAGTCTATTGTTTTCCAAACTGTACCGGACTTGCAAGTTATTAGGTCTTTATTTACATTGAGATTTGTATAATCCTAGATGCTGGTGGCTGTTTCTCTCTTGTTTTTTCATGTCCAGTACTTAGTGTTGGTTTCCAGCATGACTGAATGGCATATTGGAATCTCACGATGACCTTAGTAGTTGATAAATTATTTTTGTAGATGGTACAAATGACTTTCTTCTTTCATTTTATTGACCGCAGTATGTTTTTGAGTTTACTACCCTCTCTTTTCGGGCTGTCTTTCTTCAAGCCAAATTGCTATCAAAGGGATAATGTCACGAAATAATTTATGGTCTGTGGCTTCTGTGGTTGAGTCTGTTCTTGCATCATGCTGAAAATTAAAGATGACGAGTTATTATAGGCATCCTTGAAGGACAGTTCCTCGATGTTGAAATTTGTATTTATTTAGTTTTAAAAATATGGACCAAATTGAGTTTACCACATACAATGATGGAGATAATTCAAAGCTTGTAAAGCAAAAGATACAGTAGAACCTTCTAGCATTAATATCTTAGACTTTATTTGGATCAATAATTTGACAGCGATATATATGGTTATCATGCCAACAAGTTGTTCGATTTAATTCTTGGATTTTGAAATTTAAGCCGATTTATTTTTGCAAAAGTTGGTTTGGAAGAATATTATCTTGTCTTCAGGTGTAACATGCCAACAAGTTGTTTGATTTAATTCTTGGATTTTGAAATTTGAGTCGATTAATTTTTGCAAAAGTTGGTTTGGAAGAATGTTTCTTGTCATTTTGTGTAACATACACCTGAAGACAAGATAATATTCCATTGCATTTGCGAACTTCAACGGTTAGCTGCTATTGTTTTTGTGACTTGTAGTATTTGATTGTTTGCCCAAATTAGCATATCAGTCGGGTCAATTGCCAATTCCTACCCTCCTCGCTCATGGAACAAGTCATTGCTGATGGCTGACATGCGGTGTCTTCCTGGTATGTACATCTATATATTTTATTATATTCTGTTTTATTCTGGTGGCTTCTTTCTTACCACCATTACGATACTTAATATGTTAGGAATGGAAGGCTGTCCTGTTTTTGATGAACATGCACGTATCATCGGTGTTCTGATTAGGCCACTTATGCATTATATGACTGGTGCTGAGATTCAGGTATAATGAGTCTGTTTGCTTCTCATTACATGCTATTTAAGTTCTCTTGTAGTTATTGCGTTGTGTGAGACTCTAGCCTTGGGTAACAGTTGTTAGTTCCATGGGGAGCCATCGCAACTGCTTGCAGTGATTTGCTGTTTGGGGCTTATTATGCTGGAGAAGGGATTGGAAATGACAATGGGTGTACTAACGTGGGGAATGAGGCAATGACTAAGGAACAAAAATTTGAGGGAACCTTCAGTAGTATTCATGAAAATTCTTATTGTTGTCCTTTCCCAAATAAAGTTGAGAAGGCAATGGCTTCTGTTTGTCTTGTTACAATTGGTGAAGGAATATGGGCCTCTGGTGTTCTGCTCAATAGCCAAGGCCTAATACTCACAAATGCTCACTTGATAGAGCCGTGGAGATTTGGGAAAACAAACTCAAGTGCAGAAAGATCAATTGAAAATGCCCAGCTGCTGCAGACCCATACTGAGGATTCTCCATGTTCAATGCATAATGGTGTTTTTGGCGGGAAAAATAGTGGAAGTTTGAAACAAAATGCCTCTGAGAATGCAAATATTCTGATTCAGGACCAACTTCAGGATAATAAGAGTTTTGCTAACTATGGCCGTAGAAACTTGCGTGTTCGCTTGAACCATGCAGATCAGTGGATCTGGTGCGATGCTAAAGTGATATATATCTGTCAGGGACCTTGGGATGTTGCCCTGTTACAGCTTGAGCAAATTCCAGAGCAGCTCTCACCTATTAAAATGGATTGTTCGTGTCCATCCTCAGGGTCAAAGATATATGTTATTGGACATGGACTATTGGGACCAAAATCTGGTACTTTCGTCAAATAACTTGGTCTATTATTATTGTCATGTGATTTTTTCTTTTAGTATGCCATTCCACGTTGGTGTTAGAAAAAGTTTTGTTTTGGGAGTAGGGATAGGGATGAACCAGACGAAGGAACTTTTCTTTCTTATCCAGCATTTACCATAGTCAGTGGGTCCTAGCTTCTTCTACAATGATCGTGATTTTTAATCGATAAGAAATTACTCCTGGCACAAGGGAGTTTAAATAACACCTAATGGATGTCATAGATGTTGATCACATTTAGAATTTCAGCAGTTATCTTTATTGTTTTTGAATGTGTTACTTGACAACCAAAAAGGATCCCTTAAAGGGAAAGGATTTGTTATTCGCATTATATAGATTGTTTTTTGTTCTTTTTTGGAAAAATGGTTGATGACCCTTTTACTTGAAGGAGAGGATGACTAACTTTACAGTGTTGCCATATTTTTGTTTTACATATAAATTAATTCTCAAATCGGTGCAACTGTGGCAATTCCTTCCACGCACACATAAATATGTATATATTTAGATTATCTTAGTCTAGTTTGAATTTTGTTAGGCTTCTCTCCATCTGTTTGCTCTGGTGTGGTGGCGAATGTGGTGAAAGCAAAGATTCCCTCATCTCATCATCAAGGAGATTCACTAGAATATTTTCCTGCAATTCTTGAAACAACAGCTGCAGTCCATCCTGGTGGTAGTGGGGGTGCTGTTGTCAATTCAGAAGGCCATATGGTTGGACTTGTTACAAGGTACAGTACAACAAATAAATATCAATTTATCCATATTAGGTTATGCTTGGAATATATATTGCTTCTGACTATTTTAAAGGGAACTGGTAAACCTATGGGTTAATAACATTTTCTAGACAAGGCGAAGGGTTCAGTATACGTAAATCTATTTGTTAAAAGTGGATTAAGACCAGTTGGAAGCTTGCTCTGTTTCCACTACAGCTTTTCATGTTTCAATTTCCCTGCGTGTGGTTGAAAAGCTGCCAAACATACTCTTAAGAGATAGTGCATAATCTTTTTTCCATCTGCTTACTTTCATCTAGTCCATCTATTTGTGAATTTTGCCTTGCATCATGGTTCGAATATAATATGATTGATGGATTCAGCTAAACACGTCTTACAATGTCAGATAATATCTCCTTGGGAGCACGTGTTCTTAAAGACATATTAACCTTTAAATTTTAGCTGGCATAAAACCTAGAAAATCTTTTAAATGATTCTCCTGATTATTGTTCCTACATAATTACCTGTGCCATCATCATTAGTGAAGGATCACAGGATTAATTCAGTTTTGTCCGTGGACAGCAATGCTTGCAAAGATTGTTGTGTTGTATTTTGCAGACGCATTTGGTTTTCCTGGATTGTTTGCTAGTTCATGAAAAATAGTTCATTAATAGGTATCCCGTTGTCTATTAGATCAGTTCGAGTCAAGTTTGATGATGTGCCTGTTTTTTCTAGTGATTTTAAGTCGATGATTTTTTACCAAGCCACCATCAGTATTCATTATTATGGTGGATTTCCTCTGGAAATTAATAATTTCTGTGAAATGTTGATTCAGCAATGCGAGGCATGGGCGAGGATCTATTATTCCACACTTGAATTTCAGCATACCATGTGCAGCCTTGGAGCCCATTTATAGGTTCTCCAAAGGTGGGCCACCGGAACTAATCGTGCTGTTACTGTTCAATTTAGCAATCGCGATCCATGTATAAAGTTTCTTCAGATATCATGATGGGAAAATATTTCAATTCTTTTAAGTTAGATAAGGCATCAACCCTTAATAAAAACAAGGCAGCAGCAGCATTCGGGTTTAGACCTCTAAATTATTGTGGAATATCTAGAAGTGGCATTGAGCTTAAAGAAATTCAATCATTTGAAGGAACCATATCGGCTCCTAGAAGCAATAAAGTATAATAACATCAAATCATGGCTGTTTATAGATCCCTCTAGTTTTCTAGTTTCTTAAATCAGTACATTCAATGCAATGTCTTTACCACAGTATCTGTGCTAGATGTAATTCCTTTGTATTTTTTCCACCTGCAGACATGGAGGACCTCTCAGTCTTAAAAGTTCTTGATGAACCAGATGAGCAGCTTTCTTCTCTATGGGCACTGATGCCACAACGATCTCCCAAGCCCGATCTGCCACAACTGTTCGGTGAAGACCATGAAACAAAGGGGAAAGGTTCTCGATTTGCAAAGTTCATCGCCGAAAGGCGAGAAGTGTTCCAAAAGCCAACTGTTCATAACAAGGGGGAGGGCCTTCCATCTAAGACACTCCGTAGCAAGTTATGACCAGTTATCTGGTGAAAAAGAACACTCATGGGGACTGCATCACCATGATCAGAAACAGCGTTGCTTTTGTTTTGGGTGAGTGTTATAGTGTACTTTTTGTTTTTTATGTGGATATTTATTGGTCCCATGAAGTCTAGAGAGGAAGATATCTGGTCTTTGATTTTTTTACAAATAGACAATAGGTATACTTTACCAAATGTGCAAAATGATTTCTTTTTTCACAACAGGAACTTCTTGTGAACTTTTTAGGCACAACTCAATTTCTTTTGGAACAAAGTCTTGAGGGTTACCAGAATAAAAATATTCTCTATAAAAAAGATATGCATAATGTAAATATATTGAAGCTATTTGACATGATTAAAAAAAGTATTAATATTCTCTAGCAAATGGTTACTATTTGACATGATTAAAAAAAGTATTAATAATTTTTTTTACCATTTTGTTTATTATATATGGTTTCTCCAACAAAGTTCGTAGTTTTTTTTAAGAGCAGTATTAAACAGATTTTGCAAATCAAACTATTGAACTCAATCCAACAAATTGTGCAAATTATACATAGAAATCAGCTATTGAACTTAGGGAAAAAAAGGAAAGAACAGAAAAACCAACCACTGATTTTCTATAATTTGTATTTATTCCAATGACTATTTTCCTCATTTCAAGTAGTTTTGTTTTATTGGCACATTCTTAATAAAACATTATACGGCAAATGAAGGGGGGCTCTAACCTATAAAACTTTAAGAAAATATTATTGATATTTTAAGCCGTTGAGTTAGGTTTAGTAAGTGTAGGTAATTATTCAACATGAATTAAATAAATATTAAATAATTTTTAAGGGGTCAATAATAAATTATATATAGACACACACATCAAATTTATGAACTATTATAATACTTAATAATTTGACGTTATTATTATAAACATGCTTACGCGCACCTCGACTAATCTCACCAGTAATTCCTAAGATAGATGGCCATGAGATTTGAACTCATTCCTTCCTAATTAACCCAAGTCCTTCTGTACCAATGAGTCAATGTATAATTTTAAAAAACCAACATATTCAAAACTATTATGTCAATTTAGTTTTAAAAATATTTTTCATGTATTTTTATACGAGTAAAACTTGATTGAGTAGCACCTTTTTTTTTGTTTGGTGAATTTGAAATTTTGGAAAAAAAAAAAGAAGAAAAGAAACTAAGGGCGAGTTACTAAATATCATTTGATAACAGTTTGTTTGAAATTATTGTGTCGTTCGATAATGGTTGGTTTTTCATTTTTCATTTTTTAAAAATGTTCTTAAAATTGTATGAAAATTTCGTAACAAACCATGAAATCTATTGTTTCCAACACAGGTATACAATTTTAGAAATGAAAATTTTAAAACAAAAAAAATGAAAAGTAGATTATGCTATCAAATGTTTTTTTTTTAATTAAAAACAAAAAATGGATCAAAATCCTAAAAATATTACTTGTGGAGATTCAATCCACCAATACATATGTTTTAAGCTGTCGAGGTATATATATGTCTTAGACAGGCCGGTTTCGTCGACATATTACTCGATGTGTCGAGGTGTTCGACATCAAGATGAGGAAAAGTCGTTTTTTCTCCATGTTGTCGACACATCCACATGTCGACTCAAATGTCTTTTTTTTTTTTTTTAATTTAGGTTATTTTGTTTTCATCTTCTTGCTACAATCTATATAAAGATTTAGTAGCAAGTATAAGTTATACTTATTACTAAACCTATATATATGTCAATATTTCACATACATTGCAATCGTATAACTAAAGACTAAATTGGATTATAAATTATCAATAAAGTATAATCAAGTAACAATGAACTTTAATTTAATAATTCAAATAATACAATAATAGGCAAATTAAGCTACAATTAAAATTTACTTTACTTATTCAAATAATTTCGATCCAATTTTATTAAAGAAAAAAAATCTTTTTTGGATATTTTCATGAACGTCGACATTTTCAAAATAATGATCATATTCTTACATTTAATAGTTAAAGGTGATCAATTATAGACTAATTAAGCCGCAATTCAAGTTTTATTAACTAATTCAAAAAATTTCCATCAATTTTCACAATTTGCATGAGTTTTTCTCGAGATATCCGTCGACATCGACATTTCGAACGGAGCACCTCGCTTCAATTTAATTTATATGCATGCTTTTCCTTTTAATTATTATCTCTATTATTCGCTTTCTATTATTCATAAAGCGATGAAAAATCAATGGACGTTTATTGTTGTACAAAAAAGGAAAAAAAAACGTCGCAGTTATTAATAACACTCTAATGTAGATTGCTCAAAACGAAGCCATGAAAAATCAATGGACATTTATTGCAACTCCAAAACAACATAAACCCTAAAATAATTTTCAATTCTATTATCAAAACTATATTTTCAGCCAATATAACTAATTAAATCTCCACACTTTTTTTTTTCGGGATAGAGAGACATCATCTATTGAAAAAATATGTATGAAATGTATCGGAGGATTTAAGTAAAAACGCTAGAGTTTAGAGATGGTGGAGTAAAGAGGTTAATTAAGTAAAATATACCATATAGACTGAAGATATAAGGGTTTAGTCCTGATGTCTCTTCCGTTTAGTCTCTATTATCTTCATAATTATAAAAAGATCGATTTAAATGACTAGGAAGAACTAGCCACTCTTATGTCGTCTTAATTAAAGTTGATCTACTGATCTAAAAACATTTGAGAACAATCTATTATTTCTTCCCAATCAAATATAACACATGACAGTCTCCTACATCTCTTCTAATATATGGTATCGTCTATTAGAAACATTCAACATCTCTCCCGTTTCATGATCACATCCAACTTTTTAACCTTCAAACGGCAGAATGAATATATAATTAAAAACTATTAAAAATATAAAAACTAAATCCAAATGTTCCACTTAGAAAGTGACTAAGTTGAAACAACATAAAAAACATCCAAAAATAAAACATGTATTTAGCCTAAAATTAAAGCACAGCCGACTTCCACAAAAAGACAATCTATTTAAACCCAGATTTAACTGATGTGACCTACGCAGAAAGCAGCATCTGGAAACTTTGCCCTACACACAAGTTAATAGTCACTACAAAAAAAGAGAGAAAAAAAAAAAAAAAGTTTGCAGACAGCCATAGGAATTGACAGGAGAGAGAGAGCATCTAATTCATTTTAATTTTCATCAATTTCTCAAATTAAAGCTCATCCGATTCCTTCATCTCTTATGAAAATTATAATATATTTTTTCTTCTTCTTCTTCTTCTTCAGAAACCAACCAACCGGCGAGGCGGCGGCGGAGGCGGCGGTTGTCTTTTGTGGATCAGGTGGAGGATTGTCCGCCATGGAACTCCGAGGATAAGCTTTTTCGCCGGCGTTCGTTGTGTCCGGCCAAACGCCTCCGGCAGCTTCTCTTGGTCTCATCGAACTCTGAAACCGCATGAAACCTGAAATTTAATAGTTTAGCTAATATGGTCAAACACATTATCAACCAATTTCAACCTTTTTTTCAAAAATTAAATTAGAAAATTTGTTCATAAACCAAACAAATTTCGACTATAATGAAACGCCCAAAATACACTTAACAAGGAAAGAAAGTGCCCAAATCAAACTAATTATAATCTTCAAAGAAAAATAGAAATTTAACTAATTGAACACTTTTGTTCAAGTATAATAAGTTTAAATTGAAAAAAAAAATTAAAAGTTTCAAAGTTAAAATTGATTATCTAATTCAAGTATACTCCCCTTAAATAATAATAATGTAACCTCTCCTACCTCAACAAAACACACTTATTTTGTTTTATAAGAAAATTTCCATATATAAAATATTAAGTAGACATCAATTTAAGCTTTTGAATTTATTGATGGTTTAATACGGTACTAAAACAAGATATCTTGAATTCCCCTCAAAATGTATAATTTTTCTTCTTTCAAAATGCTATATATTCTAAAATGACAATTAATATAGTAAATCACTTAACAAAAACACGCCACAAGTGTTTATAAATAAATAAATAAAAAAGAATTAATTAAGAGTATTAATTTAACTATATACACAAGTTTAAGGAAAGTTTAAAATTGAAATTAACTCACCTAACACTTCATTCCATATGTAGTGAAACAAAGAAAAAAGTATTATTCTTAATTAAGTAGTGAAAAATATATATACTGTGTTCACTTCACAAGTACTTCAAACTAGTGGAAAAATATTTATAAAATATGGAATAATAGATCTCCAAACACACTGTACATAATGTAATGTAGAATGAATTTGATTATTTGAGCTAACTTAAAAAGTTAATTATTAATTTCCAAAACTCAAAAACAGTACTTGTTTTAAGTTTTCAATTTCGCCACATTCCTCACTGCTTTGAAACGGGAGAAGAAAAAAAGGATCAAATTCAAATTTAGGTTTTAGGCCTTAGAAGCTACAAGTACTAAATTATATTTTAAAACAGATGATACAGATTAGGGTTTTGTTTTAATTTTAATTTTTAAAATTTGTACCTGCTACACTGCTGGCAAAAGCGCTGCTCCAATCCGGCCAAAATGACGACCGCCGCCTTGGCATGGAACTCACAGACCTTGTGGCGGCGGTGGTACGGCCGGGCGCCGCTCAGATCGGCATTACAGCCGTCGGCTTGGCAACGCGCCACCGTTGACCTCCCTGCTCCGCCACACCGACCGCCGCTTAAAGCTCTCCTGATCTTTCTCTCCTCTTCCCCAAACCCTACTTCTCCGCCGCCGCCGCCGTCTTCTTCCTCCTCCTCCTCATCCTCTTCAGGCGTGCCCCCCCAAGATGCCATTTTTCAGACAATTAACCAATTTGGAGCAACTCAGCAAAACCATATCACTATATATATACATAAACTAAAATGGAAGCGACAAGAGAAGTGAAGGACCACACCTTCCCTTTTTTTCCTTTTTCTTTGGTTTTCTTTTTTTACTTTCCATTAGCAAAAAATAGTTAAAATTACAATTTTGGTCTAGAAATTTCCAAAGATTTTTGCTTTTAGTTTTGGAGGATTCTCTCTTATCCAATCATAGACATCTTTCGCTGAACTGTTAAAAACATATATGAATGAATAAAAACTTGTAGTCTCTGCTATGTGTGGGATAATCATAATTATAATCATCTCTAAATTTATATAACATAAAATTATCATCTAGGACGCTGACATATTTGTAGCTTGTGTTGCACTTTAATGTTATAGATATTCTTATGATATTGTTCATTTTAAAATTAATAATACTTTGGTATCCTACGTGTTGTGTTGTTATCTATATATAAATTCACGATTTTTATAATTATTTCTAATCAACTTTAACCTTCTCGAATCATTGTCATCCAAGTAAAATTTATTATTTTAATTTGGAGTAGATGACTTTTTGGTTTTTGACGGATGAATGGAAAGTAAAAATTAGAACCCAACTTAAACCGAAGGAAGTAAGACCCAGCAATGAAAAGAAGGGGAAGAGTAGGTTTACCTATAATTAATTTTGATCTTTTCGAAAAAATCATAAGTATGGATTCTTTTTTAATATAACGGAGCGAAAACTTGAGAATCGGTTTGGTAATATATACATTTAGTGTATCTTGTTTCTCGTTTTTTAGAAACAAAACAAATTATTCTTATTTCTCGTTTTTCATTAAAAAGACGTTTCCAAAATGGTATAGATATTTTAGAAATATATAATGTTCTTATTTTCATTTCCAGTTTTTTTCAAAACTTTAATAAACGTATTGTTTTACCACTCTTGAATTATAAAATACATCAAAAATATTAAAAAACAAAATATAATATAAGAATGTTGACAATATTTAATATAATAAAAGAATTAATTTTAATCTAAAATTTAACTTTTTAAATTCACAATCTTAGAGAAAAAAAACAACACATAAAATTCTAGATAGTTGATGATCATGGTTTTGAACTCAATCTCTTTAAATTTATTAGAATTTACTTTGACTAAGTTAATCTATGATGGTTTAATTGGATATATGATTACGGTTGATTAATAATATAATCATTTATTGTTTGAAATTATTATATTTTTTTTCGAGTACAATCATGAAAATTTGAACGTTTGACTTTTTGACGACGTAGTCGGCACATAATTGAAATTATTATATGTTCTATGTCTTTTATGGTAAAAATAAAAATAACTTCGGGTAGGAATTATAGGTCACGTGGTGGAAATATATAGTATTTTTTGGTGGTAAAGAGCGTATTGCAAGGGTCGCTGTCGGTCGTTTTCCATTGGGGGGGGGGGGGTGGGGGACGGGACGATTCCTTGACAAAACTCGGCCCATAGGTGGCACGTGACAGCCATGTATCAACCAATGATTTGGACACTCTCCACCTATGGATCTCCGCCACGTGAACTCCGTACGGTGACCGCCTTGGGCACCCTAGTCTATCCCCCTTTTCTCTTTTCCTCCTTTCTATTTTGCAAGAGTTGAGGCGATTTTTGTTTTGTGAGCGCCAATTGGTTTGGAGCAAAGTGGGCAACTGTCATTTATTCTTTTATGCCTTTTTTTATTATTATTTTTTAATTTTTGGGGGCAATTATCGGGTACATCAAGGACCACAATAATGCAGCTGTACCATGCGTCTTGGTCCACCAATCTGTACGAGAAGATAGCAGCACAGCATCAGAACCTTTGCCAACTGTACCCACTTTGACCATTCAAATTTCCCTTCTTTTTTTTTCTAATTTTACTTTAATGCAAAATCGAGTATATGACATAATGTTTAAATACGTCAGCATTCTTATCATCTCTATTCTCAAACAAGCCAAATAAAGTAGGATTCTTGAAAATTAAGTTTGATTCATGTGTATCCCGTTATAGATTTCTGAAAAGAAGTACGAATATAACTTAATAAAAGTAACATATTATAGGTTAAAACTAAAAATTTTTTAAAATTTATTATCTATTTAATTTCTAAATTATATAAATATATAAAAAGATGGTTATGTATTTAGACTTTTGATTTTGATTTTAATAAGTTTGAGTCGTTGTTATCGTACTAACAATTAACAAATAATTTTATTTGGTATGACATAAGGGACAAAAAAATATTTTATCCAACTAACATACTTCTTCTTCTTCGTATCGTATTACTTTAAACTATTATTGCAATCATCACACCACATTAACATTAAGTAGCAATGTTAGTGACATCGACTTAAAGATTGTTATAAGAAATTTAGAGACGTTATTAGAATTATTTAAAGTTGCATAACCATCAAAATTTAAGGATAGATCAAATTTATAAATGAATATCTATATATTATAAAAATAATAATAAAGAAACAAGGCATAACAACTCAAATTTTGGGATGTGCTCCCCCTGTATATTTATATTTAATCGTATCTAATTTGTCCTACATTTCAATAATAAAAAAGATTATGTGTAAAAGTTTCGAAGGTAAAATTTTGTCTTAGGAAAATTTCAAACTTCTACCCACTGATCCATAAAAACTTTAAATTATCACATTATTTCAGGTACAATGGATTTTTCATATTTTATTTAAAGTGTTTATTTATTAACAAATATTTTAAAATAATTAATGAGAGATTTGTTGATTATCCACATTCCAAGGGGCTGGTTTGTATTGTCCTCCATGATTGCGAACCTTTGTGGGTCTGTTGTTGGGAAGAAAAGCCCAATAAGAAGTCTACTATTGAAATAAGCCCAGAGGCCCAAGTTTTGCATCTTCGTTATGGCCTTTTTACCTGGAGAAAATGGGCCTGGAGTTTAATTTCAGATGCCGGAACGGAACTTTTGTTCAGGTCTGATTTATTTTCAATTATTTATTTAATTTAATCTTCAACTGATGTACTTTGATTTATTATTTTGATAATTGGGAAACATGACGAAACTGATTTTCTTTAATTCAACATTCGAACTTTCGACTAATAGGTTGAGCTATGCCAAATTAGCTAATGAACATAATATTTGTTCTTAAAATTTATCATAAATATACATATATCTTTTGTGAAGTCTGAAAATAAAAGATTGCGAAGTCTATTGAATACTAATTTAAGAGAGTTGTATTATGTTCAACTCCTAAACTGATCTTAAACTATAAATTAATTCTACTCTATCATCTCAACTGACAATGGTAAACTTCAAGTTCAAACAAAATTTAGAAAATACAGTCCAAGGGAAAAGGAAAAGAGAGAGATTGAAATACTATTTTAGTTCCTATACTTTTCGATTTTGGATAATTTTAGTTACGGTACTTTCAACTTTTGTTAGACTACTTTTTAAATATCAATGTTGATCTTTATACTTTAAAACAGTGACCAATTCCTATTTAATAATTTTAACACAATTTTTATATAAAATGGAAACCTTTCCATACAAATTATTAAGAAGAAATGAGCTAAAAATGAAATACGTGGATCAAATAGTTTCAATTTTCAAAATACCGGAATTCAAATGGACAAAAGTGTAGAAACTAAAATAAACTTATAACGAGACATGTACCAAAATAATATTCTGAAAACAAATAAAAGAATGTATGGAAATGGCAGAGAGAACTGCGAAGGTGAGTGTGGAAGAAGTGGGTCTTTGAAGGTTGAATGTGCCGAGAGGAACAGTCCAAAACACCTTTAACCCCTAATTATAATTACCCAAACTTCCATATTTACCTAATCTCACAGCCATGCCCCTCCCCATCCACATCACACATCAAATCTTTAATCTTTTACAATTCTAACATAACTCAGTAAAAGAATCTATATCTATTATCATATTAAAAGTCTATTAGTTCGATTTCTTATCTCAGGAAATTTTTTCCTCTGTAAATTGAAAAAGTACACGAAATTGAAAGATGGAGATAACGATATCTCTTTGATCAACTCACAAATGTAAAAAGGAAGAAAGAAGGTTGGAAAAAGCCAAAGTGCGAGGCATGGTATATGGGAACTTGCCATACAAATCAATCACATACTCCAAATTCATATGTATAAATGTCTCTACCACTCTCTATTTTAATATTTTTCTCTATTATTGACTTTTAGTTTTTGTCATTTTGTGGGATTTAGTTGTAATGCACAATTACCTCCACCATGAAATCTTCCTAGATTTTATTTTCTTGAATCTTCACTGAACTTATTTGATCCTCCCCAACTCCATCAATACATGACGATGTTTATCCACTATGGGCTTAAATATAATATAAATTTACTTTTGAATTATTCCACCTACAAAACAATAGTTCATACTCACAAATTTATTATTATCTTTTTTCTACCCTTAGGTCTCACATTCCCCAACCAGCACAAAGTCATAGTGTTGGCCGTCAAGTTATCGTGCTTATCTTGTATATAATGCTAAGAATATATAAAAAAACTAAATTTAGTGTGTATATAATGCTAATGAGTGGGTGGGATGATTCAAACTTTGGTCAGTGATAAATGTCAATTACTATCCTCCTCTCGAACAAAGTACACAGAATTATCATGATATTGTCTGCATTGAGTATAGCCTTCACGACTTTGCATGTTTCACCCAAAAAAAATTTCATATTAATAGAGCTTATCTATATACTATGGATGATGCTCTTCCCTCATTTCTAACCGTTGTTTAACTCGAGAGAATACGAATAACGAAAGCAATTATCTAGTTTCGTTTTTCTTTTTATGTTGTTGGTAAATGAAGATGTGGGGAAGATGGGTGGGTTGTGATATGAATCAAAAGGGAGAGAGATGTTTGAGGTGCAAAAATGTGGTGAGCCATTGATGGGTACAGGTACAGGTACCTCAGTTTTTGATGTCTCTCACTTATATTTGGAATCTCTTGATTGATGGGGACGGCGGTGGCGTGGCAGTGGCAGTGGCTGTGGCTGTGGCGGTGGCGCCAAATTGATTGAATTCTGGCTGTGTGGGTCGGCTTCTACTTTGAGTTTGGACCACCCATTTCCATTTCCAATTCCAATTCTTACTTCTCTTTTACGATAATATTCTTCTATCTTCCTCACTATTTAATTAACTTATTTACATATATGGAAGCAAAAGGGAATAATAAAACGGAGGAAGTCCAGAAAAGTTGAGGAAAAACATGCTGCACAAAATTCCAAGTTCAAACCATTATTTTCCAATTTCCCCTTCTCTTTCTTTTCCCACCTTCCCCACCTTACCAAACAAGTAAACACTGCCCCCTTCTCTTCTTTTCCCATTAACTTCTCCTTTACTTTACGATATTGCCTATTTTAAATCTAAACTTTCCAAGTGTGTGAAATCACACATCAAATATTAGATAATGAGATGATCTTAGGTACTTCTCCTTTACTTTACGATATTGCCTATTTTAAATCTAAACTTTCCAAGTGTGTGAAATCACACATCAAATATTAGATAATGAGATGATCTTAGGTATGTAAAATGAGGAGTAGCATCACTTATAGAGTGAAATAGAAAGTAAAGTCCAAAAAATAAAGAAAAGATTTGTTGTTTTTTGGTTTTTTAAGATCTCGTTAATAATTAAGGGTGTATTTGGTTCGTAGTCTGAAAATAGAGAATTTAATGAAAAATTGAGTTATATTTTTGTTTTCAACATTTTTCAATGTGTTTAGTAGTAAAGTTGAAAAGTGAAAATTTTGTCCGGGATAAATAAACACACTCAACATTTTAAGTTTAAGCTGATCAGTTGGGTAAATTTAATTTATATATGGATATGAACAACAAATCTTAATTTAAAAAATTGTTTAATGTGTGTTGAATAATATCTCTGTAAACTAGTGTCGTTCAATCTAAAATAATATTAATTAATGTATTAACATTTTTGTTATAAATTTTGTAGAATTATTATTTTACAATACTATATAATTTATAAAACATTATATTTTATATCTTTAATTTTAACATAAATGAAATGAGTTTATAGCATGCAATATTATATTTAACAAAGTTTTTATCTTTTTTTGATGTAATTTTGTATTTTAAAGTTTCAAATTTAAAATCTGAAAATATTGAAAACATAAAATTGTTGTTTTAGATTTTTCACCATTTAGATCACAAAATCGGGGAACAATTTTAAAAAATAATTCTGCCAAACATATTAACTGAATCCATTTGATTCAATTAATGAATTAAAAAGAAAGGAATAAAATTTGAAATAACATGCCGAACAAATCCTATAAAAACCCAATATTGACACAAGTGATGCTTTTTGGTTATTATAAAATTAAAAGGGGACATATTGAAAACCCAAGCTCGTTAAAGCAACTCCAACAGGCATCCCATTTTATTTTGGACAGTGGGCTGGCTGATCAGCTGCTCTAGGAGTAGGAAAATAAAGTGGAAATTAGCTTTTGCAGGTGTTCTTTTATAGAACAAAGAAAAAAGATTCTTTTCAAAGGGAGGTTTTGAGAAATCTTAAACCACGAGAAGTACAACTGTTTAGTTAATCAAGAGATAGATAGGGCAAAGATTATTAATTAAATTATAAAGCTTAAAATTTTCTTTTGAAACAATTTGGGGCTGCTGAAGAATAATGATGGGGGCCAGAATTTTAAGGAAGAAAATCCCTTGGAGCCCTACAAAATCCAATTGTTCCCCAAGCTCTGATCTACTTTTTTTTTTTTTGGTTCTTTTCACAGATAAATGAGCTGCCCTCCACATGGCTCTGCATGCACTTTCTTTGCTTCCTCTTTAATTCTCTCTCTTCCATTAACACCAAGAAAGAGAAAGAGAAAGAGAAAGAAACCAAACAGCCACACAGAAACTCAGTCTCCAATGGCTTCGTTTTTGCTCTCAATCTGCACAAAAGACGAAACTGTTACCCATTATATATTATATAAACAAAAAAAATACAGAAAATGGAAAGTGGAAGTGGGATTTGCTTTGCATTGGCTATTGAGCTAATTTTAGGGATTCCCTCTGTCTTAATTTTGATTTCCAACATAACAAAAGGAATGTTTTCCGAACAGAAATGTGCTGCGGAGAGGTAGTGTTTAGTCTCGTGGAAATGTTCTGTTTTTTTTTTCCTCTACCAATTAAATTTCGTTGAACCTTCCCAGATTCATAACTAATATTCCTACTTTTATCTTCTTGTCCTTTCCTTCCCTTGCGAATTTCCCATCTGTCTTTTCGGTTTTTTTTTTTAATCATAAAAGTATTCGAATTTTAATTTGGGGTTCTTTTTTTCAGACCCACCACGTGAAATTTCATTACAAAAATGTAACTTCAAGTGTGTAATATAAGTTTTCGTTCTTTGTAACAGTCTTTTTGGTCCCTCTCTTTCACTTTTGTCAAGTATTTTAACTTTATGAGAGAGCTTAATTATCTCTTCTATCATGTTATAATATTTCTATTTTTAAATATAATTTCACAAGATAAATAGCAAACCCTAATAACATTTTATAAGTTAATTCCCAAGGGTTTCGTATTCGATTTAGTCCGTGCACTTTAAAATTTTATATCTAAATATTTATGTTGTTAACTTTGTTTGTTTACACTTGCTGCCGCACTAAATACCTAAATTTGTATAAAATGATCAACTCAACCACGTAATTCTTAAATTATATTGTCATCACTATGTCAAGTATTGAACTAATGAATTAACAATATATGTCATATTGTCCCCAAGGGATAGCTTTGGATCTCGAGGGATATTCTTGAGGTTTTGGGTTCAAGTCACATGAAACACAACTCCGTCAAGCAATAACCCCTTACGTACTCGGTATGGAGATAGTGCGCATACCTCACATAGACATACATCTCCAAAAAGTTTACGAATTAAACTTTGTAATTCATCTCAAAATTAAGAAATATTTACATATTTCTACGGTCCTTCCTACCACAGTGGATGCTTTCATTTTGGAATATAACAAGATTCTTCTTTCCACCAACAGATATGTTCTTTGGTGCAATGGCTTCTACTTGATCATTTGATTTATCTGGCTTGAAACAATCGTCTCTTTACAGACGGCTGCCTCTTCTTGGTCCACAAAATCATATGTCTTCTGTAATTACGATATTTTCACCATCTCTTTGAACTGGGGTGCGTTTATTTAGCCTCTCCCTCTTATATGTTTCTCACATACTTTTTTGAATGAATGGTGTGTCGTATTTTTTTTTAAATAAATATATACTTAAATAATAAAAAAAAAATAGTTAAAACTTAGGTCGAAGGAACATTCATTAGTCTGTTTGAAAATTTGAATCCGAATATGAGATGAGATGACTTCTTTTTGTACATGTTAGAGTTCCTTTAAATGAAATTTCAACGATTTGTTTGAGTGGAGAAAGTGTGTAGCAACTGCAAGAATATTTCTTTCCTTCAACTGTATTAACACAAATTGGCCACAAGTTTCTCTCTTTCCCCTCTCTCCAATTATTATACTCCAACATGACCCCTCCAATTTTTGTTGCTTAGCTTTTGGAATAGAATATCTGCTTCTGTGCCCTTATTTTACCCTAATACCAACTTCTCTTCTTCTTCCTTCTTCTTCTTCTTCTTCTTCTTCTTCTTCTCTCCCCTTTTTTATGCCCTTTCTCTTTAGAATCTGGTAAATGATAAAAAGGGTTGATGCATAATGGCTTCAGCTTCTAGAATTATGGACAATAATAATCTTGTTCAACAGCAGCCTCAATCATCATCAGCTGCGCCCTTGAAGTGCCCTCGCTGTGATTCTTCCAACACAAAGTTTTGTTATTACAATAATTACAGCCTCTCCCAGCCCAGGCACTTCTGCAAGGCATGTAAACGCTACTGGACCAGAGGCGGAACCCTAAGAAATGTCCCCGTCGGCGGCGGCTGCCGGAGAAACAACAAGCGCCTCAAGACCTCTTCTTCTTCCTCTTCTACAGTCAACGCTGCTGCTGCCGTTAAGTCAACTCCAGCTAATTCTACTGCAAGTCAAAACCCTCATCCCCAAAATAGCACCAACCCAATGTTCTATGGGGTAAATAATACTGACCCATCTGGCCTAAATCTTCAGTTTTCAAGTGTGGAATCTGTTCCTGGACTTAATCTTTCGCCGCCGCAGTTTGATGCCATTGGTGGATTAGGGTTTTCATCTGCTCTTCTCTCTGGGTTCACTAATAATTCCGCTACTGCTTCCAATCACTTCCATCATCATCCCACCATTTCATTTGAGCGAAATTCACAGCTTTTGGGCAATTTTGAAGCTAGTTTGATGATGCCGACAAAGGACGTGAAAATAGAAGGCTTGAACAGGTATCTTTTAGATCATTGTCGTGTTAAAAAGCTTAAGCCAATAGGTTAGTATACGTAATATAGTAATCATTTCTTTATATTCTTAACAGGTTCCGCCCGAATCAGACCGAGCAAATTGATCTGGGGAATTTCTCGGACCCCTTGTCTCATTATTGGAATCCGACAACAGTGACGGGGAATTGGCACGATCCGACGAGTAATGGGTCCTCAATTGCTTCTCTATTCTAGGAGATGGGGGTATTATTTCAACCATTTATCTGTATTTCGATCTCCCTCTATGATTTTAAGAGAGCAGATGAAAAGGGGAAAGAAAAGAGAAAGAAGAAAGTAGAAGAAAGTAGAAGAAAGTGGGATCGGAGTGATCATGTCAGCTGCAAAAAAGCTCAAAACCCTGAAAACTTTATCGATGTGGGTTTGAGAATTTTTATAGTTAATTGCGCTGAGAGGAACCTCGGATCCTCTTTCATTTCGTCAGTAAAAAGAAGTTAAAGCTGAAGTTTTTTACTTTGAACACAACTTTCACATCCTTTGATTTGGATTCGGATTTCAAGCTAGAAAGACAAGTCTTTAGCTTCGCATGTAAATTCATGCATGCATCTAAAAGGATCAGATACGTTTTTCTCCTTCATTTTCCTTTTTTTTTCTTTTTTTTTGAGGTATATAGTTAAGGGTATAGGAAGATCAGAGGGAGATTTGTTATCGCAATGGTGATGAGAAATAGATCTCGTTAAATTTAAGGTTTTCTATATGTTTTTTCTTTGTTGGTTTTGTAACGTCATTAACAAGGATATTTGGTCTGGGAAAAGAGGAATGTTTATGTTTGTTTACCTTCATTTTCAATTTCGTGTGATGCGGGAAATTTTGGTTTTTAGTCTGGACAATAATCTCTTCTTACAATACATTAAAAATGCATATTTCCTTTTTTTTTCTTTTTCAATAAGGGATGTGAGAAGCATATCGGATCCATCATAACTCCGCATTAAGTATGTTTGGACAAGAGTAATACTAAGTTAGATGACCACTAAAGATGAGAGAAAATACATGTTGTAATTAGAAAAAAGAGGAGATTCAGAAGAGGGGGAGAGACTGATCAGATTTTGATGTGATTTTTAAATGCAAATTTTTTAAGTTCGTGATCAATACACAGATTTTATGTTTGTGAGACACAGATTTTATGTTTGTGAGATACAGATTTTGCGTGTGTGATCCTCTGGGCACAGTAAAGGTTGCAAAAGCAAAATCATACACAAAATCTATTGGACGGATGAAAAAGAGCAGGGGAAGTGGAATTGCCATAATACCATAAAAACTATGTGTTGTCTTCTATCATCTTTGAAATTCTTTCCCTCCTTGTTCAAAACTTTGCTGGAGGACTAACATAAACGCATACACAAAATTTACCCTTCTTTGGTTCTTTTCGAAATGTGGGATCGTTTCAAATTATACCCAACCAGCTCACTTCCAACCTTTGCTTAATGATGAGGTTGTCTTAAACGGTTAAGAGTACAAATAAACTCTCATATTCACGAAAATAGGAGATCTATGATATATAAGTAAGGATAATTATTTTTAAGATATTATTATGCTTAAAATGGACCATATCATACCACCGTGAACGTGAACAATAATATTCTAGAAAGAAATAATAAAAGTTAAGAGTAAGAAATGTTTTTTTGTCTTCTAAAGAAAACATAATTATAAACTGATGCAAATGGGCCACGATGTGGATATTGTCTTTTATTAGTTGGCCCAGAAGTACACCACCCAACTAAATCCAATCAGTCCAAAGTAGTTGGGTCTGGTTTTCTTTCAATCACTTCCATCGTAAAAAAAAAAAAAAAAATTATTATATTGATGGGCTATTTAAAGATCCTAATTAAGGATAGAATGTATAAAATTTACGCATTTGTCATATATCAACCTTATTTAAGAGGGTATCATCACATAAATTACTTAAATACTCTCTTGTAACTACAAATTAATTGAAGGTTATAATTTGGATCCCATAATTTTAGGTTAATGATACTTTCCAAAACAAATTAAAACACCAAAACATTAAAAAGAAAACCCTAAATTCCCCAAATTTGAAAACGTCCCAAAATATCCCCAAATCCCCTCTAAAAATCTCCCAAAAGAAAGAAACAAAAAAAAATGAAACATCCATTTTAAAGATTTGAAAAATGAAACATTTATCTACTAAGACCATGAGACGTTTAGAATTTCAATTTTCTATACACATACATAAAATATATCCCCATATATACCAATCTTAACGGAAGACTAATAATTACCAATGGTAAAAACAGAAGGGGATAGGAGATGAGGAACGCGCTAAACGACGTCGGAAACATGCAAAGAGGTCGACGGAAAGTTTTTTCGACGACGGAAATGGAAGGAATAAATACTTTGTTGACGAAAGCATGCTGCACGGCATCAGAAACGTGCAACGAGGTCGATGGAAAGTCTATTCGGCGACGGAAATAAGTAGATCTCGACGAAAAGAAGGAAAAAATCGCTTGTTGATGGAAGCCCTGAAAAAGAACACAGACAGTCTGCACGTCTCCTGTCCTCGTTGATGAAGGTCTGTCCTCGTTGATTAATTCAAACGATGATTTCACAAATTTGGAAGTTATTAATTGGTGAGAGGATAAAATCTTTTTTGGAGGAGAGATCTGAGGAATTTAGGTTGAAAAATTTAACAGTGCCCACAATAACTAAATGAATATAATAACAAATTAAGAATTAAAATCTTTTAAATTTTAAAATTATAATAAAATTAAAAGCAATAAATAAGGGCAGAAACGGTATTAACATAAAATCCTACATGAAAATATCTAAAAGTGTGAATTTTGAAAACTAAAAACATTTATGAAATTAAGATTTAAAAATAGACCTCTCAAAATATTATCTCTTAAAAAAAGTGCATATAAATTTAAAAGTTACAATTTATTATTATTATTTTGAATTAAAAGTTACAATTACTTGATTACTAGATAAACTTGTAATTCATCGGATGAATTTCTAAATAATCTCCCGATTTACTAATAATTTTTTTTTCATTTTAAGTACAATATGAAATGGAGGGATCTAACTCACAACATCTTGATTGGAAATATATACCAATTACTGTTGAACTAGGTTCGCTTTAACAATTGATTTACTTAATTTCAATCAATCCTAATTTCATTTTGAAATAGAGGAGGAAGGAGGTGTGGCCTCCTAGCTTTCTCTCTCTAATTCATTCTTCACTTAATTACATTAATTAAATCCTCATTAAATATGTCTTCTTTATTCTTCAAGATCATATTTTCATATGTTCTTTTCTGCGACATACTTTTAGATGAAATTTAAAGATTCCTTTTCACCGCAAATAACTTTACCAAAAATAATAGATAACTTTCTAAATGAATGGTTCATAATTCACTAGGAAACAAATGCAGCAACCTTATATTGTGTGCAAGTCTCCTTTAACCTAACATATTTGATATGAGTGCAACTTATATATATCTTCTTTCAAGATGTTGAGCTACCAACCATCTCGCACAAAACGATATTGTTGTCTCAGTTTTTCTTGGACTTCAAAATCCGCTTCTTTTTTTCATATTGTCATCGCATACTTTTCATCAACAAAGTGGTTATTATAACAACAAAATAAAATTGAGAAAAGAAAGAAAGGAATCTCTAAATTCTTCCTATCATATTTCAAACTAGGAATTGTTTAAAGATGAATTAAAAGAAATCTTAATATAATATAATATATCTAAGACAATTATAAAATAAGAGTAAAAGGAAGACCATTCAGTTATGCCAATGTAGAATTAAAATAAAGTTAGTTGGGTATTAAAATATGAGCTAGCTACTATGAAAGCTGTACATATGAGGAAGATTATGTGTTTAATGTAATCTTAGTCGGAATGTTCAATAAATGTCACCAATTACATTATGAAAAAAGAAAAAAAAAACATTATATTTACACTCGAAACACAAGACGACAACTAGTCCATTCCTGAGAGAGAAAGACCAGACATACGAGCAGTGGTTGTATTGTTGGGTTTTTTTTTTCCTTTTAAATTTAATAATTATTATGCTGACTCATGCTTCACCGACACTATTTTTTTGTTGTCCTTCCAATACATTTATATTATTTTCGATTTGGACCAACACAATTAATTATGTGCAATGCAATGGTCGATTTATCTTAGGTTGCCTTCCAAGCAACCTCTCAAACCTACTCAACACATGTTATTTTCCAAAAAAAAAAAAACAACAGAAATCAGAATGTAATAATAAATCCTATATAGATTTTAATCTATTATTGTCAATTCCAAACAATGTTATGGAAATTAAACTAGAATAAGCCAATCTAATTCAACTGTAATTTTTTTATTCATTGGGAATGAAAACATATGAGTGAAGAGTACATCTTCATCGTTATGATATATATTTAACAATATCATGTTATTATGAATATATGAATTTTACTCTAATTAATAGTAACATAATAAACGGAATACGTATAAGTACCCGACAAATCATTGTGGAGCTAATTGAGTTGTAGGGTCATTTTGAAAACAAAACTTAAAAAGGAATTGTGGGTGATGATAGCACACTAGAAGATGAACGTGGCCATTTAGTCCAACAATGGTTTTAAAAGCTTGGAAAAGGGCATTCATGGCGATAAACAATTCCATGCAATGATAGCACATATTTTTAATAATTGGTTGAGTCAACAATATAGAATTGAAAGGGCAGGTGACCAAATGATGGGTGGCAGGGTAGGGTACCCCAAAGTCGTAGGGCAATGTGATCGATGTGTGCTGCTTAAATATGTTTGATGGGAAAAATATGGGTCCTCCACTCCACTCGTGCATGCTTTGATTTAACAACTTCAAATGCATGGGGTCCCATCTTCATCAAATTTTTCATCATACAAATTCTAATTTTCTGACCCACAAAACCCATATTATACAAATTATATTCTTCATTCCTTCCATCCTACTCTCCAAATTTTTGCTTCTTTATTGAATTGAATAGTGTTCCTTCTCTCTAACTCCCATTTGAGGTCAATATGTTTTACTTTCCTTTTCACAATGATTTTGTTTTAAAACTTTCTTCAAAAGTTTGTATTTAAAAAAATATATGAGAATCTAGTTTAAAATTTTTTTGCTAGCTTACAAAATTTTAGCGAGGTAGTTTACACAAGAAACATAAAGAGGGTATTTAATTTAAAAAGTAAGCAATAAAATAAAATCTCACCTTGACTAGGGAAGGAAGTGATCCATAGTATATAAATGACGACAATTATCTCTATTGATACGAGGTTTTTTAGGTGAAACTAAAAACAACGTTTTAACTTATTTTAGTTTAGAGTTTTGATTGGGTCTTTCTGGTTTTAAAAGTTTTCATTTGGTCTATTTATTCAAATTTCATAAATTTTCCTTACTTTTTTTCAAAAAAGAAAGAAAGAAAGAAAGTCATAAATTGTCCTTTCCGTAATATTATTGACACGTTTTTTTATTAGAGGCAATTAGATCCTTCAATGTATTTTGTTTAGAAAACCATGTTACTGGAATATGTTATATAGTTTAAAGTTAAGTAAAATAAAAAATAAAAGAAATTTTTAAGTGGGTAAAACAATATTTAAAGACAATTTGTGAGGTTTAAACATATGTTGGATGAGAAATTCAAATAAGAAATAACTCGAATTTATAACTTGTGTTTGTATTTATGTACGTGGGTGTTACCATCTCTAATGTATAATCCTCTAATTAATACTCTCAAATATAAACTTTAATTCAAGGGCTTGTGAGCTTGTTCTTGAACCAATGGTTGACAGTTTGTGAAGTGCTTCGGCTTTGCAGATTGTGAAGTGTTTCGACTTTGCAGCTTGTTGAAGTTATTCGGTTTTGCAGCTTGTTGAAGTTCTTCGGCTTTGCAGTTTGTTGAAGTTATTCAGTCAATTTGATGAAGACTTTGCAGTTTGATGGAGGCTTTGAGTATTGTTGCTTGGGGGGAGAAAATCCAATGTTCTTAAAGTCTCATGCTCTTCAAGTTTCTTCAAGTCTTGTTGACTTTGGATGTTTGGCTTGACTCTGGATGATTGTATACAATTCTGAAGTGCTATAAATCTCTAAATCTACTTTTGATCCTTTTTCCCCTTTTCAAATGAGAGGTGACCCCTCAGTTTTGGTGGGTCTTATATGGGTCATGGGTTTAATGAGTCATGGGCTTCGGCCCAGTCTCATGAGTTTTGATTAAATTAGTTGATTTCATCGGACGACCATAAGAGAGACACGTGGCATAATTAGATTCGTCGATTATAAAATTAATTTAGGACACGTGTAATTTTATCATTGGTCCTAAATATAATTTTAATTTTATGTTGTGGCATTTAATAATTAGCCGAAATTTCTCATTCAACATCATATTGAAACTAGATAAAAACTATACATAAATATATAAAATATGTAGTTTAACATTTTATATATATATAATTTCAACACGAGGGTAGGAGATTCAAAAACTCCGACCAGTTTATTACCGTTACCATTATAATCCCAACGAAATGAAATATTACCATTTCATTTTTCTTTTTCCGCAAGCAAAAGAAAATACTCCAAAAAGATATGATTCCACAAGACAACATAACATACCATAAATTGAAAAGCTGCATTTTGGTGGCAGAAAAAATTATAAAGCGTGTGAGAGTGGTGCTCATCACAGCTCACTGCTCAGTAAAATCCAACCACATAATACAAAACCAAATTAACCAAACCAAAAACACTACACATTTTTAACCAAAACCACCGCCGCCGGAAAACTCCAGCCGCCGCCCATTTCATTTCCATCTCGCCGGCCGCCAACCTTTTGCACGGAGAGAGCCACATTATCATGATGAAGAAGCATTCTTCACTTCTCTTCTTTTAAGGGTTTCAAAGCTGCTTTGGCAGTAACTTAAAAAAGTAGAAAAAAAATAAAACAATAAAAAAGAAGTTCAAAAAGCATACATAATTACTGATCTCTCTTTAATCAAAAACCAAAAAAGTTGAACACAACAAACCTAACCCAACTAAGAATTCTTGGTTTCCCCCTATATTAATACACAATTTTACAACAAAATCCAGAGCTAGCTAGTTACCCTCTTCTGTTCTTACAAATTCATCACCTGGCCTGATTCTTCAACACACTATGTCATTTCAAAGTTCAAACCAATCCAATGAGTCAAAGCATATATATATATATATATATATATAAAATCAAAGGTATGGTCTTTTCACAGCATTTTTTTTTAAATATAAAGAATCGAATTCCACAGATTTGTGATCTCTTTGGTATCTTCGGCTTTAGAAATGTGTCATGTCATGGAGGCGGACAAAATCCCCGCATATAATCGGGCCACTGATTTGGATCCAAAGAAGATTGGTCAACTGCGGTGGTGCTGTTGCCGGAGGTCCAAACAATGGTGTCACCCACGGCGGCCAAAGGGTTGCTAGAATTGTTATTGATGTAGGTTTCAGGCCACGCTGCCGCCGGAGAAGATGAATTATTCACGGCTGCCTTTCCAGCTGACTGATGATGATCCATCATTTCATAGATTATTTCAGATGCTTGAATTTGAGACTGCCCTATTTGCGATGATACAAATGAATTTACCCACCTCGAAGATGACCCCACTTCCTCACCTGCATCAAATTCAAGACCCATCAGCAAAATTCCATTTTTCATTCAAAGATTGAAACTTTCTTCTCTTTTAAGTCAATTCAATTTAAACATAGCTCAATAAGGTATCCATCCCCTTAATCAAATTCTCTTCAATTTTTTGGAAAGAAAAACCTTCCTCTTAGATTTTTCTAAAAAATTTAACTTAAAAAGTTTCTCTCTAATTTATCTCGTTGCCTTGAAAGATTATATGTAAAAGAGTAAAATGCTATGAAAATTTCTAGCTCCGTCCCTGATGCTCACCAGGATTGAAGTAGGACGACGATGTGGTCATGATGGGAGTACCGGAGAAGATTATGGGTTGTGGAGTAGCCGATAAACTAATTTGTTGGACTACTGGTGATCGTGGTGGCGGTGGCAGTAGCGGTTGTGTCGACCTTGTGTTGTCGGAAGAGGGTTTAGGTCGTTTACCCTTCCGACAACCGCCACCGACGGGGACGTTCCGGAGAGTACCACCTTGAGTCCAATACCTTCTACAGGTCTTGCAAAGATAACGAGGCTGAGACAAACTATAGTTGTTGTAATAACAAAACTTGGTGTTGAGAGAATCACAGCGAGGGCATTTCTGAGGCTGAGGCTGTGCTTGAACCTGATTTTGCACTTGCAAATTCCCCTTCAATCTCCTCTCCTGAACCGCCTTCATTATTTCATCGTGATCCCGCCGCTGCATCTCTTCTCTTAACCTATACATACACACACACACACACACACATATAAATATCGGATTTTCAATTTAAAAAAAGAGGGGAAAAAAGGGTTTTTTTGAACTTGCCACTTCTCTGCATGAGCCAGTAAAAGGATGGGTTTTGATCTCTGAGGAGGGAAAATGATATTGAGTTTCAGAGCGACAGAAGTACGGCGTCCATTATTGGGGAGAAAAATGATGGTATGAGAAAACCCAGTTCAAAAAAACCCAACAAGTAATTCATAAGACAGACGTTTCAACCTGCCAAATCCAGCCAAAAAACCAGGCATCAGATACTCAAAACAATAACAAGATTTAATTTTTTTTGCTAATAAAAAGGATATAATTATAATTGTATGTATGGGATTATTTTGGTAAGTTTGATGGAATACGTACGAACCATATCTGTCGGCGATCGGCGGCGGTGGACGGAGATGGTAGATTGCCTGTATTATCTTTTTCTCTTTCTCTTTCAGAAATGTTTTTGTGTTTCTCAAAAGCTTTTGTTTTGATCAGTTCTGATAAATCTTAATTCTTCTCTCTCTGTTTTCAGTATTTTAATTTCATTCATTCATTCTGTTTTTTATTTTTATTTTTTATTTTTTGTTCTGACATCATTTGGGCAATGCGGATTTGGGACACTTATTCTGTTGTCGTTGGACCTACAGTGTGGGAGGGGGTGACCCTTGTTTGTAAGGGATTGGATATATTCAATTTTTAATTATCTTAATGGACCCAATTTCCAACTCAAAGTCTCCACTTCCATAATCATTTTGTCCCAACTTCAAGTCAATCTCTAATCCCACTTTTTTATTTCATCCCCACATATAACTTTTGAAATCCCACTATTAATTGGTTAACACAATAAACTCCAAAGTCAAATTTAAAAATTGTATTTATATATATCTTTCCCTACTTTTAACATTTGTCTCAATTTTTATCCCTATGGTACTTCTTCTAATTATTTTTCAATTCATTTATAATTTATTAGTCTTAATAATTATTTTCATTATTGAGGATTAAAAAAATTATTCATCACATCTATAAGTAGACCAAACAAAATTTTATCTTTCTCCGTATATACACACATTTGTTAAGAAATGAAATTAATGGATTACTGAATTTTTTATGTCTAAGATCAATAAAACAAAAAAATCCCCTCTCCCATGAAGGTAGAGTCAAAATTTTTCAACATAACACAGATTCTATTTTTCAGGCCATCAAAAGAAAAAAATACTCAATCTTGTTGGTATGAAAAAATAGTAACCATGTAAAATCTTTTAATATTATTTTCTTAATCATGTTGGTATGATTTTAAGATCTCTCATTTAGATATAATATCTTATTATAAGATGAAGCAATATATTAGATGTATCGTAAATACGAATGAAATATTCCAGAATAATTTAGTACTAATATTGGACGTAATTGGAAAAATAGATGAAGGCAAATTATAAATTTATAATTAGTGACTGTGAGAAGTAGGATGGGGGGCACGTGGCAGAAGCCAGGTGAGGGGGTGACGGAGGGGAAGGTGACAGGCAGTCACAGTGGGTGGAATGACGCGCGTGTCCGTTAGCGGTTTCAACTGCTCCATTCCTACAACTCCACATTGCCCTCTCTTCCCACGCTGTCCATCGCCTTCTCATCATTGTGGGACCCCCTCTTCAACGAACCATTCATTCACATTCCCCTAAGCTCTTTTTTCAAAAAAATGAAATAGAATTTAATGGGCCTTATTGGCCCATTTTGCTCAAATAATGGGCCGACCTTAAGGATTAAGAGGTGGCCCATTCTTCCTATCCACAGCCACCACGGCTAGTGTTCAAGTGGCTGGGGAAGGAAGGAGGAAGCACAAGGGGAGAGATAAAAATTTATATTTGTTATTATTTCATATTCATAGATATTTAATTGGCAGATTGTAAATTTACATAAACGTCTAAAATTATTTATGTTTGTGAAAAATATGGTTTATGAATTTGATATATGTTCGGGCGAGCCAGCATGGTATTGGTACACTTTTTTTTTATACAACATGTGGAGGTGGAGGTTCAAACTCATAACTTTTTAGTGTGTTTTAACCACATGAGCTATGCTCGGTTTGGCAGGGCATTGATACACTTCATAATAAAATGTAAAAAATAATAATTAATAACTAATAATTGACTCCAAAAAAAAATAAGAAATTGATAACTTAGGGGCACGTGTGTCCTTTGGGCCTTTGCTAGATCCATCAATCACTATGGGACTTTTAGTAAGACTATTTATTATTATTTTTATCTTTTATCGTAAATATGTTGGCTTAGTAAGATTATTTATTTATTATAAATATATCACTAAAAAGTATAATTAAATAGACTATCAAATTTAGTTAACAACTCACCTGAACATAATTTATCGATTAAAGTACGTAATTTATTCTCTAATATCGATGTTGAATGACAAAATCTGGACCATTAATAAATGTCACGTTACAATTTAAAATTATATACACGACCCATCCTAAATTTATACATGTCCTAAATTAATTTTGAAATTGGTAAATTAAATTATGTCACGTGTCTCCCTATGGGTTGTCCGATAACATCAGTTAATTAAATCAAACTATAATTAGGAGATTAGGTCTAAGTTCATGACCCGTATAAGACCTACCAAAACTTTATAGAGAGAGGATCACCTCTCATTTAACGAATTTTAGAGATTTTTAGAAGAATTTGAGATTAGAGCTATTAGAACATTCAGAAAGAAAAAAAATAAAATAAAATTTTCAAACAAAATGTCAAACTTATTGATTCAAGAACAAACCTATAGTCCCTCGAAAGAATTAATCAGAGAATTATTCATCATAAATGGTAACATTTATACATAAATACAAATGCAAATTTATCGATTCGAATAATTTTTTCATTGAAATTCGTCACGAACGATCCTCTTTTTCTAAGGATTGAATCACTATCTTTTCGATTGCAATGCTTATTTTCAAGAATATACATTAATGGTAGCTTTCATTAGTAACGGTCGAGGTGGGCAGTTACCGGAAAAACTGGCTTCCGTTGAGTTCATGAGTCACTAATTAACCCTAACATTAACGGCGTTTTCTTTGACCCAAAACCAAACTTCAGCCCAAAATACTTCTCCATCTCCCGCATCGTCCGTCCGGAAGCGCAAGTGAAGAGATGTGGCGCTGTCAATACTGACACGTAAGCATATTTTTGTTGCCACGTTTGCAACATTTGGATACGGTTTGCCACGTCATTATGGGCCGTAAGCGGGCCTTTCACAGATTCATGCTTTTTATTCCGTGTTAGGGCAATGGCCTCTCGAATGCAAACTCCACTTCATATTCCAGCAACTATAAATACAATGTACCTAATATATTATTTAATATCTGTGCCATTTTATAAAATTTTCAATGACATCTTTTATTTAGTAACGTGAATTTCATAATTACGTAATTTTTTTTTATGAGATAGTCATATAATAATATTTTTAATGCGCTGATTCTCTATCACACCAACACAAATTGGGTTGGATAAATTATTACAGTTCAAGTAATGAGAAATGGGTAGATTTCACTTTTAAAATTATGGGTCTATGCCTATTTTCTTTTAGATGGCAAATTTATTTCAAATTTTGTAATAGTAAATGCTTAATTGAGAAAAATCATGAAGTAAGAAGCAAATACTACGTTATATAGTAATAAAAAAAGAAAAGACTACATTATATATTTAGTCAATATAATATCGAAATTAGTCGACATTTAAAAGAATAATAAAAAGTTGAATGCATATTAATTAATCTATTAAATAAATCTTCAATTTCGTCAATTAACCTACATCAATTGATTATAACTACTATGATTCACTTCAAAATTAACATTTAAGCTAACCATCAATTATGTAAATTAAAAATTACTTGAAAAAGTTAGAAGAACTAATTAATTACATGATCATTTGAAATTAATTTTTTTAAAATCTAAATCGTAATTTAAAATATTATTTTAGAGAATGAGATTACTCAATGAAAATTTCCTTTTACAATTATTGTTTCCGTAAACTTTTTTTATCTTTGATCTATATAAGAATGATGTTTTAACAAACTTAACTTTGAAATTCCCTATTAAATCCCTCCCTGTCTGACTGGGTTAGTCGATTAAATTTGTTAGATTCTGTAATTCATATACTAAAATCAAAATATTAATTTTCTGAAAATGTATTTCATTTAGAAAATGTTATTAACCAGATGAGAAATTAAATATACTCTTTCAAATTAAAAATATATATATTTTTTCACTTCTAAATTATATTTAGATTCACTATTTAGCTTAAACACAATATCAAAAGTTTATCTACTTATAAAATATAAAACTTTGCATTTTTTAAAAAAGAAATAGAATAAAACTTGTAACTTCCTATTAAATAAGTACATTGCACATAACCAGCATATTAAATATTTTGGTGGTTTCTTTTTATTGAGTCCCTATAAATATGGTATATTATTTAATATTCAAAGTTAGTAATATATATATATATATATATATATTTATTTTTTTTTTTTCTGTCGGCCTAGGCCGACTGATTAAAACATATATCTACAATTAAAATGTTGGATTTAAAAATCAATCATATACATCTTAACTAATTACCACTATATTTGAGTTCACTGTATTATTTTTTTTTAATTGTTGCTTTCAAATGTAAATAAAATCTCCTTTACACAAACTTTAATAAATGTTTGAGAAAAAAAGTCTACTCCATTAGAAAAAGACAAAAATAAGGAATTCAGTTAAAGCATACCAAACGTTTATTGATTTATGTTTATCCATCCATTGAAATAAAAGATTCCTTTGTCCAAAAAAAGAAAAGGAAAAAAAAACCTATTAAAGTGGTTAATCTCGTGCATAATATAGTTTGGGAACCTTATCATACAAATTGCATAGTATCATAAATAACTACTCAACGATCCCACAATCTCGGCACCAATGAGGTTTTCCATTCTGAGACATAAAATAAAATACTTCTTCGCCAATAATAGTGCGACATTATGAACTCGACACGAGAATTTATTTATTTCTTGTTTTTCTCCGATCATGCATCGAAACTATAACACTACTATATGCTAATTAAAATGATTTCACTTTATGTATTTAATAGCTTTTAAATAAGAAAGGAGGGTTGTTCAATAACTTATTTTTTAGAAAGAAGAAAACAATCATTTTTATCCTTATACTTAATTTATTAATACTCATGGAATTTCATCTAAAAAATAATTGACAATGAGAGGAGTAGTGCATGTCTATTATAAATCTATGTAAAGTCTCTTTTCTCTTCCTTGTTGGATCCTTAACATAATTAATTCGTTGTATCAAATTCATATAAATATTTAATCACTTTTATTAATTAAGAAATACAACAATTTTTAAATCTAGGATCTAGTATGGAGAAGCCATTCCTTATTCCTAAAATTAAATAAATAATAAAAATGAAGAATCATCTTCCCATGCTGTTTTCAGATAAAGATGAAAGTGTGTAAGATAGATGAGAGATTTTCTTTTTATTTTTTGTAATATTCAGAGGGAAATACTTGTCCTTAATAAAATGAGTGAATTATCAAATTTTCAAAGAGGGTGAAGACTTGTCACAGGCTGCATGGTGTTCCGTGCAAGGATAGCCGAAGTTGGCGACATTTAAACCACAGGACCCGCCAACCCCAACCCCAACGCCAACTTTGAACCCACTTTCACTTTCTCTGTGCTCTTGAGTCTTGACTTCACTTACTCACACTGTGGTGCTGGTGAAGATGAGATCAGATTAATGTGCATCCCAAAACCACCCCTCTCCGGCCACTTGTCACTCTCTCCGCCGCATCGGACCGCTCATCCCATTCCCACCACTTTCTCTCTGCACCCCACTCCACGCGTTTCTCTTTCTTTTCCCACACCCTCTTCTCTCTCCCTCCCTTTTTAACCCAACCCCAATTCCCATTCCCAAACACAAACCATTTCCCTCTCTCTCTCCCATGGATAATAACCACGAATATGATCTCCCCCCATTCCCATTCCCCAATCTTTACTCCGCCGCCGCTCCCACCGGCGGCATTTTCCTCTCTCCTCAAAACTCCTCCGCCCATCTCCCCATTTGCCAGCCACTGTTCGGATTCTCCTCCATAGCCACCCCGCAGTCGTACCTTTTGGGTACTCATGAACAACAACAACTGCCCACCGCCGCCAGCTCCCAGCTGTTTCCACCACCCTACGCTTTCAACCCCACTAATAATTCTGTGTTGCTCTCCAAAGATAATGAGGCTGCTGGAAGAAGGGTTCTGGATGCGTGGAGCACCAAGGTCGCCAGAAGTAAGAGAAGACTCGCCCGCCAAAGAACCCTTATTTTGAATAGAGCCTCTTCTTCTTCTTCTTTCTCTGGTTTTGGTTATGGTACTGAAGAATATTCTTCGTCCAAGGGAGTAACCGTAACCACCAACACCCTCTCATCCACCAACTCTGATTCTCCCAACAATAGAACCCACAATCTCTTCACCTTCTGCACTCCAGATAAGAAGGTGCTCTCATGGGACTCTCCCCCCCTCTCTCTCTCTCTCTCTCTCTTTATCAACTGCTTAATTTAAAGTTTGGATTTTTATTTTGTTTGTTTGCTAAAAATGTCTTCTTTTTTTGTTTTGTCGGGGTAGATATTGAGGTTGAGAATGCTGCTGAAGAAAGAGCTGAAGAACAGTGATGTTGGGTCTTTGGGCAGGATCGTTCTCCCCAAGGTAATCTTTATCTTTTTTTTTTTTCCTTTTTGGTTGTTGACTCTTAGATCTATCCACACTTCTTACTTACTATGATCTTCCAATAGAACAGTGAAAAAGAAAAACATGCAAATGGAAAAAAAAAATCCCACTTCCCCACAACAACCCCCCAAATAAAATAGAAAACAAAGATGCTAAAAGAAGGGGAAAAAACCCTAATAATTATTGTTGTGTTGGTGAAATTTAGATTAGAAACAAAACAATCCGACCATTTTATTTTTGTTTAGGACGGAGACAAAAAAAACTTGAGAAATCTTTAAAAGTTTTCATTTTTCAAATATAGTTTTGTTTAATCTAAGAAAAATTAAGGAGACAATTACCACTCTCTCTTTCATTTGGGAGCATTTTGTTTTTACAGAGGGAGGCCGAAGAGAATCTTCCATTGCTAACTGATAAGGAAGGGATCCAAGTTACGATAAGAGATGTGAACTCGCACAGAAAATGGGCCATGAAATACAAGTAATTAATTTTCTCTTCCTCTTTTTAATTACTGCATCCTTTTCCTTAATTAACCCTTTCAAATTCCTCTCGAGTTTAATTATAGGTACTGGGCAAACAACAGAAGTAGAATGTATGTGCTGGAAAACACAGGTTCCCAATCCCACAAATTAACAATATTCTCCAAATCATGGCTTCAAAATTCTTAAATTTTCCAATGTTGAGAGATTTTTTTTTCTTTTTTATGTAGGGGATTTCGTTAGACAAAATGGATTGGTAATCGGAGATGCAATGACCCTTTACGAGGATGAATGCAAGAACCTCGTGAGTTTCCTTTTAATTTATTTTTCAAATTTGACTTTTTTTTTCTTTTTTTTTTTTTAAGACTTGCAATGAAAATAAGTAAGATAATAATGATGAGTGAGTTTTCCTAATATGGTGGTGATGGTAACGCTTGGAAAGACGGGTAGAGAGAGATAAGACAGAAGAATAAAATAAAATAATAATATGGACGAAAATAACACTGGTTTTAGACACGTAAAATACGATGTGTTGTCTTCTGTTCCTATAATTACTTTCTTTTTGACAGATAGGATTTCCTATTATGTGGGGCCATCCAAGCCGTCCGTTTCAATTTTCTTCCCCTCCAATCACCGTTCATCTTTCTTTTCTTCACTATAATTCAAATGACATGATTTCTTTTAAATATAGCTTAAATTTAACCTTTTTTTATGCATTTTATTTTATATTTGAATTTCGATTATGTTACTTTCGTAAAATTTTGAAATTTTGCACTATATTTGTAAACACATATTTATTTTTAACTCTTTCTAAATATATAGGTGGGAGGTCAAATTTTTAACTTTAAGAGATAATTAATAAGTGAGTGTCTTATTTATTGGTCGATGACAGTCTCTTTCTTTTTGTTTCTATTATTATTTTTCTTGGAGGACTGACAAGCAACTGTTTGAAGACTCTTGTATTGGAGAAATTTTGAGAGGATCTAGAATGATATATGTTTTCTAATCGTGGTTAATTAAAGTTGGTTTAAATACTATTTTGATTTTTTTTTTACTTTGGTCCATTTCGATCCGTACACTTTCAGAACATTAATTTTAGTTAACACGCTTTGAAAATGTTCATTTTTATTTGATTTATTTCGATCACAATTTTAACATATGACATTTTACTCACTAAATTCCTTGAAATGTAGTCATAAACTTGTATTAAAGGATTTTCTCATAGATAAATTTTGTTTAACAATTTACAAATATGGACCAATATGATTACTTTTGAAAGTATGGGTGTAATTCATTGGAAATTGACATATATCTCTTACGAAGAAATCAGGAATTCAAATCCCGTACCCCATTTATTGTACTCGAAAAAATCACTTTTAAAGAATAAAATTAAAGTTGTATGAAGTTGTATTTTCTCTTCCACATTTTTTTGACTAGCCTTCTTCATGAATCATAGCACATCTCAAAAGTTATAATTCATATTTTGTTATTAAATTTCTTCTTATTGTGTGGTTGATCAACTGGATATGATATAAATGATGAATACACAGTACGTGACAATACAAAAAGGTGAGAAGCATTCAAGCATGGAAGAGAAGCAGAGAATTGTGCATGGAGAAGAGTCAGCCAAAATTTACACAAACAATAACATTACCATTAAAGACGAAGAAGAGGAAGCATCTTTAGCTCTATTGATTGAAGAGCTCAAACCGCCGCCCAATCTCACACTCTCACACAGCTCCGATTCCGGCTGCACGACAGCCAGCTTCGAAAGAGGCTGCTACATCACCCGCCGCCAGTCCACGGCGGCGCGTGGGAAAGGGAAGGAGGAGGATTTAGACCACTACCAAAGTATAAATAATAATTATAATAATAGTAATGGGTTTGAGGATTGCTTTGGAGGGCTGGATCCGCTGCCGGAAGTCGGTCGATTCAACTGCTCTCTTTTCGACTACTTAAGCAACGACAGAACGTAACGAACAACAACCCCACCAGTCACTTTTATTTTATTTTATGTGATATTTTATTACAAATTTGGAATGGTGTACTCGATCGGGAGTGCTTTATGAATATTTTTTTTTACTTATAAAAAAGGTTACTAATATACTCATGTTGGAACTTTGCAATAGAGATTTGGAATTGGATCTTAATTGAGAATTGCCAAATATATATGTATACTTTTTCTTCAAGTTAATTATATTTGAGTATGAATAGAAAAAGATAATTAATAAAGAAAAATATTTATGTATATCTATAAGTATGCATGGATTGGGGTGGATTAGAATGATTTTGAATCTAATGCAAAGTGTACTACTACGAGCTGTGTAATTGTAAATTCTTTCAATTATTGATGATATTAGGAAAGTGATGGACACAATATATACTCCGACCTAATAATTAGGTTAGGTTTACTCGTGTTTTATAGGCCTTTAAAGATGGGAACTGTTGTTCGACCACTTTCCATATCCCGAAATATTGGTATTAATTCAACGGCCATAGTAGTGTAGAGTTAAACGGTTGTGAGGTAATTATCCGCTAGTCCATATTTCAACACGTAGTATGTCGTTGTACGTCCTCCGACAACAATATGATATATTCTCACATCTAGACAAATTTTTTTTTTCATTTTGTTTTTTCAAAAACAACAAGAATGATGTGGTAATAAAATCTATTAATAGACGAAACTTTCTCACTATGCCAAATTCATTTATTAAAAATATTTAGAATTAATCGATATTTAATGATACATTTAATTTCAACAATCACTACACATTTTGCTCACTAATTCATATAAAACAAGCAACATGAGTATAGTTTATTATGTGATTAAGACATCATATACTCCTTTTGTAGGAGTTAAAAGGTTTAATATCTCATCCTAACATTTATTGTACTATAAATTCTTAATCTTTCTTCACGTGCTTGTTACTATAATTCTTTTGACTTTAATTTTTAATCATCTGAGAGTAATAAATATCCCTCCCTATAAATGTAATGTTATAGGAGCTATTGTTTGAAACATTTGATTGGAGCGAAACAACCGCACTTTTTCAAACATCTTAAGACAGTTGCTTCTGCTTTGAGAGGACATTATCATATAGATGTTTCGTCATGATCTTCCAAATTCAATCTTTTTTGTAATTATGATATTTTTACCATTTCTCTTCATTTGGTTGCCTTTATCTAATCAACCCCTATTTGTCCGGTATGTTTCTCACATACTCGTTAATGAAATGGTACATTTTTTCTAAAAAAATATATATATTACTCCCTGACCCAATAATTTAATTTCTATTTAGATTGTGTGAAGCACATTTTTATTATATAAACACAATGTAAAATATATATATGAACGACACGTTATTAAATAACAATGCACATGTGATTAAATTTTTTCTATGACAAAAAAATAAAATAGTTTTATTTTTTATTTTAGGAAGGAAGATATATAGTTTCTCTCACTATGAAATGTAAATACAATCAATCAAAATTAGATCAAAAAGACATTTAAATAGAAAACATTGAAAGTTGGAGGATAAAAGTGAAGTTTTTGTAAAATCATTAGGAATTGTTTTTAGTACAACAAAATTGAGGATCTCTAAGGATAGTTTGGGTGGCTTAGGACTTCAAAAAATATATATGAGGTTTTGAGTTCAAATCACATAGAACGCTTTTAAAGAGGGATCATTTTGGTTCTAAATTTACGTCAGAATTTTGCAAATAGAGAACAAAAGAGTCAATTTTTTTTTTAATTATAGACACTAAAATATAGTTTTTGAAGACTAAAATTGACATTTTAAAAATAGGAATAAATTGAATGAAAATTGAAATTACAATGATGAAAATAGTATTTACCATTTAATAATTATGTATGATCCAGAGACTAGAACTAAATTTTGTCAGAGTTGTTCATTGAAGGGCAAAAAAAAAAAAGAAGGAATTATCCATTTGTCCAATTCATCATACCAAACGACGTCGTTAGACCCCGTCTTCGCCATACCCGTATAGAGGTCATTGGGGATAAGCCTCTTCCTCCATCTCTGAACCCACAAAACCTCTCAATCCTTCATTCCTTCAATGGCTTCTTCAACTCTCGTTCCGATTTCCTCTCTTTCATTACGCTCTTCTCCCTCCCACCGCCTCCCAATTCTGCCATTAAAGCCTTTCACCGTCCTCCACTCCGCCCTATCCCTAGCCCCAATTTCCTCCTCCTCAATTCTCGCTCCAATTCGAGCCAAATCCTCTGACATTGACACCACCTTCTTCGACAACGTCACTCCCGAAGACGACGTCGTTTACGACCCCCCGGAAGTCCCCGAAGGCTTCGTCGCCCCTCCATCCTTCGACGAGGGTCCGCTGGAGACCGAGGAAGAAATCGCCGCCGCTTACGAGGAGATCTACGGCCCCGCTTACAGCGGAGTCTCTGTTCTGGGAAATGACATTCACGTGATGGATTCTAAGGTGAAGAAAGTGGGCGGATTCGGCTCCAAGGCCAAGAAGGACAAGCTGCGGGATGGATTCGAAGAGCGGGTCGTGCAAGTTCGGAGGGTTACGAAAGTGGTTAAAGGTGGGAAACAGTTGCATTTTAGAGCAATTGTTGTTGTTGGAGACAAACAGGGCCAAGTCGGCGTTGGTGTTGGTAAGGCTAAGGAGGTCATTTCCGCTGTCCAGAAATCAGCTGTCAATGCTCGCCGGAATATCGTCACCGTCCCCATGACCAAGTACCTGACCTTTCCTCACAGGTTCGTGAGTTCATTTTCTTCAATTTTGAAACTTCTATACCAATTTTTAGGCACGGCTTTTCAATTGGTTTGCTGATAATGCGAATGCGTTCAATTAAAGTTAGGAACAAGAGAATTAAGAAAGAGGAGAATTGGATCATTTGATTGCTCTAGTCCTGTATGTTTAGAGGTCTATTTGGATATTCTGATGGTCCAATCCATGGTTTAACTGTTCAATGGATTTTGGGATAGTTAATATGAGCTCTGAAGTCTATAGGCAGTTTGAACCTAACCATCATTGGGAGTTGGTTATTTGAGTTATTTGTTACTTCTGTAGCTGCATTTTGTTGATACTGAATAGTTTCTTTTGGTGTATTTCCCATTTTAGTCTGGAGTTTACTAGATTAGATTATGGAGAACTTGTTGTCCCTACCAATATTTCCAGTGTTCTTTATATGGCTGAAAGGAAAGATTGGTACATAAAAAGTACCTTGATAATGTGAGATGCATTGAAAGCTTTCCTTGAAAAGCCAAAGCTTTGGCTAATGGTCGCTAAGGAAATTATAGTTTGAAAACTCATTTTTTCCACAAGGAACCTCCAAATCATGAATGCTAGTAAAGTAATATATAGTCATAGACTCGTATTTGCGTGTCGGGTCGTTCTGTCGTGTGTGACTGTGAAACAATGGCTAAGGAGGAGGGGGAAAATTGTAGGTCGGATGGAGACTATGGAGCAGCAAAAGTAATGCTGAGACCTGCCTCTCCCGGTACTGGTGTGATTGCTGGTGGAGCAGTGAGAATCGTGCTCGAAATGGCTGGGGTTGAGAACGCTTTAGGGAAGCAACTCGGAAGTAACAATGCCCTCAACAATGCCAGAGCAACGGTGGCTGCCGTGCAGAAGATGAAACAGTTCCGGGAAGTTGCGCAGGAGCGAGGTATCCCCATGGAAGAGCTGTGGAAGTGAAGAGGGAAAGAAAGGGTGAGAGTAATTTTCTTTCCTCTCATTTTTTCCTTTTGACGTATATTAGTGCATCCATTCTTGTAACTCAATGTTGTAAAAACGGCAGTCAGGATTCATTCCTAAGTTACAACAGAAGTGGACATAGCCTTGAAAAGTAAGTATATTTGTTTGATGCTTCACCCTGAAGAAGGCTTTTATAACAATTTTCGGATGGTTGTCAAAATGAAAAAAAAAATGATTTAGGATGTTGAAGAACAGTACTCTAACAAAACCCAACTGAAACTAGGTTGGTTAAAATTTTGGGCATTTTTAGTATTGTAATTTAAGAAATTTTACCTTTGGGTTTTTCAGTTCTGAATGTTAAAATTTGTTTCATTTTCTGGTCTGTTTTAATTTTTGCACCACTTAATACTTATCTCAATCGATGTTGTCTTCAATAGATGCTCATGTCAACACTGAAATGCACATATGAAAATCAATTTAACTTTTGGTCCTACGAACTAATGGTTTAGTTCTTCGTACTTTTAAGTTTGTAGTTTCTTTTTCGTTTGTTTTTTAGCAGTAAAAGTTGCAGCCAGAACTTTTAAATTTGTAACAATGTAGTTATTGATCTTTAGCATATAATAATTTAACTTATATATAACTTATATAGTTAAGTTTCTTAAAATTTGGTCGGGATAACAAGCTGATCTTCTCTAAGAGCTCACATCGACAAGAAGGCTTTGCATTTCGATGTAGGATTGGATTGTTCGCCGATTAAAGTGGTATGTGAGTTGGATTTAGAACATTATGATACAGTTTGGTAGCAATGTCACTCGATCATTATCAAATCGACTGCAATCTTTCTATGTTCGTGAGGATCCCGGCAAAGCGCCTTCTACTCCTAATAGGCCATTTGCTTAAAAATTTTATTTTTGGCCATCCGATTTTGATTGACTCTATTTTGCCATTTGTGTGGTAGTAATTTGGACCATCTAATCAAATATAAATTAGAGTGACAATGACTCCTTAACCAGTTTTTCTATTGATTCATTTCATAATTTTGCATAGTGATTGTCCAATGAGATACTACCATAATAATATATTGCCTCATAATTAGTACCTCGGGTTAGCCTATCACATATTACTTGTTTACCACTTGTTTTATTTATTATTATTTATTCTATTAGTATTTTAATTATTTACACATCAACTATTAAAATCATCCGCTTTTCGGAGATGCTCTCAACATGGAGGAACATTGTTTGTGAAAATTTTTATTAAGATTTGATAAATTTTCTAAGGACTCCAAAGACAAATTAAACAATAAACTTTTTAAGACTCACGATTAAAAAATTCGTCTCTTAATTTCTTTATTTTTCAAGTTGGTCTAAAATACACTCTCAGTTCATACTCGAACCAACCCAACCCGTTTATAGCCCGAGTCTAAGCTTCATTAATATTAATAAAAGGAACTCACATTTCACAAATCTGTCTCTACACCATTGGATTTGGAGCCAACCTTCTATCTACGGACTTGAATTTATCAACTTCAGCTAGTGTGGAAGAATGAGCAATGACACTGTTCAATTTACATAGACAAAAATAAATCAATATTGATTTGACGCAACGTTTTTGAAAATCATGTCACTCTCCGGACATTTTGGAGCCCCCACTTAGACATTTTCGATTTTTCAAATTAGCTTTCATCATCACATTCACATGTTTCTAATTCTTATCCTCCAGCCTTGAAGTTCAAATTTGATCCAAAAAATATGGGAAGATAGACAAATCTATGCTCCCAATATGCCTATTAAATCATGATGCAATATCTTCATTTATGTTTCCCAAGATCTCAATTTAAAAAAAAAAAAATTCTTTTTAATCATTTCATGAGTCAGACTTTTAAATTAAAAACAATCCTGGGTAGAGCTTGTTAGCCAAGATTCAATACATGTATTAATTAGTTAAACAAACTGTATAGCCATTCACAACCAAATAAATAAGATCCTACTTCTTGATTTGTGAAAGTTAGATTTGTATTATTGTTTTTTCCTTTTAATCTTTTGAGATGTTATATTTATCTAGGTACTTCAAGCTATAATCAATCTTACCGATCTGACCGATCAAAAAACTTATCTGACCGTTTAATCGGTCAATTTTAGATCAAATACACGGTTAAGCAATTTCTATTTTCGAAAACCAACTGTATATGGGTCGCTATCGATTTTATCAAAAAAAATCGATCCATATACACCCCTACTTTATAAAGTACTTTTATTAACTATTTTTTCTAAATATTTAAAAAATGAAAAAGGTATTATTCGATAAAGTTAGTTGAAAGTCAGTAAATGTTCGAGTGGTCCCGTAACAGTTGACTGACAGATAAAAGTCCAAGAAAAACATTGTAGACAGTGCACATGAAAAAGTTTCAAATTTTCTCATTAATAAGTCCACCCACTTGCTATGCCTACTCCAAACAAGTTGAATGCCTAAAAGGCCCTACCTTTTATGCTCCGAAAAATTCATCCACTGCAGAACTATTCACATAAATCACCTTAAAGATAATACGACTCTATTAATATTATAAACTTTGAACTTAAAAGTCTTATGGCTCACTTTCTAAGCGCTATGATATAAAGATGTCTACATAAATTTAAAGTCTTTTGAAAAAATAATGACTTGTTTGGCAACTATTTTGTTCTTTCATTTATTTAATAATTTTTTTTTAAAATTCTTTTACCTTCTCTTTGTTTTTAATATTTTATGGTTAAACGGTAAAATTTATTTTTTTTTTCAAAAAATGTGAAAAACAAACAAAAATGATTTATGACAAAACAAATCTAATTTTTAAAAATACAAAATACTTATCGAAGCAGTTTAAATGTGTTTCCAAATGGGGGTAGATGTTGGTGAATAGTCAATTAAAAATAAACATAATCTAGAAACAAAATTTTTAAAAGTTCTCTAGCCTCCCTAACGATCTAGCTAATTATTTGTTATTATCTTTTAGAAATATTTTTAAAAATCTAAATCAAAATTTAAAACATTTGATTTTTTCTTCGGTAACAAGGCATTAAAGATGAAAGTGAAATAAATATATATTTTTTTTTTCTTTAATTTTTTAATTTTTGCTTTTTTAAAATCAAAGATGTTGAAAGTTGAAAGAAAAAGGGAGCCGCCTTTGTACATGTACAGCTACAAATTGCCCAGAGAAGAAGAGCAACTCGAAGCTTGACTTTCCTTATAGGAAACTCAACTATTTTTATTTATTTTTTTTGTACTGTCACTTTCCAATTTTAAAACAAATAAACAAATAAATAAAAATAATGGGACAACGCCCTTATTGTAGCTGAGTTCTGTACTTGAGCAGACTAAATTTATTATTCTCTATCACAGATCCAACCACCTCGTTTTGACCAACAACATAGGAAAATTATAAAAAAAAAAAAAAACAAATTAGGATGCCATGTCCTTTTTCTTTTTCTTTTTTTTTTTTTTTACTATTTCTATATTTTTACCTCTTTTCCATTTCTCAAAATTTCTACTATTCATTTTCGTTCTGTCAAGTCAGTTTTCTTTTCACATCGAGTTACGTCAGCTGGCATTTTATTGTTTAGTCTTATTAATATACATTATTGACCAATTATGGATGGACCCGTTTTAAATTCAATGCTTATTATCTTTCCCTAAATAGTCAATTGGCCTATATTCATTATATTTTTTAAAAAAATAATAAAAAAGAATAAAAAATTGGAGTACAACCAAAATGTGTCAATGTTGCAATTGCTTACCCATTCTTCTTTGACGACTACCCCAAAGGTGTCTCTTTTTCTTCGTTTTCATAGAGCATTAAATATGGTTTTTTTTTCTGGGTTTCATTTGGATTATTAATTTGTAAAAAAAAGAAGGAAAAGAAGGTCGAATTTTACAATTGGAGGAAGGGATTTTCCATTGAATTCTCTGCAAATAAACCCCATTTCAAAGTACAGATTCCGAGTCGAACTCCCAAGACGTAGATTAAATAAAAATCATACACATTACATTACACACCAAAAATAAAAAGAAAAAGGAAAACTAATATCTAAATTGCTATTGAATTGAAGTGTGAAGAAGAAGGACCTGGTTGTCCAGGGGAAGTGACCGGAAACAGCGGCAAGAGCTCCGGCTCCGATTCCCTGGGAGTGGTGGCCGGCGAGGGGTGGAAATAAAACCCCTTCTCTCTAATGGCCTTGGCCTCGGCTTCGTCATCTGGATTGGACGGCTGCGATGGGGCGAAGGGGTCGGGAATCAACGGCGTGACGGGGCTGAGGAGGAGCGAGGGGAAATCGAGCATACTGGGGGAGAGAATCTCGGGGCAATTTGTGGGCGAGAATCCGGCGGCGGGATTTATGCGGAGGTTATGGTGGTGAAGCGCGTTCCTGCGCTCGTAGAGCTTGAAATTGGAGTGGTGGCGTTTGGGAAGGGATTTGATGGGAGGAATGTTGTGGGCGTAATGCGGGTCGGGTCCGGAGAGCTGGTGGGCGGTCTCCGGCGACCCGGTGAGCATTTGAACTACTTGCTTGAAGGAGGAGGCGTCGGCCTGGACGAAGGTTGTCGGGTACGGGTTAGTGGGTTCGGACCTGGTCGTGATATTGGGCCGAGGAGAGATTTTCATGGATGGAATTCACTATTCGGAGAAGAAAATCAAAATGTGGAGGAGGAGGATGAAGAAGAAGAAAGAGGTTACGAAGAGATTTCAGCGGGGAAAGGGAAAGGGAAAGGGAAAGGGAAAGGAAAAGGGAAAGGGAATGGGAATTTGTTAGAGAGGTTTTGAGTGGGGGCTACAAATACAACATTGCACACTCGCGTTTACTCAGCACTTTCTTGCGGGGAGAGGAATTGGGCTCACTTGCCCTATGGCTTTGGAAAAAGAGGAGTTGGGAAGGCACGCGCTTAGAGTGGTGGTGGGATTATGCGGAGAGGTAGGGCCCATATTGGGTATGACGCAAACGCAAGATGTGGTCTTTGGAATTTTAGATAACGAAAGAGAAAGAGATGGCTGTGGGTGTGGGTGTGGGGTCCACACACAGCTGGGGGAGACTGAACGAAGAAATCGTCAAACCAAAATTCAATTTCTTCCATTGACTTTTTAAACAACACGTCACCGTCTCCGTCTCGCCTCTATATCACATTTCAAATATTAGTGCTAATAAAAATAATAATAAATAAGTCGAACTGATAATTGATATATACCTATAAAACAATGTTAAAATATATTATGGCTTATTTAGTGAAGTTTTTTTCTAATGTTTAATAATTATTTATATTTTTTGTTTCTTATTTTTATTAACATTCTTCAAATTGTATAGGATTTTTTAAAACAACACAAATGAGTTTTCTTTTTTTTTTTTTCGTTTTCATTTTGTTCTAGAGGTTTATTGATTGATGAGGGATATATAAAAAATAACAAAAGAATAGGAGCAACAATTATTTGTTAAGCATATTTTTTTTGTTTTTTTTAAACTAGATTTATTAGGTATATCATTCATTAGAGAGTAAATAATCAAGAAAATTTCTGTAAAAAAAATCATCTTGAAAATATCATACTTTTGAAAGTATTTTAATTACAATCTTATATTACTTTCTCCTTTATGTAAATTAACTGTAAGATTATATGTCAAACTGAAGTGGTTAAGACATCTATCTTTAACTAAAAGATTATGAGTTCGAACCCCAATCCTTACAATATTGTACTCACCAAAAAAACTATAAGATCACACGAAATATACTGAATTTATCTTGAAGGAGAGGGGAAAAAAAAACAAATTTATCTCAATTATTTTGTTCAAATAATTCAAAATCTGGAAGTTACCGAAGTGTCCCTCTTTTACCCTCTAATTATTTCGAGAATTTAAGGTTCCAAATTTTTGTCTCCCCTCCATTATTAAGAAATGAAAACAACAATTATTATATTTCTAACGTTACTCACAATTAATTTAAGTAGGGGACAGTTATGGATTTACAGTTATTTACGCATATAATTTTCATTTTAAAATACATCAATAGCCAAGATTTAAATTATTGGTTGAATATGTAAAAAAAAAAAAAAGAAATTTATTGGTTGAATATTTTTCAAATTCATTTGTTGAAGCCTTCGGATTATCAAACTTAGATACTTGGGTTTCTTTGGATAATTATTTATTTTATATTTATTTTTAATACTATTATTTTTTAGAAGATGGAAAAATAGTTATTGCACGAAGTTGGAATGTCTCGATGAATATTTAATTTATAATGTCACTGTCATCTCTAAATAAATGAGGTCAACAATTTTTAACGGGAAGGTTTTTTAAGCTGCGTTTTAATGGAAATGTCGTCTTCTTTTTTTGCCAGGAAATTTATGACTGTGACTTGTATAAATATAGTTAAGAAGAAAAATTCAATAGTGTTAGAACATAATTAAATTGGTTAATTTAGATTTGAATCTTATCTTATTACTTATAATTCAAATTTTTAATTCATGATATAACTTGACTTTTTTTTAATTTAACAGGGGTAGATTTGAACTTTTTACTCTGAAAATGTTCCTAGATATATAGTCTATTCATCTAAACTTGGCTAGAAAAACCATATTGTTACTTTATATATTCGAAATAAACACATTTATTTTAAGTTTAAATAATATTTTGGCCAATGTATTTTCAGTTTAAATTCATTATTGTCCATGTAGTTTTACCTTTTTGTACCTTTTAGATTTTGTACTTTAAAAATATGAGTATTTTGGTTATTTCAATTTTTTTTTCTATCTCATTTTTTTCAATTATAATTCCAGCTCAACATTATACTCAACAAATTTCATAATTTTGCATTTATAAGAGGTTTCGTTGCGTATAAAATTTGTGTTAATTATATTTTGCAAAACAAATATTCAACATTTCACCTTTTAAATGCATATAGACTAAAATGTACTATATGGGTGGTGGGAGGGTTGGTTAAATGGGCCATGTAGAGCGGCCCACACCATGATGAAAATTGAGATTTAAGATTAATTTATAAATAAAAAATAACGATGAAGATTTAGGGGCGTGATAGCAGATGAGGGAGAGGCGCGTGAGAGAAACAGAAAGCAAAGTTGAGTGGTAGTGGTCAGCAACATTATTGGAGGTCTGAGAAAGCAGAGACCCAATTATTAAAGAAATAAAATATAATTTATCTTTTTTTGCATGGAAGCACCTTTTTTATTGATTGGTTGGCCCACAACTGTTACGCAGAGTCCACTTTTCCCTTTTTACCCTTTCGTAAATCAACTCCGCCACTTTACGTTGATTGGTTCTTATTTCTTATATAGCCGCGATCCGTTTTTGAAGATGGATTTTTGTTAATTATTTGTATTTTATTTTATTGTCATACACATTTATCTCTTTGTTTTTTTGCTCAATTTTTAAATCAAGAATGTCGAAGGTGGCTCAAACGAGAATAGAGAAGTAAAGAAAAAGATAATGATGAAAATGTTAGCAAATGACGTTTTAAATTTATCTGTAAGTCATTAAATCTGATAATGTTTTTATTTTTTGAAAAGCTAATGATAAAGAGACAAAATACAACTATCTTACAAATTGTACTTAATTCTTTAAATATTTAAAACTCTAATTTGATTTTCACACCAGGATTGAGAAACATGCTCCAAATTAAAAGAGTAAAATATAAATGCAGTGCAGCGAAAAAAACCGAAATCAGAAGACAATAAGTTCATAAGAAGTGATTTGAAATAAGAAAAACCTAAAATGTAACTTATTTAAACAAGTGAGAACAAGGCAAGCCACAGAGAGAAGGCCGAAACGAGACGACAGCGTTTGGATAGAGAGAAAGTGTTTCTAGCGAGGGCAAGTGGGTTCGAAGGCAAAAGGGCCGACGGAGTAGAGGACGAAGGGGAGTTTGTTGGCATCGATGTAAGACTTGTGAGGCCTGAGGGGGGCGCCGGAGAGGCCGCCGTGGAGGGCGGAGGGTTTGCTGCAGGCGGCGGAGGGGGAGGCCGAGAGCAGGACCTTGCACTTGTGGAAGGCGTAGCTGGTTATGGCCTTGGGCGCTGTGATGAAGAAGTAGCCGTTCTTGTCCGTCGTCCCGCTCTGGACAAGTGGGTATTTCGTGTTCTGGCAAATTAGCTTCACGCTCGCACCTGCAATGCCAATTAACGGGAATGTTACACTTACACCACTCTCTTCTCCTGCAAATTTGCACCCTTTTTCTCCAATTTCTCGTGTCATAACTTTCCAAATTCTTAATTTTGTGTTTTCACTAATTCAGCTTCGTTTTTGTCGTCTTCTGATCGCAAAAATTAACCCCACTAACGTTTAAAATAGCTGCTACGGTTAAAATCACCTCGTTCTGACATATATGAATTAATTCCAATTTTAAGACTTCATGTTAAAATAAATCAGTCCATCTACTAAGGTTTGTTTATTTATTTATTTTTAATATAATAAAAGGAGAATTATTCAAACTCACTGTCTTGTAATTAGAGATATCGGTTAACTAAGGTGGTGTTGCACACCTATTGTTTATTTAATTCAAACTATGTAAGATTTTATTAATTTATTACGTATAACTACAGATTTTTAACGAGTACAAATGATTATATACTAATAAATCGTTGATTTAATGTTGTAGACAGAAGTGTGTTTTTTAACCCACAATAAAACAAGAAAAAGACACGTTTAGGATTTCTGAGTTTAGAATTAATTACCGGCGACTGGGGTGGCTCCGAGGAGGGTGTCGACTCCGGCGTACTTGCAGGACTTACAATAAACAACGCCTTGAACGGAGATGAAGCTCCTCGGCATCCGAGGCTTCGGAGGGTAGATCGGAGCCGCCGAGTGAGTCGGGGGCGGCAATGGGTGGACGTCGCGGTGGTGGTGGCCGGGCGCCGGCGCGTGAGTCGGAGGGGCTGCATTTACAGGTGGGTGAACTGGAGGCTGGCCGTGGACATGGTGGTGGTGGTGGTGAACCGGCGGTTGAGCCGGATGGTGAACCGGCGAGTGGGTCGGTGGAGCCACGGGTGCCGGCTTCGGAGCATGAACCGGAGGGTGGTGGTGGTGGTGGTGGTGATGGTGGGCAGGAGGTAATGACGACGGCACGGCGGCGGAATGGTGGGGGGAAACGGCGAGTGTTTCCGCCGCCGTGAAATCGTCGGCGGCGGAGACGGTGAAAATGGCGGAGAAGAGGAGGAGGAGGAGAAATTTGGAGACAGCGGAATCCATAACTGAGCTGTGAAAATTAGAAGGTAGAGGACGACATTTACAGAGTTTAGGGCAAAAATATATAGCAGCTTCTGCATAATGTACTGTAGCTCTTTTTCTACAATTATATTTTAAAAAAAATTAGTTTATTTGTAATTTTCACAATATCATTTTTCTTATATAATGACAAAATTATCATTGTGTCTTTTTTTCCCTTTTCTGTCTCCATTATCCAGCTTATTCTTTTCGGTTGCTTTCTTTTTATTTAAATGTTAGATAAAAAACTTAATGCTTATGATGTAAAACAATAAACTAAAAATGTATTTGTTTTTTAAAATATTTAGAGGTTGGAATTCAAATTTGCAACTTTTCTTATTGGAATTGAGATATGTCATTATTTATCACATACAATATCAATAAATCATTAAAATTGAGTACAATAGGAGTTGTTTTTTTTGGCACAGTGTTGATCTTAGCAAATCAGCTTTTATATTAAATTTATAATGTCTAAAATATTTTTTGTAATCTTTAAACTTTTTTGGAAAAAAAATTATTTAAACTTTTCTTAAATCTGAGTAACGAATCCCAAAAAGAATTCAAAATCAAGCCGCAAAAATATCCACACAAATTCAACAGTAAAATGCCCAAACTAAAATTAAAATTATATCTCAAAGCTTCTTCCTGCCAGTGCCACAGTAGTTCTCGTAATTAACTACAGATCTTTTTAAAAAAATATAACATCTTTAAAGTTAAAATTAATTGACTGCAATACATATATAGTTAAAAAGTGAAAACTTACCAAAAATTGATCGTGGGATCATGTGCTAGCATCGTTGTGAAATGACCCTACACTAAAAATAGGCAAAAAAAAGAAAAACTTTTTCTTTTTTCTTTTCAATTTTTTTTTTCGAGCATTGCAATGGAATCACAATCCACCAAAAACGAGCAAAAAGACAGACAACAAAAAGGCGGGATGCCATTTTGAAAAAGAACAACCTCCCGAATTATGTCCTCTTCAACGGCACAATTGCCACAGTTGTCTCCACCGTCCTTCCCTTTTTGCCCTCCTCCCTCCAATTGGGCCTTCCAGTTGAATTTCCTCTAGGCCCAACAATCATGGTCTCTCAATTACCCAGTGGCCCGCCCCATTCATTACCATGGGCCCTTATTGGGCCACGGCCACCCACTCCCAACGAACCATCACAAATCTGAAAGGACGGCCGGATTAAATCCAAAACTAGGGTTTTTATTCGCTCCAAAAAAAAAAAAAGATTAAAATTGTACAAAATCTTGATTCCGCGGATTACGATATTTTATTGGGCATCAGAATCAAATTAAAACTTCAAAACCAACAAAAACTGATTTTTTTTTCTTTTAAAGAGAAGATTCGATCTGTTTTTCCTCATCCCAATATCACCAAAAATGAAAACCCAGGCCCAATCAGGCCCCGACACGTAAGGCCAACACCCCACTCTCCACAAATTATAAATCGTAAAAAAGAAGAAAAAATTTGGTTAAAAAAAAAAAAGAACAAGCGGTGGAGAATGGAGATAAAAGAAAGAGTACACAGTATCCGTGCGAACCGTACCAAAACCAAAACATGGGCTGGGCTTGGTTAAGGCGAGGGTAAAGTTACATCCGTACCCTCAGTTGTTTCCGATAATGACCTCAGCATTACCATAAATTCTTTGTTAAATTCCCACCTTTCTCTCTCCTGTTCCGTGTTTTACGACTTTGGTTATGTGGTTCCCACCAGCCAGCATCACCATGAGCAGTCACCGTCACATCTCCCCCACTGTACACAGAACAGCACCTCCCCAAAAATATCCCTTCCAATTCCATGGAATCTCAATCTTCTACGCCCTACGGCCCCCCCCTATTCCATACGTATACGTAAGTTATTATTGTACAGCCAGAGAAATTAGAAATTAAAAAGGAAATAATTCCCCACCCAAATTCCGAATTCGATCTTCCATTTGTAATTTGCAACCCCATTTCGCCAGACACATTTGTTTCCATGTTTTTGTTTGTCTCCACATGGATCCTACGAATTTCTGCCGGAAATTTTGAGTAAATTGAATTACCCGATGATGGGTTTTGTTGCCAGGCCGACAATGAGGTGAGCGAGCGCTCCATTTTTGCTGGATTTTCCTTTTACTGCTTGTTTTAGGGGAGAGGAGATAATGGCCGGTTTTTGGATCTGCCCGATTACTATTTTTCTCTCTGGTTAAAGTTAATTAATTGAATTGTTTGAATAGTAAGAGGGGGCGATGGCTATTGATTGGGGTTTCTTGGCTATAAATTAATTCGGGTTGGAATTTTTCTCGTGGTTTCGGGGTTTTTTAGGGATTTTCTCTTCTCTGTAGCATTTGATTTTGTTTTTTCTTCTTTTGGGAGATTTATTAATTGGGGATCTCTGGGTGGGATTTTCCAGGCTTTTACTCAAGGTGGAGTTTGACTTTGAAACCAAATAAAAAAAGAAAGATGGACAAACAGAACAGAAGAAGGAAGTTTGCTTTGTGGCTTAAGGCGATTGTTTTCCTGGTGGGAGAAAATTGGATTTAGCGATCCAGAAAAACTCTCTTAATTATTTGTGGGTCTTTGTGGGTCTCATTGATTCTTTAATTTGGTGAAACAAAGAATGTTTCTACGTTAGTCTTCTTTGATGGGTTTGAAGAAATCGAGCTTTTGGGGCCAGCGAATTCACACCCATTTGCTCCCGAGAATCCGACTTGATTTTAGTCCTCCTCCCGAGCAGGAGGGGGAGGAAATCAAGGACCTCTGTGGTTTCAAGATCTTTTAGGGTTTCCATCAAGTAATTGCAGGAGAAGAAGAAACCGAAACAAATGGACGAAGAGGCTAATTCTTGGCTGAGGAGAACAAAATTTTCTCACACTGTTTACCATCGATGGGATTCCTTAAGATTGAATCCTGTTCCTTTCATCGTCGAGCCACCTCGCAATTCTGGCTTGAAATCGAGGCCTCAATCAGCTTCGTCTGCTCAGAAACCGGATTCTGATATTTCGAAGATACAGAGAAATTTCACGGCGCATAAGCAGAGGTCTCTGTCTCCCCTCCTCCAGTCCAACCTCTCCGAGGTTTTCAAGGAAGCGAAATCCGCCAGTAAGCGATTCGCTACTCCAACTCCTCGGCTTAGAGAACGGACTAGGGAATTCAAGAACAAGCTATTCCACAGGGATCCTCAAGATTCAAAACCGCCAAATTTCAAGCCATCGTTGAATACCAGTCCCCTGAAGCACTTGGCTTCGGGAAAAGGTGGCAGCGACAAGTCAAAGTTCCGGAAGGACTCATCCTGGACCAAATATTTCGAGTCCAGTGGTGGAAGAGTCACCGCAGTAGAAACAGAAGTTGAAACTGAAGACGATTCGAGTGTCGATCTCTCTAAGTTGTTTCTTGGCTTGAGGTTTGCTCATGGAGCTCACAGTCGTCTCTATCATGGAAAATACAACGATGAACCTGTTGCTGTTAAGATTATCAGAGTGCCCGAGGACGACGAAAATGGAGCGCTTGCTGCTCGATTAGAGAAGCAATTCGCCAGAGAAGTTACCCTTTTATCTCGTCTTGATCATCCGAATGTAATAAAGGTAACTGAACTGTTAGATTGTAAAGGATATTTTGAACTTCAGAGTAATGTTTTTAGTTTTCTTGATGTCAATTTGTTTTCTCTTGCAGTTTGTAGCTGCCTGTAGGAAGCCACCAGTTTTTTGTGTCATTACTGAATATTTGTCTCAAGGTTCATTAAGGGCATACTTACATAAACTCGAGCACCAATCCCTTCCTTTGCAAAAACTGATAGCAATTGCTTTAGATGTTGCTCGTGGAATGGAATACATTCACGCACAGGGCATAATTCACCGGGACCTTAAGCCTGAGAATGTTCTTATCGACGAGGACTTCCACCTGAAAGTTGCAGATTTTGGCATAGCTTGTCCCGAGGCGTATTTTGACCCGTTAGCTGATGATCCCGGAACTTATCGATGGATGGCACCAGAGATGATCAAACACAAACCATATGGGCGAAAAGTCGATGTGTACAGCTTTGGACTTATGTTGTGGGAAATGGTGGCCGGCGCAATTCCTTACGAGGATATGACTCCCATTCAAGCAGCATTTGCTGTTGTCAATAAGGTCATTTTTATTGAATCACATGTTTCTTGGTTATCGTCTTCTTTAAATTTATCTTGTGAGTCATGGTGTTTTATTTGATACCTATTCCATGTTTGCTTTGGGAAGTTCACATGTTCCATGTTTATGTAGTGAGTGTCATAATATATCATCGTACATGTGACCGAATGAAAGTTGCTCTTATGCATTGAATCTACTATTATCATAAAGTTTAAAGTGAAATTTAAATAGTAATTAGTTGGATATAGAAGTATCTCATCACAGTTAGTAGAAAACTTGGTTCATACACCTCAATTATTGATCTATTCAAAAATACTTTAACTTCTAACTTTGACCATCATTCAACTCATTATTTTTTTATAAAAGTATCTGTTTTTCCATTTACCGGGCAAGACAGGTCCTGACCTAATTTCCTAAGCCAACCCCTCTTCATAGGTGGGGATGAAGTTTCATTTGAGATTTCGTATCATTATATTGTTGCATATGCTTGGAGGATGAGTATGTATTTACTATGATTTTATATCTCTTAATCCTATCATTTTTATATTAACCTGGACCTATATTTATTTTGGGTTCTGTTATAAAATCTTAGTTAGGTGGGCACACAGAGTTATTTCTAACTTATAGTCCATGGCAGTTACATTGATATGGATGTTGATACTTCTATATTCTATTCTTTCAACAAAACTAAGAGAACTGTGTTTTTTCAGAATCTTAGACCTGTTATCTCAAGTGATTGTCCCTTGGCGATGCGAGCTTTAATAGAGCAATGTTGGTCCCTACAACCAGACAAGAGACCCGATTTCTGGCAGGTTGTGAAGGTATTGGAGCAATTCGAGTCTTCGCTTGCCCTGGACGGGAGTCTGAATTTAGTAGAGAACCCTCTGTCTAGTTTCCAAGATCATAAGAAAGGGCTCCGCCATTGGATTCAAAAGCTTGGCCCTCTGCACCCAGAAGCCTCGCCTGTGCCCAAACCAAAATTCACATAAGTCATCGCTTTGTTCCCCATGTTATGAGTTATGACTTATCTTTCATAATACATGGCCAAGTTTTTTGTAATTAAACTTCAACGCTGTTCACTCCCATTTTTTTGGGCTCTTCTTTATGATAAATTTGTGAATTTATCGTAATATTCTAAATTTTTTTTTTGGCTCTAGATATAACCAACCGGTCAGCATCTCATAGGATCAGATCACATTGCTTTTAAGCCTTTAAAAGAATAAAGCAAAAGCTAAAGCAAAAAGAGCTGGCGTTTTCCTGTGAAAATTGTATATCTTCTATCCAGATTGTATGACAAATTTGAGCAAGTTTTTTGGTGCTAGTTTAGGAAGATGAATTTGGATAGAAACATTTGAATCTCTCTTTTTTGTCTTGTCTAACACAGCTAGGAATCCCCAAATAGTTTCAGCTTGCAATTCATTGTTATGGAATGGAACATTGTTTCTGTTTGATATGATATTTCATGTTTTTTATTGTTTGGAAAAGATTCTCTTCTAACCACAGCAGCTCTCTATCAAATATGTAATGTCTTAAAATGGTAACAGTGAAGGATGTATTTGACTCGCATATTAAAAAAAATATATATTTTTTTTCCAAATAAAGAGTATAGCTCTCGCCTTTCTTGACTTCTGGATACAGGAGGGCTCGAACACAAATATACGTGGGGTTTTATAGCTAGACAAAAGTTGCTTTATGCATTAAGTGAGTGAATTGATATTTTTGATGCCACAAATTAGGCAAAAATATCTTTGGATACTAATAATGTCACCACTCACGAGAGCTAATTGTCAAAGACGGAACTTTGAACTTTGAACGCGGACCATACCAGACTTTGTGTTTTCTTTTTAAATAGTTTTTATGGCTAGGTTCAATTTATAGATCTGTGTGGTTGAGTTTAAATTTTGGGGGTTTGGTTTTAGATGTTGTGTTGGGAAAATCTTGTATGACTTTCTTTTTTTTTTTTAAGGAAAACCTTGTACTAATAATTGAATGGTTAATAGACAGACTTTTTGGTAACCTTTGAAGTTGTAATACGTGTTATCTAACAAGCTATGGTGGAATTGAAATTGTTTAAAGCTTCCGTTGTATAAAAGTCTATCTACATTTCTCTCTAACTACTCTATCTTTACTCTTTTAGTGTTTTATACAAATAAATAAATAATTTAATTAGCATTAAAAAAAATAATAGGCTACTTAAATATACTATAATATCTAAATATTTAAGGAAGTATACTCAAATTTATATACTTTTATAAATCTAAGTACTAGCTAGCAACTAGAGATGATCCACGTCAAAATGAGTATAGCTCAACATATACCTCCAACTATCCCCACTTCGTTGTACTAAAAAAAGTAGAGATGATCCGCGAGTTCGACTGAATATGAAGGTCAAATCAATACCCCTGAAATAAAATAAATATAACTATATATATAATTGTGGTGAGTAAAAAAATGAAAGTTTGAGAGAGCTCAAGAAAAAAATAATGGTGAGTAAATATTGTTGTAGAATAAATAATACACATAATCAAGGTATTCCCGATGTCCCCTTAACCAAAATTCGAGAGAGCTCAAGTCATTCCAGAGATTGGGAGAGATTGAAATGAAATAAATTATATGAAAATAAAAAAAAAATTAACAAACCAAATTCTAGAATTCAAATCCTCATTTTAAAATAATTGAATCGTATAAATAATTCATGCATTTTATAAAACAAGCATATCCTACGAACACCACTGTTAAAAAAATTCAAAGCCAAAACTTATTTTATATATATATATATAGTACTACAAATATGGAGTAGAAGATTAAACTTTTGACCTCAAAAAAATTAATAATAATAATAATCGATACACTTATATTTGGATTTGGATTGACGTATGAACTCGAGGTGTACAATATCAATTGAAATATTTATTACTTTTAGCTTTTATTCTTATCCCTTCCTCCTGTGAACTCTTAATTATTTTTTTTAAAAATAGAAAAAGGAATAAATAAATAAAAAGAATAGCCAAAGGATAGTTTGCTCTCAAACCAAGCGTATTCACTATAAATTTAAGATGATATAGCTTATAAGACACTTCAACCGTGATAAAAAATAAAACTTTTAATAATTTTGATTTTGAATAAAATATTTTTTGACTGAAATTCTATAAGATTTTTTCCTTCAATCTATTTTTAGCCGTAATTCTATAAATTGTGTTTAGATTGGCTCATCAACGAATGCCTTAGCAGTTAGGTGAAATTAGTGTCAGTTTTGCCATTTAATTGTTTAACAAATAATGTAATGTTTCTCATAAACCAATTCGTTTGTATTATTTTATATTTTCAATAATTGTCTTGAATTAAAATTGTTATACCGGAGGTTTCTATTCCATAAAAAAATATTATAAAGTGGTGGTATCAACATTTTCTTGTCATGGCCAAAACGAGCATAGTTCACACATATGAAAGAATTTTTAGAGTCTAATTAACATTCCTACAAAAATAAAGATATTATTCCTGTCCAATGCGTAAATGTGGCACTGAAGACAAAATTCATGTGTTATGGGCGTGCAAAGGAAGTAAATTTTTTGAATTTTTTGGCACACAATTTCAATGCTTTCCGATTTTTAGTAATATCTCATCTTTATTTTGTATAGGGTCGTGCAGGATAGTTTGATTGCATCGGTTATCTGAAGGCGTCGAAATATACACATTTTTTTAGTTGCTGGTAAGAAATGCTTATGGACCTAATCAATTGGACTATTGGTACAATTGAGAAGATTGATAGCAACCTTACTTTCAAATATGTTTATTCACGGTCGAATTGAAGAATTATTTTATCAAATCTTGAAGATCCTTCTCCAACTCAACATTCATAAACCTCACGGCACACATTAACCTAACTCTGATGCTTCTGTGTTGAAAATCTGGATTTAGGAGTAACGGTTAGATACTCGCATGGAGATTCAATGCGAGTGGCTAAAACCTTTATGGCTATCACAAGTACGCAAAACTAATGACTCTGATTGAAGGCGTCTAGAGAGCGCATGAAGTTGATCTACATTCGTTATGGGTTGAGGTCGATTCCTTGATCCTCTAAAAGCATCTCGTTCGTGATGAACATGTGGCAAATTAACTTCAATTTTTATCAATGAGCGCAAAGACCATAAGAGGCGAGGTTTTATTGTTGATTTTTTTTTCTCTCCACGTGCTTGTAATTCTATTACTCATGAACTAGCGTGTCATGCTTGAAGAAATAAAAATTTACAGATCTGGTTAGAAGACCACCCCTGCTATTGATGCTGTCACCAAAGATGAGATTTTTTTTTTGTTAATTTGTTTTGCTCTGTTTTTTCTGTTTGTACTGTATAAACAAAGATTGTTATACTATACTTATTTACCACAATGAGTTAAATTATCAAGATGAAATATTTTAATTTTCCAGAACTACTTATCAGGAAATATTTGTCCATGTGATTGCAGCACCTTTTGGAACAAGCAAAAGGCAACAATTACTTTGCTTATTTCTAAATCGTGAAAAAACTTTGAAAAGAAATTATATTTTATCATAGACTCTTGATCTTTCTTATATATTTTTCTAGTGGTTGATTTTTAAATTTCAAAATTTAAATTTCTCTTAAACAATGATGTCAAATCAACTTCTTTTTAAATAAATGTCAACTAAACATTGTTTATCAAGCTATTATCATTTTAAAACAGAATAATTACAAGTGGACAATAAAATACATCAACATGCCCGAAACTATTTGAATCACCATTTTATAAAACAATTAAATTTATTTTGCCCAAAATAAATAGCTCCAAAAATCGTAAAAATTTTAAAATTTTAAATAATAATTCATTTAAATACTCAATATATACTACTTTTGATGATAGGTTTGAAAAAGGAAAATGTATTAGAGTTTAAAAAAAAATAGTCCGCAATTTTTTTTAAAGAAAAAAAGAAATAGTCCGCATAACATAACAACAACATTTTTATTTTATTTATTGTCAAATATTATTTTATTAAGAAAAAAAGGTGGGCACAAGATTGGGCTAAGCCCATCTACCGGGGATCGATTTCCTCTTGAGAGGGCCCATTAGAGCCCAGTGGATATAAATCTTGACTTAAAATATTTACATAATTACAAGTGGACCCCTTAAGAATCTGTCGGCACTGTCATCCGCTGCCACGTATTAATCAGAAAACAGTGTCGAATAAGCAAAATTTCGCCCAGCTGGGTCCCGAATGAGATACTTATCCAGAGTGTACACTCTCTCTCTTCAGATTCTTCCAAGAAAAAAGAGAAATAAAATATAAAAAAAATTTATATAAGGGACACGCATAATAAAAATAAAAATAAAAAATAAAAAAGCCCGATCGCGATTCACGGTTTCGTTCGGCTCGTCGTCTTCCTCCAAAATTCAGATTTCAGCTGCCGCGTTAGGGTTCTTCTATTACAGAGCAGCCATGGTCGCGGTGCCAAATCCGTAGGTGCGACGCTTTCTCCACCGTCCGATTATAATGGGATCGTCGTCGTCGTCGACTTTCCCTGTCATCTGCCTTCTTCACTCTGTGGTTGCCATCACGAGCGGGACCCTCATGATGTTCTATATGAAGGAGATTTACACGATTGGCCATGGGATCGACACCGCCACTAAGTTAATGGGGTCTACGCCGCACGATCAGCTCCTGATTCGGACCTCCGATTCGTTCTCCGGGTTGCTCCTATTCGCAATCGGGTTTCTCCTGTTCATGGTTTCGTTCGTGAAGGACAAGGAATTTCAAGGGTTCTTCGCCAAGGGATGTACAGTGCTTCACGTCTCAATGGCGATGTGGAGATTCTACTTCGAGCGACGAGTGGAGGACATGGCCTGGGATTGGCTGAGGCAGATTGTTGGTGACATTCTTCTCGCCCTCTCTTGGGTCTTCTTTCTTTTTTATTCCTGGAGAGAAAAGTATGATTAGTTTTCTGAGTAATTATCGAGTCTTTTCTTTTGCTTCCAAGTTGCAAATTGCATTAAGATTTCTGAATCTGGATACGGATACCTGTTCAAAATTCGGGAAAGAAGGCGATTCAAACGTTCAGGTGAATATGGCAGAAAGGGAACAATCCATCCCCACTTTCCTTTGTGTGTTTTTTTCTTCCCTTGTTGATTGTTGAATATTTCTCTCAGCTTTGAAAACCACAGTCCTCTTGTAAATGTTTTGTGCTTATTGAGCAAAATTAAATATATATCATATTTGATGCTTTGTTACTGAGTTCTTCAGTTTAGTGAAATAGAACAACTGTGTTTCACGGGAAATCTTGTGAAGAGAGCATTATTAGAGCTGCCCACTGAAACTTTTTATACTTTCTATAGTGCTGATGTTCTGTATAAATTTGGTGTTCAAGTTTAATGGATGAATTCCTTGAAGTTGAGTCTTAGAAGCCAATATCACTTAGCTACAAATGAAGTTGTGTTTCGAAGAGGATTATGAATATTTAAAGTCTTCTTCTCTTCTTGCTACAGTTTTGGATTCATCACTTGGGGAAAAAAAATCTATTTAAACAAGTTGTTTTCAAAAACCAGAGCTTTATTTTAGTAAATGGGGATAAGTTTTTTCATCACTTTTTGAACCCACCTGACAAAGTTCATATTTTGAGCTCCCTAATCCATCTGATCGTTCTGAAGGAGGAGGGTTGGGGAGGGGCAGATGATTTGAACTTGTGAGAATTTTGGTCTAAATTTTTAAAAGTTCACATTCGTGTCACTTAGTTCTGGATTTTTAGCCCTTGGAGAATTTTGGTTTAATTTTTGAAATAGTTACATAAATAGTAAATTACTAGAATGTTAAGTACACTGGAAATGATATAACAGTAACAGAGAGAGCACAGAAGAATCCATACACATTCCTGGACGTAGCCATGAAATTTATTTTCAAAGTTCCAAGTACGAAAGAGAGGAAAATGAAATTAGCATGTGAAAGTGAAGTACTGTTGCCCAACCCATCAATATCAGTAACTAGGATGTTCAGTTTTCCATGGGAGGCTCCGTGGGGACCTGCCAAAACGGGATGAGGAAAGTTTTTTCCCGTCATTTAACCTTTCCCATTTTCACTTTTTATTTATATATTAACAAAATCTTATTATTATTATTATTATATATAATATATATAAAAGTACCAATAAAATCATATTCTTCTCTATCCATTCAATATATGGAAGATTGGATCATGTAAATAGAATTTTATTGTTGAAAATTAAACAATTAATTACAATTTTCTTAGAAAAAATTATTTAATTGAAAAATAATTTTAAAAATAAAAGAATAGACAGATTTTTTTTTGGTGGAAATCCAATCCTTATTTAAAAGGTGGTAATTTTGGTCTATTCATTTTCATTGCTATATCAATTGTTTCCATAATAGCAGGGTACACACTCTTGACTCTGTATAAAATTAACTAAAAGGGACTTAAAATTAAATTAAATAGAAATAAAAAGTACAGGTGGATTTAAAAACTATTTTAAATCAGAATTAAAGCACTATATTTTTTAAATTATATTAAATGATTGTCAACTATTAAGAGAAGATACATGTCCATTTTTGGAGCGGCATAAAAACGACTGCAACAAAAATAAGGGAATGACACGTGCAGTAGAAGAGGTAATATTTAATTACGTGTACTCATAAAGAAAAATAAGAAAAACGGAAAAGAAAACAAAAGAAGGGGTCATATAGATAATGGTCATTAATCATATTTCTCTTCATTTTAAATTATTTTATATTTATTTTGTACGGGTGGAACGGACCCTATATTTTGGAACCCGCGAACTGAACGGAATTTTCATGTTCTTGTTGAGGAGTCGTAGCATCTGCGGCAACAAGATGACAATTGACAATGCTGAGAAGTAAAAAAAGCATACACTAGAAGCCAGAATGGCGAAATTTCGGCTTTTGGCGAGGGCCCCTGAGGGAGTCTTTGGAGGCGTTGGAAGGAACTGCAACTGTAAGATTACTTGATTGCTTCTTGTTTTGGGCGTAAACTTACATTTTGGTTCCATTATTTGATTCTTTGAATGGTTTTCCCTCTTAGATCAAATGCATTAGATGTAGAAGTAAAATCAATCCGACTATGAACGAAATCAAGTCTCCAATTACAGTGGAAGTCGAAACACTTGCATATCATCATCATCATCTTACTAGCATTCCTGATTCGCGACCCCACTCTCCAGTCTACGAATCGCTTCTTCAAGCAGGTCCCCGTTTGAGACACCTCCAACAAGTTCATGCCCGTATTATCGTTTCCGGATCCCACAGAAGTCGATCCCTCCTCACCAAGCTTATTTCACTGGTTTGTTCTGCTGGCTCAATCGCCTATGCTCGTCGGTTGTTCCTCACTGTCCCAAATCCTGACTCTTTCCTCTTTAATTCCCTCCTCAAAGCGACTTCAAAGTTCGGTTACTCTGTTGATACCGTCTTGCTTTACCGTCATATGCTTATTTCCGATGCTCCCCATTCGAATTACACCTTTACGTCCGTGATCAAAGCCTGCGCAGATCTTTCCGCTCTGAGGTTGGGTAGAGGTATTCATTCTCACGTTATGGTTTGTGGTTATGGTTCAGACATGTATGTTCAGGCTGCACTAATTGCTCTCTATGCCAAAGCTGGTGATATGAAAGTGGCCAAGAAGGTGTTTGATGAAATGCCACAAAGAACAATTGTGGCTTGGAACTCACTTATATCAGGGTACGAGCAAAATGGATTCCCGGCAGAATCAATTGGTTTATTTCATCAGATGCTGGAGTCCGGCTTTCAACCTGATTCAGCAACAACAGTGAGCTTATTGTCTTCCTGTTCTCAGCTGGGGGCTCTTGGTTTAGGTTGCTGGTTGCATGATTATGCTAATAGTAATGGTTTTGATCTCAGCGTGGTTCTTGGTACTTCTTTGATTAACATGTACACTAGATGTGGGAATGTGAGCAAAGCGCGTGAAGTTTTTGACTCCATGAACAAAAGGAATGTTGTTTCCTGGACAGCTATGATTTCAGGGTACGGGATGCATGGTTATGGCGAGCAAGCAATGAAGCTTTTTGGTGAAATGAGAGCTTATGGTCCTCCTCCTAACAATATTACGTTTGTTGCAATCTTGTCTGCATGCGCTCATTCTGGGTTGATTGATGATGGTCGCCTGGCATTTGCCAGCATGAAGGAAGTATATGGGTTAGTTCCAGGAGTAGAACATCATGTTTGTATGGTAGATATGTTTGGGCGTGCTGGACTGCTTAATGAGGCTTATCAATTTATAAAAAAATGTCTTCCTGAAGAGCCAGGTCCAGCAGTTTGGACCTCAATGCTTGGGGCTTGTAGGATGTATAAAAATTTTGACCTTGGAGTTGAGGTTGCTGAACATCTTTTAGCAGTTGATCCGGAAAACCCTGGTCATTATGTAATGCTTTCTAACATATATGCGTTGGCTGGTAGGATGGACCGAGTGGAGATGGTACGAAACATGATGATTAGACAACGCCTAAAGAAGCAAGTAGGCTATAGCACAATAGAGATCAATCGAAGAACATATTTGTTTAGCATGGGTGACAAGTCCCATCCTGAGACAAATGCAATCTATAGGTATTTAGATGAATTATTGTCTCGCTGTAGTGAATTGGGCTATGTGCCGGCACCTGAATCCTTGATGCACGATTTGGAAGAAGAGGAGAGGGATCATGCCCTTAGATATCATAGTGAGAAGCTGGCACTAGCATTTGGGTTACTTAAAACCAATCAAGGAGAGACTATTAGGATTGTGAAGAACCTTCGGATATGTGAGGACTGTCATTCAGCAATTAAACACATCTCTATCATTGCTGATCGAGAAATAATTGTTAGGGATAAATTTCGTTTTCACCACTTCAAAGATGGTACATGTTCTTGTTTTGATTATTGGTGATAATTTCCATTCATTACCTTCAGCTCGAGTATTCTATCTGTTACAGAGAGCCCATTGAGTTTTTGAGCTAATCCTCCACCAATCATGGAAAGGTTGCTGAGTTTTAGAATTGATGATAAAATTCTATCACAAGGTCTTCAGTTGGTGTTTTTAAATAGGTGGGTTATCCGGTTGAAAATTTGAAGTAGCACCAGATAAAATCTCTTTGGCTCTTTGGGCGAGTGCAATGCTAATTGTGTTCTAATTTGCTATTAAAAACTGGAATGTACTGGGTAACCGGCAGGCTTGAAGCTGCTTATGCAGTTATCCTCTTTGATTCAAGCTTCAGCACCAGGCCTGAGAAGTTTTGTACAAGAATTTAATCATTTAAAGGAACATTACAGAAAAATAATCAGTAACGGTTCAACTCTATTCATTTGATTAGTTAACATATGATTGACTACAAACTGGATTTTCTAAGGAGGAGAAGCAGGTAGCTTCTAATGTTTTCTGCAACATTGCAAGATTACAATGGAACTTCCTATATTTTGTGAAGTTATAAGGGAGAATTTTTTGTATTTATTTATTTATTTTTTTTTTGTTAACATACTTCTGAGAAATGTAGAATAAATGAAAATTTGAGGGAAAGATGTTTATTGCTCTACGAAATTATTCATTCTTTAGTAACTTTAGATAATATGGGTCTAGGACCAACGAATGTTTTTGTTCCTTGCATCAACATGATCTCAAATAACGTTGACATTGATCCCTCCCAAGTGAACATGTATTTACGAGATCCAGCTTCTTGCATTGGTGCGGGGTTTTGGGAGAGAGGTGGAAGCAACTACTACTGGGTACAAACTTTTTTTTTTTAAGTACAACATGTGGGGGGTGAAGATTCGAACTCATGACGTTTTGGTCCGAGATAGGTGTCTTAACTACTTGAGCTATACTCGGTTTGACTTTACTGGGTACAAACTGATAAGGCAGCATCATGAGCGACTGGGTTCTTAAGCCTTACAGGGCTTTGTTTGGCTGTTGTCAGGTTTAAAATTGTGCCATTTCATAATTAGATTCTTGAATCGGTGAAAGTGGATATCATTTATCATCTATGCACGCTTTCTTTTGGTTGTTCTTGCAACTCAGTTCTTGCCGGTTTCAAGTTTGGCGATGGAAATTTCATTTATTCTGATAGACTGAAATCCTTCAAAGTGAACGATGAAGTGATTAGCTCTTATATGTTCCTCCTGCGATTGGTTCTTTTAGCTATTCATAATTTACAATTTGCATCCTGGCTCTGCTCCATATAGACTTCTTGTTCTCAAGCTTTTCAAATTCATTAGATACCTAATACTTTGAAATGAGCTTTTCAACCAAACAAATAACTTTTCGTTCATTTTCCCACTGAGTAAAAGCTTTGGTGACGTGCTGGTGTGGTTTGAACATCTTTTAGTGATGTTGATTTTGTATTTACTGCTTTTGGCGCAGATGGAGCTTCAAGAAGCAAACATTGGAATTTAAACTACATATCATAATACATAATCAAATATTGTTTTGTATTCCTTCTGCTCTTCCATTATTTACATGTCATAAATTACAAGTCTGCTGTGGTTTTATGTTGTCTTAATGAGCTTATTCCACACGGCTTTTACTTTTCCATCAAGTTACTGAAGCTTTATAACGTTAACTTCTCAATAAATTGAGGGATCATAAAACGGTCTGCTGTCTGCTGTGTTTTTACGTTGTCTTAATTGGCACAAATATTCCACATGTCTATACCTTTTTTGTTCAGTTACTGAAGCTCTAAAATGTTAATATCTCAATAATTTGCGGGATCATAAAAAAGGTTATCGATGTTTAAGTCCAAAATGCACCTAATATAATGATTGTTCTTACATTTATGGGAAGTTGTAGCTTCACCTAAATTTTCTTTGATGCTAATTCCTCGTACAATTGTGCTTCTATCTATGTTCTTATCGCTAATTGCTCAAGTGTCAGATGTATAAAGTTAGGGGATATTTTGCATCGCGGTTGACTTGGATGCTGTTCTGTTGATGTTTCTATGTTTATGGTTATTCGCTGCCCACTCGGGGATTCAACTTTTAAGAAGCTCTTTGTAGGGGCTTGGACATCGTTAATATGAGGTTTTATTTACTCTGCTTCCAATCGTAAACTGATATTGTCCTTTATATTCATTTGGAATATGCTTTTAATTTTTGTCTTCTTTTCTATGTCCGTTGTAGTTGATGTTGAAGAAGGTTCTCTTGCTTAGGCTCAACCTAACCAACAATTGGTAGACTGGCCAACACTGCTGATGCAGAAGCTGTTTAAGCCGTTGTTGAGGAACATGTAAGAATAGTAACACGTTGTCTATTGCAATGTACATTTAAAAGATTTTTCCTAACATGGTTTTTTATGCTTGCACAACTACAAACCTGTTAGCCTTAGCATGCCTTCTCTTGTTAAGATTGGTTAAGAGTCTTAAGACAACATGGTTACTGACAAAGAAATATCCATTTTGTTTGTCGAGTGTATTAAAAGATATTAAAAGAAACACCCTCAATAGTATGATATCAAAAGATATAGAAGGAAGTTTTAGAGTCTGGAGATTTTATTACATGTTTGGAAGATGGGTAGTAAGCATTTTCTAGTAGCATTTGACGCTTAAAGGGATTGTGGAATGACAATAGGATTTGGTAATAGAATAAGTTAATCTGCATCCCGTCCTCTTTTTTAATGAAAAACAATTTTATTGATGGTATGAAATTAGAAAACTCAGTAAACCCCAAATCCAAGGGAGTTAAAAAGACTTCTCCAATTGGATGTAAGTGAAGAAAAGCTATAGTGATGGAGAAGTGGAGAGTTTTTACGTCAAGTAATAGCCAAACAACTATAGCATAAAAAGAACCTAACAAAAGGGACCTTCTCTTGAAGAAAGATTTTGTGATTTTCTTCCTTCCAAATACTAAAAAAAAGCTCCCAAAAGCTAATAATATCGCCTCCCAAAAAGCTGCTGCAAAATCACAAGTTAGAAAAATGTAACCTTAAGATTTGGAATTATGCTTGCAAATGGTGCATTGGTGAGGAGATAAATTCATATAAGGCATTTTTCTTTGTAGTTTGTCATCGGTATTGATAGCTTTATGGCTGACTCTCCATCGAAAAAATTTCACCTTCTTTAGGTAATGGTCTTTCCAAATTGAATCGAACAAGAGAGACGTGATGCCTCGGTACAAAAGATAAATCTACATCCCTTCCTCATGACAACTTTATTTTAGTTCTCGTTAATATTTAAATAATGTTCTGTTTATGTAGTAACTGTTCTGCTCTCATCTTATATGAACTGTAAACTTTTAAGACTGATTTGTTTTTTAGTGTAAGCACCTTTATGCCTTCACCATTTTTCTTGTTTCAAAATTTTGCTTGCTCGACACACACATCCTTTAAATTCTTCTCCACAATTTTTAGCACCTGAGTGATTGTCTTTTACAAATTATGTGACGACCTTTCGTGGTAGTATGTTGTATGATCGTGGGAATTAACAAAGCTGATAGTGATGAATGATAGCGCATACTGAAGGTATTAGTGAACCACTCAAGGCCATTTAATTCCATAAAAAATGAATTAGTATTTAACTAGAACAGGGATACATTATTTTAAAATGAATCAGGCTTTACGAATCTGTCATTGAAGGCTTCGATAAACTATTATCAAGAATGTGCCATTTCTAGAAAGCCGCATTGGGCGGCCCTTGGGGTAAGGGTTTAGGATATTTGGTAAGAAATTCGGACCTAGGTTCAAATCCTCTAGTTGGAAAGTTCAATAAATGAGATGTATCTCGTAACCGAACGTATGAATATCTCCGTGGAGTAGCGGGGTGGGCCCTGATGCCACGGATGAAAAAAAAGTTATCATTTCCGTAAAGTGTAAGCTGAGTGAAGGTAGGCCCATCGATGTTGTTTAAATTGATTTGAGTGAATGAAAATGATTCTGTTACAACGAATAAGACAACATTATAAAAGTGAGAAAACTGTGTTTTGGGAGATTTTAGAGGGCAATGTGAACTTTGGAGAGAATCCCGTCTAGAAAGTGGCAAGCTTTAAAACGAGAGTCCACTTGCACTTGGGCGGACGGATGCTTTGGAACGTGAGGCACATGGAAAAGGGAAAAGTACTTTTGGGTTTGTTAGACAAGTTCCTGGTAGCTTCTTTTCAAGATTTATCTTTTTTGCCACTTGGTTCCCTCTTTAGCCTAAACTCTTGACATTCGATTCAAATGGACTGCGACGTTCAGTTAATCCGTTAGCAGCATTGATAGTCTTAGACTCTTAGCTAGAATTTGGAGTTTTTAGGCTCATGAATTAAGTTTGTATAGCATGTAATGACCTTACTTTAACCGGATCTGTTCTAAGGTTGTACAACGGTGTCTTTGAATTCTAAATTTGTGTAACATATAATTTGAAAGTTGAAGTTAGGTTTAGTAGGTAGGTTGTATATATTTTTAAATCGTGAGTTTGCTAATCTCGTAGACACTTTTTTGCAATTTACCTTTTAGGTTATACTAACTTTTACTAACTACAACCTACGAATTAGATGTACTGCACATCCACTTCCCTTTGCACAATGGAACATATGTTGTACAAATTAGGCTTTACAATCTCATGCCACATTAATCCAAACATCTCAAAACTCTTCAACCAAACACCCTCATACATAAACCTAAGTTGCGTTTAATTAAAAGATTTCAAATGGAGTCTGCCAACATCACTTTTATCTTGCCAAGATATTTTCTAAGGAAATATCATCTGATGAAACCATGCAAATCTCATAGTCCCATGTCATGAATTTTTGAAATCCTTCCAAACACAAGGAAATATATGTAGCCCTATTGTTGTATCAGATTTCTACTACCTATTGTTTCTTTAAATATAGGAATAATTGTTGATTGGGTAATTGGAAGCAATGAAACTGGTTGGGTTGAAAAGGAAAAATTCTGAACTTTTAGTAAATGGAGAAGACATGGTTTTGAAATTGGAAGGTCGGGTTAAAGATAATGGAAAGAGCAATAAATCCCCACTATCTTCAACTACCAACAGGGAGAGGCAATTCATTAAAAGTTCTTACTTTAATATCAACTTAATGGACCAAGCAAACCACACAGTTGTTTGCCTCTTCAGTTGACTAATGGCTCCAGCCTTCATTTTTTTATATATATATCTATGGAATTTTCCACTTTCCACAACCGCCCTTTTTGTTTCTCACCCTCACTTTATTTGTTAAGATGCCACCAATTCCACAATGTTTAGAGGTTTCTCTCTAAAAGCTTTATATGGTTTATTATATTTATTAGGTTAAAATACATTTTTTAATCTCTAAAGCACTTCAATTCTGGTTGTGTCAGCTTTTTAAATTTTATTTTGTATGGATGATTTAATCCATGTATTGTTAGTCATGCAATGATTAAGTTCATGCCATTAGAGGGGAGAAAATGATATAAGAATCTATTATTTGGATTGATACATTCAATTTACCAAAAATAAGTTGGATTGTATATTTAAAAATTAATTGAGAATATTATTTAGATATTAACCATCGGAAGAATTATTAATGTCTTCCCTTATCCTAGGGGTTTGTAACTTTGTCCTACTTTCAGTCGTAACAATTAAGTTTATGACAATAGAAAATATGAGAGTAGTTTAGAAATATGCTATTTGAGTTCATTTCTTCAATGTAAAATTCCAAATCCAGATTTGTTGCCATTAGTCGTTGAGTTGACTATCTTGTTAAGGCACTCTATTGGTGTCAAGTTGAATAATTTACAACCAGAGAATAAAAATTAATTATGGTGATCTGGCCACTATAGTCATCCCGAACTAAAGTACTAAAATTTAATTAAATTAAACGGAATCTCTATTCAAAGGGCAGTTGGAGCTTGCCTATAGGATAAATTTGTGACCAAAAAGCATAAAATTTGATTGTTCATGTTCTGTACCAAGACTAGAATTGCTGTTAAATTATTCCTTGGGAGTGTTTTAAGGCCAATGGAGTTTTTAATTATTTGAAAGATATAGATCCACTTTCACAAAGAAAGTGGGTTTAAATGGAGTCACTTTCTTTGCCACTTAAAGAATTCTTTTTTCTTCTTTATACTTAATATCAAACCTCACTGCTTTGCATGCTTTCCACTTTGATTTAAAATAGGATTATGCCTCAAACACAGTTGTTCCTCCCAACAGTCCTTCCACTTGTTTCTTTATTAATTACGCCAAACTGGTCAGCACCACAACAGCAATTTCTTCACCTCTTATTATTATTTAAAAAAAAAATTGTTCGTTAAATGCTTGCCATTAGATTTCCTGTATCCTTGTTAAGAATATACATGAAAGTTATATTATAGTTGATGGGTTTATGATTTTAACCACAATTTATTAGGATGACCGAGTCAATCGAAGGTTTTGAGTTCGAACCTTTCCGTGTCATTTCCTCCCTACTTGATATTAAATAGTTCACGTGTTAGATTTTGTGGATCAAATTAATACCTTCCCTCACTTATGAGGAGATATATTAATAATCTACATAAGATGTTAAATATATATTGGTTTCATGTTAAAAAATGTATATATATGTATGTGTTAAATATATCATGACTTATCAACTTGAGTTCATGTATTCATAAAAGTTATATTTGTTAAATATATATTTGTTTCATATTAAAATATACATATATATATATGTTAAATATAACATAACTTATCAACTTGAGTTTTTAGATTTATTATTTAATACTTGTTTATCTTATAAATCATAGATGAGCTGATCAAGTCTAAGAGGACTGGTCTATGCTTTGTTGTCCAATGCAAGCAACCATTTCTTCCCTTCGAGAGATGCATGAAAATGGATTGCAAATTGCAGTTTAGTGGTCCAACCAACACATGGAAAAAATCAAAATGGGGATGGGAAACTTTATGAGAATGAGAGAGATGAGTGATCTGTAACTTGACAATTGGTCTATGTCGTGCACTTGGTGCTGTCCCATATATGCCAACAACCCAATATCCTCCACAAACTTTGTTAGATACAGCAGCTTTGTTGCAGCTTTTAAAAGAGAGAGAAAGTACAAGCCATGTTAGCAGCAAGATCAGATTTTAGAGGTTAGGAAGACAGGAAATAACCAACCATAACTATGACAACAAATTCGGCAGACAAAAAGAAAGCCAGAAACTAGACACTTTTACTACCGAAGTACCAAGCGATGTAGATTCAATAATTTTAACAAGTCCTATTCAAAGTACAATTTACTATGACAACTCCTCTTTTAGGTAACGACAATTGTCTCATAGATTAAACCCGAAAGATTGTTTGATGACTTATTCTGTAGAACAACTTTTCAGGAACCATCGAAGGGGAGGGGAAGGGAGAATTTTTGAACTTTTGACAATCAAAGTTGTGGAGATTACGAATTATAGCAGTGGGAAAAGTGAACTTTTCTTAACATCCCCACTTTCATACAGGTTGGTGGTCTTGATCAATTTCTTTCTTGAATACAAGGCTAAATTACGTTACTTCAATATATATTTTGTTTTAATGGATTCTCTGTACTTTTTCCATTAACATATTAAACTTGAAGAAAAATTACCTCTCTTGTTACAGATAAACGTGGCAGAGTTGTGGCTTTCTTTTTCCAGAGGATCACTAGAATCTGGGAGCAGATGGATTCAGAGCCACAACATTGAAAAAGGTAGAAACAAAATCACATTGAAATCCACCCAAAAAGTGTAAAGGTAATGGTGAAGTTTATATTATAATAATAATAATGCAAGTGGGAACAAATGCCAATGCGCTGTTACAATTGAACCCACCACCAAATTCAAATTATGCCTAAACAAACACTAAATAAAAAGTTGTATTGTGTTGCTTTGTCCTCTGTTTCTCACCAACATGTGCTTGTTGAGTTTGCTTCTGAGCTTATCCAGATTCTTTCCTTTCTTTTCTTTTTTGTATTTGGAGAATGATTTGGCCATATCTTTGATAGCAAGATCAAATATGCACTTCAAAACTGTTGCTTGCTTTGGAAAGGGCCTCACTTCTGTTCTTTGATTAATAATGTCCTGAAGCTTTCTTATCCTTTTTAGCCATTGAAGTTTGAAGTTTAAATTGATAAGCATGCTGAAATGTGGTAGCTTGTAGGTTTCTAAGTAAAGACTATACATTTATTGGAATGAAGCATTTTTTGAGTAAATTTAAAAGAAATTGACGCAAATGAGAATTATTTGATTTTAGGTTCATATGATAAGATGATGTCTCCTGAGTTCGGGCCTTAGGGAGGGTAGGGGTATCCCTATATATAAGGGAGCAAAGTTCCGACTCCCAATCATATAAAAAAAAAATGTCATTTCAAAAAATAGATAAAGATGATTTATTGTTGAAGAGATTAACATGCATGTGACGTCTTAAAAAGAAACCATGATTCATATTCTTGAACAATCATATCATTTGAAAAGATGATAAGATTAACTACTAAACTGTTTGTTTGTTTGTTTATTATTATTTATTGTTATTGTTTTGCGTGTGTAAAAAAGCAATTGATTTGTTTCATTGATATCATGATTAAAAAAAGGAGGATTACAAGTGAAAAAATTTAATTTTAAGGGATTGATAGCAAAAAAAAATATATATATATATATATATATATATATATATCAATTCAGTATACCCAACGTTTGGAGTTACATTTTATACATGTTTGATAAAAATTTTCAGATTGATCTACAAAATCATTTTTTATTTAAATACTAGTTTTGATCGATGTACTTTTGACTTTGATTTATTTTAGTTTTATATTTTTAAATAATTTTAGTTTCCGTATTTTTAACTTTTGTTCATTTTAGTTTTTATACTTTCAAAACGTTCGTTTTTATCACCGTACTTTTATAAAGTGATCATTTTGGTTTTCTTTGTAAAATTTTAACACAAATTTTATACTCAATAGAAATCAATACAAATTTATAACTATATTTCATGGAAAAACAAAGTAACTAAAATGAACCAAAACAACTCACCAATAATTGGTATGGGCAAGGAATGAAATTAATGAGGGCAGTGGAACAATCAAAATTAGTAGGCTTTAGGCATTACTGCGCCATTTTTTTTTTTGGCATTACATTATTCTCTTCTATCCTTCATTTTCTCCTCTTCTATCCTTCATTTTCTTCTTCTCCTAGTTTGATGAAGGAATTATAACAATTCTTTCCTTAATTACCAAATAAATTTTAGGTTAGATTATTATGTTTTATTTCAAACGTTTCTATATCGTTCCATAATTTGGTTAAATCTTCCTCTATATTTCTACCATAATTTTGAGTACATGTGAAGGTAGGGATTCGAACTTACAATCTCTTGGATGGAAATATGTATCAATTACCGTTGAACTATGTTCACTTTGACTTATATATTTCTATCATTACTATATATTTGATAGTTTTCTCACAACATCTTCTCTTTGAATACCAATTCATCATCTCATGTTAAAGCAAAAACATTTCATGCATTTAAAGAAAACTGTCATTTTAAAAAACGGTCGAACATTTGGTAACAGTAACACGAAACAATGGAAATATTTTATACAACTATAAAAATAGATTCTAAGTATTGGAATCCACAAATAACTCCATTTAAAATGGAAGAATAATTTTATAGGTTGTTCACTGGTCCAAATATGTAAGGTAAATCGAAATGATTTAGAGAGAATGAGTTCAAATTCCATGATAATCACCTACTTAGAGATTAATTTTTATATGTTTCGTAGAATCAGACAATAAGCTGGTCCGAACACTCACAGATAAAAAAAGGTTGACCCTCACCTTTAATTTAGAATATGAAATAAGATTCTTTGGACACGTCAAAAAGCACTTTGATTGGAAAGATAGAGAGGTGAGTGGGGAGAATAAAAGTAAATAAATGCATATGGGAAAGTTGGGGAATAGTACAACTTACCCCTTTTTTTTTTCTTATTTCCCTCTCCCCTTCCTCTTTTTATTTGAAGATCCCATACGTGCATTTATTGTATTGAGGGAAAAAAATAGGTTTGAAAATAAATATTACAAAGAAAATTAATTGTTTAGACGTGTGGATAATTATTTCGTTTTTAATTTTATATTTTTAATAAGTATGATCGTTTCTTAAAATTTATTTAGTATTTTTATCACATTTCTTAAAATCTCATTGGACTTTTAACCTAATTTTAAAAACAAGAAAAATAACATTTTTTAGTTTTTAAAAATTATTTTGAAAATATTTTAAAAGATAAATAACAAACTAAACAAACACATACTTCATGTTTATAAATTTAATTTTCAAAAACACACCACAAAAATAAAACAGTTATGAAAAGACACTTAGTAAATGATATTTAATTAATTAATTAATTTTTTAATGCCAAAAGTATGTTTCAAAAACTAACATACATGTATATTTTATTTTTTGTGTTCAACAATTTGTGGAATTCGATCCTCAGATTATTCGATACATATTTTGAAGGTTGGATTTTCCACTTATAAAGAAAAAGGCAAATAAAAGAAAAAGTGTTAATGGATTAATTTGACATAATCACTCAATTTGGAAGAATCAGAATTAATTAAGAAACTTGTGAGAGACGATCCTACTTTATTCCAGAAATCCTTTTGGCATATTCTGTTGGGTATCTCTCTTCAAGGCTCTCAAATTCTCAATATGAATTATGAACTACTTGGAAGTGGATCCTCCACGCGCCGCCTGCTAACTCTGCAATGGCTTAGAGTTTCGGAAATGGTGCGAACGGCGAGATTTTGAATTATGTTCTGGATTGAGTTGCTTCGGTTCGCCGGAGTCCTCCTCGTGCCGTATTCTGGGACTTCGTTTGGTTTGGCCATACATGAAAATTTCAGAGGTGAAAAATTGTATACGCATCTCGCCTTGCTTATGGTTTCAGTTCTTCTCTGTTTTTGCATGCTATCTATCTGTCTTTTGGAGTCGAAGGATTTAGTTTCGTCGTTTTTGAACTTGTTCATCTGCGGATTTTTTGGCTTTTCGTTTGGAATTTTGTTCATAGACTGTGCAGTCACAAGGTTAAGCCCTTCTCTCGACGTGGCTGTTTCCTCTTTCGAATGGTATTCAAGATTCGTTTGTTTCCAGAAGTGTCTCCGTAGCGAAAGATCAAACTGTCTTGGAAGCGCATTGAAATCATTAGTATGATGATAGTTTTATTCAGCCAATCTTTTGAACTTTTCGCCTTTCACAAGTGAACGATGAATTCTGCTGTTCTTCTATAGAAAGTATTACTTCCAATCCTTGCGCTTGGTCTATGTCAAGTGGCATTGAAGGTAGTAGTGGTTAATAAATGCTAAAAGTGAATACATGCACTTATTTCGGTGTATATAGCTATATATATATATTCTTTTCAATGTCTGTTTGAGGAATAATTTTAAGTGCTGCTGCTTGAACGACCAATAACTGCGGCTTCTAATCAATATTCTATTTTCTATTCATCATTTTTTCAAGGTTTTAATAATAATCATTGTTGCAGGTGAAAAGGGAATGTAACGGATTTTCCGGGCTGTTGATTCCATGAATAATAATTGCTGACATAGCTCTCTTGATGTAATCAAGGAACATGCGGCTTCTCCATTCTAGATCAAGCGGCTGGATATATGTAGTGGATTGGTTATTTCTTTTGGTGCCATTGACTAACATTAATTAACGTCCTTATGTGGAAAATTTCTGTTTGAGAGCTGATAAACTTGGCTATAAAAGCTTCATGTTTGGGCAAATTTCCTTTGGCATTAGAAATTGGGCTTCGCAAGTAGTTGAATATTTATGTTAATATTTCTGCATTTATAATTATTCTGAAGATTTTTCCTGCTTGGGCAAATCTCCTTTGGCAAATAGATTCTTATGGTTGATGCAGTCGACCTGAAAATTGAGACAAATCTGCTTTGTCATCATCTGTCTTTGTTCCAGAACGATACAAAGAAGTCTTTATTTGGCAGTTTCACTGCTTCTTGATTCTTCAACAGTCCTGGAAAATATTTCTCAGAAGTTTCCTTTGGCTGAAACTTCAGTCCATTATTGGGCAAATCTCCTTTGGCATTTGGGTCCTCGTCGACTCCTATTATCCCTTTGCAAATATTATTTGCAATTTGAATCTCTAGTTCTGTCAGTCAAGGTATGCTACAGTGGATTTTGATTCAGTTACGTATAACATTTATATATTAACTTGAAATTTCTTATTTGGCAGATAGTATAGACAATTGTCACAATCATCTATCTTTTTTGCTTCGACTTCAAACTTCGGTTAGTTGTGCAACACAAATCAGTTTACTTTTATATCGTGCCCAGGAGTTGGAAGAACTACTAAAAGAAATGCAAAGTGAATGGTACCCTCCATATCCTACTTGCTATTGTTCCTTCGACACATTTTTGTTGATGTTCTTTAAGAATAATTCAAAATTTCTGTTTAAAAAATTATGATTCAAAGCTGTCAAAATTACTGTAATGAAGCAATACATGGAAGATGATTTTCTTCTTGTGTGATATTTCTCAATCCAATAACATACTCTGGGTGATATATCATCTTTATTTTATTTTATTTTCAGGAATGGGTGCTCTCCTTGAAGTTATGAATTACTCAAAGAAGTACTGTTGCTAACAAGCTTAAGCAAAAATACAAGAAAAAATTCAAATTCTGTTTTTAGCAACTGAGGTTTGAATTTTTACTTGGAGGATACTTTGAGGTCTTTTTCTTATAAATTATTTTCATCTTTATTTTGGTTTGTAGTTATGTTAATAACGTAGCATTATATGATTTTGTCTTGTATAGAAATCCTATTGATGGACCTGTTCCTTAGTGACTCGGATTGGGAGAATTCCAGTGAGTGTGATAGCAGTGATGACCCAGAGGAAGCTGAATATTTTTATCACGGCCAGACTAGTTGCATTTTATCAAGCTTAGAGGAGACAATTGGGAAAATTGATGAGTTCCTTTCCTTTGAGAGGGAATTCATGCTTGGAGATGTAGTCTGTTCTGTGAATGACCCATTTGGACAGATGGGAAAGGTGGTTGGAATTGACATGCTTGTTGATTTGGAGAAAAATCATGGACCCTTCATCAAAGATGTAAATTCTAAAGATCTTTTAAAAATTCGTTCCATTTCTGTTGGAGATGTTGTTGTTCACGGGTCATGGATTGGAAGAGTTGATAAGGTTATTGATTCTGTCAGTGTTCTTTTTGATGATGGGACAAAGTGTGAAATCATTGCTGTGGACCAAGAGAAGCTCTTGTCCATATCTGTTGATGCACTTGATGATCCACAGTACCCTTATTACCCTGGACAAAGGGTAAGGCTCTCGAATGTTTCCAAATCACCAAGATGGTTATCTGGTTGGAAGGATGACCGATGTGAAGGAACAGTCTGTTCTGTGGAAGCAGGACTAGTGTATGTTGATTGGCTTGCCTCGGTTCTGATGGGTTGTAGTTCAAGTTTACCTGCTCCGCAACGGATGCAGCATGCAAAAAAATTGACCTTGTTGTCATGCTTTCCACATGCAAATTGGCATCTTGGTGACTGGTGTATTTTTCCAGTGGATGAAAAAGGCGATTATCTTGGAGAAAAGTTCACTACCACACATGACCTCATGAATGGTGGATATTGTGGTACAGGCTTTCAGGAAATATCTATTATCGTGAAGAAGAAAACTAAAGTTGATGTGCTATGGCAGGATGGTAGCCGCTCCTCAGAATTAGATTCCCATTGTTTAGCTCCAGCAAATGCTATGAATGCTCACGAATTTTGGCCTCAACAGTTAGTTATGGAGAAGGGCACTTGTAATGATCCAAGCATATCTATAGCTGAGAGATGGGGTGTCGTGCGGGCGGTTGATGCAAAGGAACGAACTGTGAAGGTTCAATGGAGAACCAGTGATTTGACTGAAGGTAATGATCTGGATATACTGTTGGTGGAGGAAACAATGAGTGCTTATGAATTGGTTGAGCACCCAGATTATTCCTTCTCTCTTGGAGATATTGTGTTTAGGTTGGCATTGGATAAGTTTGGTGGTCAATCTGATGAACATAATACAAATTATGAAATTTCCATGAGTGAGGAGTCCGCTCAGAATGGGGAGAATCGCGTCATCGATAATACCATGAATATGGACAATTTCCTATCTTTTATTGGTAATGTTATAGGCTTTAAAGATGGCGTCATGGAGGTCAGATGGGCTAATTGTTCTACAAGCAAGGTATTCATTTTAGTTAATGTATCTGCATGTGCGTTTACTTTTTATTTGTAACCTCATTTTGTTTCTCTGCTACAAGCACTATTACATACATCATGCATGTAACAGAGACCCCACAGAAATTCATTTGTAGCGTTAATATATCTAGCTGTAATACTCTATCTTTATTGCTTCGTGAATGCTCAGTTCCGATCCCTTCTCCAGTTGATAGCCTTATCTAGATAAATTATTTTCTAGGTTCAAGAGCTCCTGGTTTAAGGCAATTGCACCATCATTTAGCACTTTTAATTATCCATGAAAACTAACTAATAGGATTTGAAGTTAGCCCCTTACAATTTACATTAGTTTTTGGTTTGCATCTATAAAGACTCCTTCTATGGTCATATTATTTCCTTTCCACTTCATTGTAGGTTTTGCCTCAAGAGATTTTCCCCATTGATAAGTATGAAGTTTCTACACTTGCTGTACCTAATGGTGAAAATGTTGAGGAGTTGAGACAAGACCAGATTGAGCATTTGAAACCATATAATATTCAAAAAGGAAAGGTAATGGCAATGCCAATTCCAACACTTCCGAAATCTGGTGAACCGTGAACAGCATATTTGTACCATTCATTTTAGAACTCCGGAACTAATTTAGTTAACTTCTGATTTAAAAAAAAATCTCTCTTTTAAATTTAAGTGTTCTAAAGTTGAATCTATTTTTAGTTCATTTAAAACTAAATGGTCGTACCAACTTTGTGCTTAGGATATGCCAAATTGTGATGGTGCTGGTAAAAACTTCAAAAGGGATACTACTTGCTTCTTTTCTCGAGCTGCCATTGAATTTTTCTCAAGCATTTTTACAACCTTGTTTGGATCAGTTCGATCAACAATCCTGTCAGGCACTTTTACAGCCCTACAATCGTTTGAAGGTGGAGATGAGATTGGTTTACTCAATGAGAAAGAAGAGCTGCAAACTTGCTGCCAGTCCACTGAGCTGTCGCAAATAGCTAAATTACAAGATTTTGGTGAGACAAGTTTCAAAATAGAAGAAAATCATAAGAATGAAGATTTTACGCTTTCAACCTCAAGTGAGAACTACGATCTATTTACACAATTTGATATGGCCAGTGACTGCCCAGATCATCATTTTCTTTCATCAGGAAACGGATCCCTGCTCTCTCAGGTCAGAAACATACCTTAGAAGTTAGTTCCTTAGGTGTGTCATTTGATTTCAACAATCAAGATAATCTTTCATAGTGCTTTTGGTTTCTCATAGGCAAGAAGAGGTTGGCTAAAGAAGGTGCAACAAGAATGGAGCATTCTTAAAAATAATCTCCCTGGTTAGCATTTTATTGTCGAAGTCTTTAGTTTACTCTCTATCGTTGATTCTTATGAAGATGGTATATGCCTGTCCAACTGAATGAGAGAAATCTTTGTAGAAACTATCTATGTTCGTGTCTTTGAGGAGAGGATGGATCTTATTCGAGCCGTCATTATTGGTGCACCTGGAACACCATATCACGATGGACTTTTCTTTTTTGACATTTATCTTCCTCCAGAGTACCCTCAAATACCACCTGTAAGTTTTATCATAAAGTTCTGCATTTTGTACGTCTTCATGTTTCAAATGGTGACTGTGAGAAACCGACTTTCTACTGCCAATATAATATTTCTTTGAAATGTTAGGTGCCCTCCACACCACGTTTCTGTTGTCCTTTTGTTGGACATTCTCTCTCTTTATCATACAAATAGGGAAAGATTGTTCCAAGCTTTCAGTCTGCTTATGAATTTTTTAGCTAGAAAATTCATCTCTCTTGAAGATCTTAGGCTCTTACTAAGTTCCTTCATATCTTTTGCAGCTAGTGCACTACATTTCTGGTGGGCTCCGTGTCAACCCTAACTTGTACGAATCTGGCAAGGTATGTTTGAGTCTGCTAAACACTTGGACTGGCAGCGGTTCTGAAGTGTGGAATCCCGTGAGCTCTACTATACTTCAAGTTCTTCTTTCCCTTCAGGCTCTCGTGCTTAACGAGAAGCCGTATTATAACGAGGCAGGATATGATGCACAATTAGGAAGAGCTGAGGGAGAAAAAAACTCCGACAGCTACAATGAAAATGCATTTCTTGTCACCTGCAAATCTATGATGTACTTGCTAAGCAAGCCGCCTAAGGTATAATTACTGACTCTGCTTTCTATTGTTCTGGCAATTGAATCAGTCAATAAAATTTGGCCTCCATTTATGAAACAAATCAGAAGGAATTTGACTATGTTTGGTAATGAAATTGGGTCAAATAATCATACTTGTATATAAACAACTTATGCCATATGGTAGCAGATGAATGAGTCAGAATTATGAAATATCTTGGTTGAAAGTTCACCGATATTACATTGTCTGCATTGCATAAGCGTATTCCATATGCTGAATTCTAATTCTTTTTCTAAATAATATATACCATCATTTGAACAAAGCATAAGTAATATTGCTAAAACTCTTGTAATTGTGACTTCATTAAAAAAATACCATTTCCTCTGGTGCAGCATTTTGAAGCACTTGTGGAGGAACACTTCAGGAGACGTTATCAACACATTCTAGCAGCTTGTATAGCATACATGGAAGGAACTCCGGTAGGTAGTGATTATCACTGTGGAGCAACAAAGCTCGAATATCCAAACCAAAGTTCTACTGGGTTCAAAATCATGCTTGCTAAGATCTTCCCGAAGCTTGTCGAGACATTTTCGAGTAAGGGAATCGACTGCAGCCAATTTATCAGGGCTGAAAATGTTCTGATTGTGTAGTTTTCACGCATATAAGTATCTAAAACCATCCTACCCAGTGAATGAATCTAAATAAAACCACTGTGTGCCATGTGAAATATTGGTCTGTCTTCTATTTGTTGCAAACTTGCACCATTGGTGAAGCTTGTGGTGCTCTATGTAGATAATTTATAGCTTGCAGACAGTCTATGAAATAAGAAATAGTACTTTGATTGGTGTGATAATTCAACTGATTATTTTACAGGCACTATTAGTTTTTGTGCCCGATAAAATCGCCTTGTTATGGATACTAAAAAAAGATTTGTAGCTCTTTCAATACATGAAAATTCCGATCAACTACTGTTTTAGTTTTAAAATTTTTTAATATTGCGGGATCAAATGTGGTATACAAATCTTTGAGGATGTTGAAACTTGAGAGGATGTATAAAAAGGACAAAAATTTCAAAATTTATAACTTTTTAGAGAGATTTTTGGTAAACTCACGTGGCTACTGTTTGGGCTTAGAGAAATTTAATTTAATTTGGGTAGAAATATCAATTTAATCTAACTACTTAGTAAATTAAAAACACTTTTTCTTTTACAACAACTAGATGATGGGTCAATTATTTAATATGCTCCCATTGACAATAAATTAAAAATTCTTAATAATTCAACATAATCTAAGCTGATTATGATATTATGATTTGGACCAAAATTTCACAGAATTGAGTTATCGCCTACTTAATTACCATTTATGAAAATTATTTGTTTCACTTTTTACTTTTAGAAGTATCTAGTTTTCTTTTTTGTTACTTTCAAAATCTCAAATAAAAAAAAAGCAGGTTTTAAAAAACTATTTTGGTTATAATATAGAAGTAGATTAGAAAAAAAAATGGTTAATTAATAAGGATATATATATATTATCTATTTATCTCCAGAAATAGTTGTGAGTTTCGAATCTCCCCTGTATGTTGTGTTAAAAAAACACGTTTTTTGTTATTTATTTTATTAATTAATAATAATTTATCTTTTTTAAAAAACGTTTTAATCAATTTAGTTGAAGGAAGACATGGGCCGTAAAAGACATGGGCTTAACAAACTGGCCATTTAGTTCAGCAGTCGGTTTAGGTATAAATAGCAGAGTCGGTCGTTTCGGAACGGGAAGGTCATTCGAGCTCGCGCAAGGCTCTCTCCCGAAAAACAGCACTCCCTTGGGTACCTTAAAGAAATGGACGAATACGAGGAGTATGATCGGAATATGAACGAGGACGACGATATTGATCAGTCTATGCAAGATGACGAAGAAGAGATCACTCAGGAAGACGCTTGGGCAGTGATTTCAGCCTATTTTGAAGAGAAGGGGTTAGTCCGGCAGCAGCTCGATTCCTTCGATGAGTTTATTCAGAATACTATGCAGGAAATTGTGGACGAATCTGCCGATATTGAGATTCGTCCCGAGTCGCAGCACAATCCCGGGCACCAGTCGGATGTTGCTGAGGTACGACTTCTTGGGAATCTTTAGAGTTTTTCATCAGGATAAGGGGTTACTTGGCACTCTATCCTTTTATGAGTTATGATGTTTTGTCTACTCCCTGGATGAACTTCACTTGGAAATGGCGACGAATGGCTTGTCATACTCTCGGAATTTGTTAGTGATGGGAAAGGAAATATTGCTCTATGTTTCTTCTACTGCTATCGTATTTCTTTGTGTTCGGGGGGTTGGGTGGTGGGTCAAATTACATTTTCAGTCCATGCAATTTAGTCCGCTTTTGGGTTTAATCATCACTTTTGTTCTTTGATTGAAATTTAATGGACGCTTTCTAGCATTTCAAATTAACAAAAAATATCATTCTCGGTGACACTTCTCAATTGAATTAGCCCTAACATTCATTCTATTTTTGTTGAAATAATGCTTTAAAGCTTTTCTGAATAATGATTTCCACCCAATATTATTTTTTAAACCCCACGTCATTATTAAAACATAATATCAACAAAAACATCACTTCATGGAGTTCATTTGCCACACTTACAAATAGATTTTCATGTTGGGTTTTTGTTATTCATATTGAAATCAAAGATAAAATAGAGGGACTAAAAACCTTTTTATGTCGTTTCTAATTTTTTTTAAAAGGTTTGGAAAAAAAATGGAATTTATTTATCATTGTATTTTCGTTTATTTCTTCTAAGTACTAATCTAAACATACAAAACATTGAAATCAAGCTATACATAAAAAAAATTATAATTATAAACGAACAATTAATTGAGAAAGCATAAATAGAATTTATATGAAAGCAAAATATATATTGTTTCTGTTTTCTGCTATTTTTTGTTATGTAAACTGATTTAAAAAAATTATTCTGCCAAATAAGTTTTTACATAAAGAAAAACTTTTTAATTTTTTTTATAAACATAAAATGTTTTTGAACCTGGTATTTGAGCTGCCCCCAAGTCACTTAAATTTTCTTTGCTGTGTGATTTATGTATGATAAGGTTTTAATTGATAGAAAAGACCCAAATTGAAGAATGATTTTCTCACCGTTTTACCACAATTCAAGAACGTAATCAAGTTCACTTTTGTTGGCTGATGCACTTTTGTTCTATTGCTCTACATCCAATAATGGAGTCATAAGATCCATGTCTTTCCCCCTCAATCATTTCGATACTGATTGAATGCACCATATCCATTATTATTCTCCCTGTATTTAGAAAACATACACTTCTAGGCACCATATTCAGTGGCTCTAATATGGTCGTGTTATGTACAGACAATATACAAGATCAGCTTTGGCCAGATATACTTGAGTAAGCCAATGATGACTGAATCTGATGGAGAGACTGCAACATTATTTCCCAAGGCTGCACGACTGAGGAATCTAACATACTCAGCGCCTTTGTATGTGGATGTTTCAAAAAGAGTTATAAAGAAAGGCCATGATGGTGAAGAAGTTACTGAAACACAAGATTTTACAAAAGTTTTTATTGGGAAGGTTTGCTTCTAACACTTTATAGAAAACAGATGTAGCAACATTAATTTTTATGCAAGTAATGACTTGTATTGTCTTTAGGTACCCATCATGCTCCGATCGAGTTATTGCACGCTGTATCAGAATTCTGAGAAGGATCTGACTGAGCTTGGGGAATGTCCATATGACCAAGGAGGATATTTTATCATCAATGGGAGTGAAAAGGTTCTTATTGCACAAGAGAAGATGAGCACAAATCACGTATATGTTTTCAAGAAAAGACAGCCAAATAAGTACGCCTTTGTGGCAGAAGTCCGGTCTATGGCTGAGTCGCAAAATAGACCTCCTAGTACCATGTTTGTACGGATGCTTTCTCGAACTAGTGCCAAGGGGGTAATGTACTTCTCTTCATATTTCTGATGATTTAGAACTTCTTCCTCCTTGTTGAAGTCAATATGTTCTAATCTATTCTTTTGCAATTTATCAATGTTATTTCAGGGCTCTTCAGGACAATACATACGTGCCACTCTACCTTATATTCGAACCGAGATTCCAATTATTATTGTGTTTCGTGCTTTAGGATTTGTTGCTGACAAGGATATTCTAGAGCATATATGTTATGACTTCTCTGATACTCAAATGATGGAGTTGCTTAGACCTTCCCTTGAAGAGGCCTTCGTTATCCAAAATCAACAGGTCTCCTGTTTCTCTGTTGCTAATAAGTCTATCATCCCAGCCTCTCGCTTTCTTTCATGAATTATATGTTTTGTGACTTTCATTTGTCCGGTGACCTGTAACTGATATGATTGTTGTGTTATGCTTTTCTTTAACTGTAGGTTGCATTAGACTATATCGGGAAGAGAGGATCAACAGTTGGTGTGACCAAGGAAAAGAGGATTAAGTATGCATTATCTCAATAAATTTAGGCTTGCCCCATTATATTGTACACAACTTTTTTAGCATTTGTCAATATGTTTGTTATGTTGATGTCTCAGGTATGCCAAAGAGATCCTTCAAAAGGAAATGCTTCCCCATGTTGGCGTTGGTGAATTTTGTGAGACTAAGAAGGCATACTATTTTGGGTATGGCATATATCTATTGATTTTGTTCTATATTATTATGATTGTTTATTATTATCATTATACAAGATATAATCATTACTGGCTGGGCTATTTTTGCTGTGACTTCTTAAATTGCGTTACTCAATGACATTACATGTGCCAGTTATATAATTCACCGGCTACTCTTATGTGCCCTTGGCCGGAGAGCTGAAGATGATAGGGACCACTACGGAAACAAAAGGCTGGACCTTGCTGGTCCTTTACTCGGAGGCTTGTTTAGAATGGTCTTTTTTTTATTTGAGAAGTTCTTTTTTTGGTTGCAAATGTTATATATATATATGTTTATCTTTTTAGAGATTTTCTCATATATATATATTTTTTTGGTTTGAATGCAGCTATTTAGAAAGTTAACAAGAGATGTGAGAGGTTATGTACAAAAGGTTGCACTATAGGAATTTTGATTTTGTTCCATGCAACTATTGCTTTCTTTACAAGCTTATGCATTGCTCATGTGTTTTGAACATGGTACAGTGTGTTGATAATGGAAAGGATGTTAATTTGCAATTTGCCATCAAAGCAAAAACTATTACGAGTGGCCTGAAGTATTCACTTGCAACTGGAAACTGGGGGCAGGCAAATGCAGCTGGTACAAGAGCTGGAGTGTCACAGGTGGGGACTAAAATTTCACCACAGAATCCAGTTATTATGCAAATCTGATTATTGAATCTTTCGTCTATGTTAAACCCCTACAAATTGTATTTCATGTTGTCTCAAATGTGAAGTTTTTTTGTTTTCTTCATTTGGAGGTAATTGTTTTGCATATTATTGCAGGTGTTAAATCGTTTGACATATGCTTCTACCTTGTCGCATTTACGAAGACTGAATTCACCAATTGGTCGAGAAGGTGAAAACATTTGTTGTTACTTATAAATATTTTATTGATTATGGTGAATGGAATAATGATGACCGGGTGTCCTTTTCTCCTATGTACTTTTTTCTTCTAGTAGTTTGCAAATTGTTGTTGTTTTTTCGTCATTTAATTTAATTCATAAACCAGGTAAATTGGCCAAGCCTCGGCAGTTGCATAATTCACAATGGGGAATGATGTGTCCTGCTGAAACACCCGAAGGACAAGTGAGTATAAATGCTAACAAATTTCTCTGTGTGTGCTATTTTGTGAATCACTTGGTTACTTAGGGGTGCAATCTGAAATTTTCATCAGGCATGTGGACTGGTAAAAAATCTGGCATTGATGGTCTATATAACAGTCGGATCTGCGGCATATCCTATTTTGGAATTTTTGGAAGAATGGGGCACAGAAAATTTTGAGGTGCACAATTTCAAGTTCTCTACCAATTTGTGATGCTCTTGCTCATGTCCTTTTTCTCTCTCCTTTATTAGCATCATTTAACAAATTCTATTGGTTGCAGGAAATTTCTCCTGCTGTCATTCCTCAAGCAACAAAAATTTTTGTCAATGGTTGTTGGGTTGGTATCCACCGGGATCCTGAAATGTTGGTGAAGACTTTGAGACGGCTGAGGCGACGGGTAAGTAGTTATAGTTTTTTTTGCTTGTGCAGATATTGTATCATAAAACGTTTCTTTGAAATTAAAGATGTTTTAACATTTTAGTTTGTATGGATTGTTGACAAACACACGGGGTGTTCTATTTCATATCTTATGCTGGATTTTAATTATAATTATTGTGTTCTGTTTTATACCATATACTGGATTTTAATTACAGTTAATTTTTGTGCCTAGGTTGATGTAAATACTGAAGTAGGAGTGGTTAGAGATATCCGTCTGAAAGAATTACGGATATATACTGATTATGGTCGATGCAGTCGTCCATTATTCATTGTTGAGAAACAAAGACTCCTCATAAAGAAGAAGGATATCCATGCTCTTCAGCAGAGGGTGAGCAATAAAATCTTGTTGTCTTTCTTTATCCTCATTATGCTGATATCTGTATGATTTCTTGTAACAGGAATCCCCGGAAGATGGTGGCTGGCATGATCTTGTGGCAAAGGGATTCATAGAATACATAGATACTGAAGAAGAGGAAACTACTATGATTTCCATGACAATTAGTGTGAGTGAACAGTAAATCTACTTGATAGGCTGATGGAAATATACAAAAACTTAAGACCTTTTAAAAATGAACCAGGATCTTATACAAGCAAGGATAAACCCAGTTGAGGCTTATTCTGACACCTACACTCATTGTGAAATTCATCCATCATTGATTTTGGGCGTTTGTGCTTCAATTATTCCATTTCCTGACCATAACCAGGTTTGTCAGTTTTGCCACTGAAGAATAGTTTTTATATTGATCTTTCTCTCTCACTTATCCATTTGTTGCTCATATAGTCCCCACGTAACACTTACCAATCTGCTATGGGTAAACAAGCTATGGGAATCTATGTCACCAACTACCAATTTCGAATGGTATGCTCTATTTCCTATTAATGTAGATTCATCATTGAAGATGTTTTCCCATTGTCAATTTACCTAAATAATATACTGGATTATTTCCCTTGGATTTAGGATACTTTGGCCTATGTTCTGTATTATCCACAAAAGCCTCTTGTGACTACACGAGCTATGGAACACCTCCATTTCAGGCAGCTTCCAGCTGGCATTGTATGTTTGCAATATAATTTATTTATTTTCCGGAGGTACTCTTGGTTTTGATAGTACTTTTCACATTCTGTTTTGTTTCTTTTGTCTTAGAACGCCATTGTTGCCATTGCTTGCTACTCCGGTTATAACCAGGAAGACTCGGTTATCATGAATCAATCCTCTATTGACCGTGGATTTTTTAGGTCACTTTTCTTCCGGTCATACAGGTACGATTATCCCTCCCAGTTTCCTAACTTCTTATGCATGCATGTTCTCCGGGATTTTCATCCATTATGACTATTATGCTCTTACACTGTCCATTTTCAGGGATGAGGAAAAAAAAATGGGAACTCTAGTAAAAGAAGATTTTGGACGGCCAGACAGAAGTAATACTATGGTGAGAACTTATTTTGACTAATTTTCTTGCTCTCTTTTTTTTATTAAACATTTGATCTGCAACACGAGTATTTTCTTTTTGCAGGGTATGAGGCATGGCTCTTATGATAAATTGGACGATGATGGTCTTGCACCCCCTGTATGCTTATAAAACTCTCTTGCATTTTCTTTGGTCTTAGTGCTCAAAACAGAGCTTTCACTTTATTGAATTTGGTTGTACTGCATTTGTGCTCTTACTCAATTGAATTTGATTGTAGGACATTTTGTTGTGATTCAGGGTACTAGAGTATCAGGTGAGGATGTTATTATTGGAAAGACGACTCCTCTTTCTCAGGAAGAAGCTCAGGGACAAGCTGCACGTTACTCAAGACGTGACCATAGCATTAGTTTACGTCACAGTGAAAATGGGATTGTGGATCAAGTAAGTTCTGTTTAAAAGGAATACATTGTTCATTTTTAAAATGTTTTCGCAATGCTTTTCCGTAACAAATTGTGCAACTTATAATTTACCATGTATAATTATTTACCTGTCTTGTATAATCATTTACCTGTCTTTTTTGCAGGTTCTACTGACTACAAATGCTGATGGGTTGAGATTTGTTAAAGTGAGGGTGAGATCTGTCCGAATACCTCAGATTGGGGATAAGTTCAGTAGTCGGCATGGTCAAAAAGGAACAGTGGGGATGACTTATACACAAGAAGACATGCCTTGGACTGTGGAAGGAATCACCCCTGATATTATTGTGAATCCACATGCTATTCCCTCTCGAATGACTATTGGTCAGCTTATTGAGTGTATCATGGGAAAGGTGGCAGCCCACATGGGAAAAGAAGGAGATGCTACCCCATTCACTGATGTCACTGTAAGTTGTGTTTCAGTCTTGAAGAGTTGCAATATTTATGACGATTTTGGTTCGTAAACTGACTGATTTGTTCCCTCTTCTTTTTTGTTCGCACTTTGGGAGTTGGAGATTGTTATATGTCTATTTTGTTTATCTATATCTCTTTCTAAATTATTCCAGAAAGCTATTACCACCACATCTTCTCCAAGCGGGTTTTAGGAAATACAATTTTGACACTTTCAGTAATTTTTAATTATTTTTTTCTAGATAAGAGCAATGTTGACCATACGAGTTTTGCTTTGGAAGAGCAATTTTGTCAATGTCGTTTGTTTGATGTGTCAGGTGGACAATATCAGTAAGGCTCTGCATAAGTGTGGTTATCAGATGCGTGGATTCGAGACCATGTATAATGGCCATACAGGCCGGCGGCTCTCAGCCATGATATTCCTCGGCCCAACCTATTACCAAAGGCTGAAGCATATGGTTGATGACAAAATCCATTCACGTGGAAGAGGTCCTGTGCAGATCCTTACAAGGCAGCCTGCTGAAGGTCGGTCTCGAGATGGGGGTCTCCGATTTGGAGAAATGGAGCGCGACTGCATGATTGCCCATGGTGCTGCTCATTTCCTTAAGGAGAGGTTGTTTGATCAAAGTGATGCGTATCGGATCCACGTCTGCGAGTGCTGTGGATTAATAGCCATCGCAAATCTCAAGAAGAGTTCTTTTGAATGTAGGGGTTGCAAAAACAAAACAGACATCGTTCAGGTGAATATCTAATTCTAGACCAGCTTCTTTATATACATACATGTAAATACAACACAACTTCCATACAGTTTTACTTACTTTGTTTTGGTGGGCACAGGTGTACATCCCTTACGCCTGTAAGCTTCTCTTCCAAGAGCTCATGGCTATGGCAATAGCACCAAGGATGTTCACAAAGGAGATTAAACCATTAAAAGACCAAAAGAAGAAAGGATCCTGATTTCCCTTCTACAGTTTACGAGCTTTCACGGATTGGATGATTTTCTGAGCTGCTGCTATCATATATATTAGTATGCTGTGAATACTGGAAAGGTAGCTGCTGTTGGAGCAAGGAGGCAATGAGGGCATGCCCCTGGGAAATTGAACCTTAAGTTTATCAACGAAAGCCACTGCCTCGAGATCTCAGCATTGGAATTGGTTGGTGGAAATGGGAGCAGCCAACCACCCTTGGAGGAGCCTATTGATGGAGCTGTGTTATCATCCAGAAGAACAAAAGGGTTAGTGCGACCAGCTACTTTTCCCTGTGCTTTTGCTTTCACGTCTGGAAAAATTGATTTGTTAGGTCGTGTGTAGGTGTTTTAACCCTTTTGTCCATAGAACACTTTTCTTACAAAAAAAACTTTACTTTTATATTTGTTTCAGTATCTCCAGATTATGGATTACCGATATACGATGATGAGTCTAACGAGTTTTTTTTTTCCCTAATGTAGATGAAATCTATTGTGAATTTGTGCAACAGGCACTGAATATCTTCATGTTATATGTTAGTAGATGGGATTTGGCCCTCATTTTCTATTTTCCTGCAACAAAATTATAGTATATGATATGAAGGCCTTTAATTTTGAGTTGAATTTAATATATACTGAAAAAGGGAACTTGCAACTTCAAGTTTCATCGACTTTTTCCATAAATATTAATCGATTTTTGGTAGAACCGTTAGCAATTTCTTAATTAGTACTGTGAAGTGAATAATATTTCGTACGTACAAACAAGCAAAAAATAATTGTTCAACTATTTTGGCAGTTGTATAGTATTGTAAAAAAAAAATTCAAAAAATTAAAAAATATGAAAACTATCGCTGCAGTTGTAAAAAGAATAAAAAATATGGAAAGTATCAACAAAACATTCTTAATATAGACCTAATATTATAATATTAATTTCTTAATATAGACCTAATATTATAATATTAATTACTTTAGGTTGAAATGCTTATTTATTAGTTTAAAAAATATTTTTGTCAGACATTTAACATAATTGCTATCTAAATAAGTTACCGATTTTTTTATAATATTTAAAAAATTATTCATTGACATTGACATTTTTTTAATATTTTATTTCCATAAAATTGAACATTTAAAGAAATCGCAAACTTGAATCTAGTTCAATAAGTTAAAATATTTATGTTCGAAGGTTGTGAGTTTGAATCTCTATTTAGACTCGACGCAAAGTAAGAATGGGGATAATTTTTCTGCGCCACCTAAATGGGAACGGAGAGGGAATACGTCCCACCCCGCATCATTGGCCAATAATAATACTAAAATCCTGAAAATGGGTTCAAAATCATAATAGTCACCAATTTTGAATTTGATACCTTAATAAAGTCAAATAGCCATTGGAAAATATTTGTACTTGTACAATCATGGTCATGTGAATTATATTCATATTTCTTAACAGTAAAAAATAAAACACTAGTAAAAAAAAATTAATAACAAAACAAAACACAATCTTTTTTTCACAATATTCATATTTCTTAACCATTTAAGTTCTCATAATATTGAAATTTTACTTTAATTCTATCTCAAATTTTCCAATTGCATGCAACTTATATGAATTTGCATCACAAAGGAAAAAAAATACATAAATACGTAGAAATTGTATTATTTTTTTAGTCAACATGTGAAGGTAGAATATTCGAACTCACGACTTAATCGGATATAAATATCTTAATCAAATGAGCTATATTCAAGTTTAATATGTCTAAATGATACGGTAGAATCAACCATTTCAAGCCAAATGTATTTTTATTTAATAATTATATTTCCATTCATAATTTCAAATCCAATAATTTGGATCTAGAATCTGGTAAGATTGATTGATTGAATCTTTTATATATCAAAGTTCGTATTGCCCTTTTGACCTAAAGTCAAGTTAGTTTCAAATTTTAAAAGAATTATAACATTTTGGTCCAATAAGGGGGGAGAAAATATTAATTACAATATTAATATTAAAAAGATTGTTAACTTTTTCTTCCTTTCTATTAAAGAATTTATAGAAGTTAGGCCATAGGTGGTGGCCATCTCGATTATTTTCAAAAGATCAATTATTAAATGAGTTTGATCATTTTTCTTTTGACAGAAGCAAATAGTTAATTTACCTTTGAAAGCAGCATTGAAATATTTTTCTTCAATAATTCATGATTAAGATTAAAAATTTAATGTAGACAGTCTATTTATTTTTTATTTTTCTCAAACAAAAAAAATTAATTTGCATTTTTAATTATATTTTGGTTTATTTAAAAATTTAATCCGGATGGTTTCATCATAGTTTTAATTTGGTTTTACTAGTTATAAAAGTTATAATTTGGTCTCTACGATTTGGAAATTTGAACCCTTATGTCCAACGTCACAAATTGTCTTTTTCTTTACCATATTCAATATGCAATGATTTGGTAGGCAACGACCTTTTTTTTTAGTGGGTGAAATAAGGATAAATTATGAGACTTAACTCTTCAATTATTCTTTTAGAGATTTTTTAAATATGAATATTTCACAATATTTTATTAAAAAATAATGTAGAGTCCACTAATAAATAATTATTTATTATAATTAAAAAAATTATTAAAATCAAATCACAATGTAAGTTTAGCTCAAAGATAATTGTCAACTGTCTTTGATCGATACATCACAAGTTTCAATTCTCGATGATCCCCACTTGTACTAAAAAGAACTTCGACGTCTCCACCAATACTCAATTCCCTATCATATCGTGAAATTTTATTTAGGTTATTATTTTTTACTTTGTATTTTGTGCTGTCAATGGGTTGTTGTTTTTTTTATTAAATTTTAAATATATATTTTTCTTTCATTAGTTGATTTGGAGGTAATATAAAATCTTGCTTCTAGAAGAACTGCAACAGATCGGTTCCATTCCACGACGGCACATAAAGTATTACAATTATTTTTTAATCAAACACAAACTTTATTATAAAATTACGTAACTTTTTTAGGGTAGGCAGAATTACGTAATTTTAATAAAATAGATCAACAAATTTTGTCTCGCATGGTATAACACTATATGAACCATCCTCCTTGTTGTTTCCTTCGAAATTATATTTAAATAAGGCTAAATCATAACTTTATAATAATAAATTAATGTAGCTAAATTATTATTTTAATATCTAACATGTGAAAAAAATACAAATTTACTAGATGTTATATACCTCTAGAGAAATTAGACTAAATGACATAAAATAAATATATATTCATAGAAATATAATTACTTTTTGTTTTTTTAATGTATAAATTTGTAATTTATGTTATCTTTGTAAAATTTTAAACTTGATGTTATATATAAATACATATTCTCTTTCGTGATATTTTTGTTATTTCTTCTAATTTTTATTTTTAGTTTTGTTAAATCAATGAAGAAATTTTAAAGATTAAGTTAATTAGTTACTATGTAAAAAAAAAAGTTAGGATATTAATAACTATTTTAAGTTGAATGTTTGAGTCTTCATCTATCTTGTAATATTGAAATTAAAAAACTATTTTTATATAGAATTTAAGAAATCAAATAAAACTATATAAAATTTAAATTTAAATTTCATGAACTAAAAGGATCAATCTAGGCTTAAAAAGTTGTAAAATTACCCATAATATACAAACAAACATGATATAGATTCATTATTTTATCAAAGTTGATACAAACAAGAGGAAAAGATTATGCCCATAAGGATAAGGTGATGGTGTACTTTTAAAAATATTTATAAATTTTTGTTTATAAGAAGTAATTATAATATAGTATTTCTAATTTTTTTAATATATATATATATATTTATTTATTTATTTATTAAATATAGAAGTTAAGTCATATATTTCAAAACAAAAATCGTGAAATTTATACCCTTCGAACACACTTGTTTGCTTCCAGAAATATTTGAAGTACTCTCTAATCGCCTCTTAATTAAAAAATATATATATGATCAACAAAGAAGTAATAGATTATATTGAACACAAAAACACAGTTGCAATTAATATACACCTTACAGATAAAATGATGATTATATATTTTTACATAATTATAATCAGTGATGTTTATGTTACTTCTTTCGATTTTTTTTTAAATTTTTTTGACTTCAATAATTACGAGGATCAGCTCTATTTTTTAAATGATAATAAATATGTTATTTATTGATATTCATATATTTTTTTATTAGTTTCTAAAATATTGTTCAAATAAAAAAAAATATACAATACTAATTAACGTCAACAATATTTTATTATATATTCAGTTTATAGTAACTAGTCACAAATAACATGCTTTTAAAAATATATTAATTGGCAAAGGATGGCTTTTAGCCTTTTTGACACGTACTCTGATCCTCAAATGAGCCAATATCAAACTAAGGTTTGAAGTGTCGGTTTGGAGTGTCAGTATTTGATAGAAATACTTTGAGATCTCAATTTCATAAAAATATTAATAAAATGTTGATGTCGATAAATATTTTTAAACATATTATAAAATAAAAAATAAATATTTAAATTTTAAAGATAACCATTTCATTATTATTAATCTTAATATTACATTGATAGTGAATTTTGTTGGATACGTTTGTATTTTTTTGCTTTTGTTTTTGTTTTTTTTTTGTTTTGAAATTATGAAATTTATCAATTTATCCTTTATGTCCATGTCAAACCTATAAATATGTGAAATGTCAGACATGTTGAAGAAAAATTAATACCTTATATCTAATAATATGGAGATATGATATTATATTAACCATCATGGGTGACTAAGATGGAATGAGTTCAAATCCTCTAATAGACAATTTTAAAGGGAAATTTAGTACTAATTTAAACAAATCGGATAGAGTAGTCACCGAATGATAGAATAATAGTAAAAATCAAAATGCTCTCTTTTAGTTAAAAAATTACATACGTGCGGATTAGTAATAGATCACGGTAGACAATCTAAAAACTTATAGATTAAAATAATATATATATAAATAAATAAATAATTGAGAGATTAAAATAGATAATTGGAAAATTTAGAGAGAAGAAGTTAAATAAATATCCAATAGCTAACAAGTAACAAGAAAAACAGAAAAACAGAGAGAGTATGATGCGAGATGAAGCCACGTCAGCAAATGTGGGGCCCATTAGAATGGTTAAAGAAACGGAAGTTCGTCAATAAAATCCCGTGGGGACGCTCAATAATTTCCAACTGCTCCCGCCCTCCTCCAACCCTTTTCTCCGTTTCCCTTTTCATTTTTCGTTAACATTGCCGCTTTTCCTGGAATTCTCTCTCTCAGGTGAACCACTGAATCTCAACTTTCGAGAATCGTTCTCGACTTTTTTTTTTTTTGTTCTCTCTTCTCAACTTTTCTTTCGCTGTGATTGTGCACATGGAGGTGGAAGTTTCGACTCTTCTTTCCAATTGTTTTAGTCTTTCTCGATTTCTTGGATTTCCTGGTGGCATTTCTCGTTTTCGATCAACTTTTTTATGGCTTTAATTGGTCGAGAGAAGCCATGGAAGCTTCGGCTTTTTGATATGATTTGTTTTAATTTTGAGAATTGGGAATGCGTATTTGGCTGTTCGGATGGTAATTCCAATTCATTTGGGTTCTTTTGAGGAAAGCTGGAAGGTGATTCAGTTTTATATGGAGTGACCACTTGTTGTTCTGTTTGTAATTTTCATTTCTAGATGGAGCCCTAAACACTGAACAGGGGAGGGAAAGGGAAAAGTGATGTCTACACTCTACGAGTGATCCAGAATTTCAGAGTAATAATAATCTCGATTCTGAAGTTGATATCTGATAAATGATAATGTTTCTGCTTGCATATTCATGAATTTGTGCAGATAGGTCAAATTTTCTCCATCTCATGTTTTTTATTTATGGGCCGGCGTCATCATTGAACTAGGACTACATATGTGTCGAAGTTAAGTTCATTTTAAATATATATAGTTGTTCAAAATGATAGGTTGTTATGGTCTCTTGTGATGATGAATTTGGGTCATAATCTAGAAAGACTTTTGTTTCTAGAACATAAGCTATTAAGTTGTGACTTTCATGCTGTTGAAGTTTGTATTTGCTACAAATCATGATCCTGGTGCTAGATTGCAAGTAATAGAGCTCAGGGTTGGAGACATTGTAGTGCCAGATACTTGGATTGATTGCCGTTCCAAATATGAATACGGAGATGGGGGTTTTCATGAAGATTCCTAGCAGTTAACTGCTTCCATTTTCCATAATGTGCAATTTACTTCAAATAAATGCAATTCTGGAAGGAAGTAGAATTGAACGGAAGGGTAATGAATTAATTGAAGCGGACTTAGGAGGTGGAGGACCATGTGCCAAGATTTTTTTTTTTTTTTTTTTTTTTTCTTTTTGAGTTCAACCAGGTGTGAGGTTGAGGTAGGAATTTGAATTTTTGACCTTTCGCAGAGGTTACATATTTAACCAATTGAGCATACTTAAGTTAGCATGATTATATTTTTTCTTTTTCGCCAACTAATTAAATCTTTATTTAACATTAAGGTTCTCTCTTCTCTTCTGTATTTATTCATTTGGTATATCAGTAAATAATGTAGTCTTCTTTTTTGGGTGTTGCTGATGTATTATGTCCCATGGTAAGCTCTAAGAGACAACTACTAAGTTTGGGGTGAGTAAATGACATTTTATACAACTAGATGAAAACGACTACAACTAAGAGGTTACTAGTTGGCTAAATTAATTGCTAATGCATTCATATAGCTGTTATTAGATGTTATTGCTCTAGCTGATGAAGTTATACAAATTCTCAGAACTAACCACATCAGGCAAATCGATTTAAAGCGCTTCGGATTTAAGTTCACTTCTACCTACTCAATGATGTGGTTGGTTTAGTTGTTTTATTGTTTTATCCACCCTCTCTCTAACCTAGCAATAGTTTCCAATTCTATTTCATTTTGTGGTTGGTATTAAGTAATTAAAATCTTACAGGATGGGCACCAACTTTTTCTGTAATTAAGTCGGTCACATGTTTGGTTACTTCCTGTTGGGGTTTAGGTACCTTAAATGGCTCACCAACCTTCTGTTAAATGATCTGTTGTCATTGACTTCCTTCCCTCTAACCTTAGCCTTAGCTTCTAATTGTGCATCTAATTTATTTGCACGTTTATCCAGGAAATAACTGGAGTTGCTTGAGCAATCCATGGCCTTTGAGCAGTACTATGCGCATGGATGGAAACAACACGTCTCTAGTACAGGGGGAACAGATCGAGAAAACTACAAAGGTTGCTTTGATTGTAACATATGCTTAGACTTTGCCCATGAGCCAGTGGTCACTCTGTGCGGCCACTTGTACTGCTGGCCTTGCATCTATAAATGGCTCCACGTCCAGAGTGCCTCTCTTGCCACTGATGAGCACCCGCAATGCCCTGTTTGCAAGGCTGATATTTCCCACACCACAATGGTTCCTCTCTACGGCCGTGGCCAATCTGCCGAGGAAGTCGAGCCGGAGGCCAAAGCAATCCATCGAGACATTGATATACCTCCAAGACCATCAGCTTGTGGTAACCATATGCTTGCTACTCCCAGCATAGACCACCAACAGCAGCAGCTTCCATATCGAAATCCTTACCAGCGACCAAACCATGACCCTCTTCTTTTCAGCAATTATGAAGAAGACTCATCAGCAGCTCCATTGCTGAACCTTGCAAGAACTTCATTTAGCAATTTTCACCATCCAGTGGTCGGGATGATCGGCGACTTGATGTATACGAGGGTGTTCGGGAACTCGGAAAACTTGTATTCTTATCGAAACTCTTACCATGTAACAGGGAGCAGCAGTAACCGGTTGAGAAGACAGGAAATGCAGGCATCCAAGTCATTGAACAGAATCTCCATATTCCTCCTCTGCTGTGTCATTCTGTGTGTTCTCGTCTTCTGATGATCATATTCTGTTGCTGGAAAGTGGAAACTACTCCCCCATTCTCAACACAACAAAGAAGATACAAATAAAATACATTGTTGTCTTTGTATTCTAGGCTTTTGGAAGTAATAAGCTCATGGACGTATAATCTGTTTATATGTATAAAATAGTATTAATATTTAACTGACGACTGTTTTATCACTCAAATTATGTCAAAGAAATCACTCGACATTCAGCCATGCTACCTAAATCTCGTGATGTCGCAGATAAGTGGAAATCTACTCCCTACAATATCTTCATTTTTTATTTTTTTCTTTTGGGATAATACTTCATACCCTTCAAAATACAAAAAAGGGAAAAAGAAATATACTTCGTACTTTGAACTACAAACCTGTTTTCTCTATTTGTTGAAAGTTTTAAATCTTATGTTTAACTACTGGGTACAAATTTGTTCCAAACTTTTGAGGTTGTTTTGGACTTTTTTTTACTTTTTGTTGGAGATGGATACCAATTGTAGTTGAATTAAGCTCGTACAAATATTAATAGATTTCGAATTAATAAAATACAATTTTTCGTTTCAGAAAGTGTAAAAAATTAAGGAACAAAATTTGAGAAATTTGCAGATCTCCCATTTCAGAAAGTGCAAAAAGTTAAGGAACAAAATTTGGGAAATTCGCAGAAAATGTTAAAAATAAAAGGATAATGTTGCTGCCCAGGATCGAACTGGGGACCTTTAGTGTGTAAGACTAACGTGATAACCACTACACCACAGCAACTTGATACTTGCAAAATGCACATAATAAATAATGCAACAACTACTCTGTTTCAGGCTTCTTCCCCTCTCTCTTGCTTCACCACTCCCACTCTTTCGCGTCTAATTATGTCTAGACAATTTGATGATCTGAAAAGTATCGACCAATCCGACTCAAATCGTATTGGATTGAGTTGAATTAAAATAAATAGAGTTCTATGAGTGAGATTGATTTAAAGGTTTATCCAAAATATATTTGAGTTAAATAGAATAAACTCGAATTTATTATTAATTGTAAAACTAGTTCTACTCACCGTTAAAAATATATAAGTTATATTTACTTTAGTTTTATTTCATTCGATAATTCTTTATGAATATTTATTCTATGATAGTTTTTTAATATATATATATATATATATCGATTTAAGGATTTTAATTTAATGTTAGACAATATATAAATAAATATTGAAGATATTATCATTTACTTTTTTTGTTATAAAATATTTTGGGTAAATGATTCGAATAATGCCAACATGAGATTAATTCAGACAACTCTCTATGACCAAGAGGTCAGGTTGGACTCCAGTTCGATTGTGCCAACAAATAATTTAATTAATACAATGCTATTATTTAATGTATAACATAGTCGTTAATGTTTTATTTTTCTTTTTGAAAATAAAGGTCAAAATATGGTCGTTTCTTGAAAAGACGATTACATAAATAGTCGTCTCGTACCATATTCCAAGTTTCTAAAAAAATTAAATGTGGCGTCAAGAGAACACCACGTCTTATAAATACTAAGTGGAATGAGACCAAGTGGTGGTACCAATTTCAAACATATTATTTTTTAAATAAGTTTGGGAGGAATGTATTATTTTTTAATATGTTTGGAAATAAATCTTAAATAAAACATTATTTACAAAAACAAAAAATCCGGTTTTACTTACCCATATTAATTTTAAACCAATTATATATTTTCGAGTGTATTTTAATACTGGCAAAATGGATATAGTTCAGCAATGATTGACATATTTCTCCAACCAATAAATTCTGAATTCGATTCCCTACCCCACATATTGTACTAAACCACAAAAAGTGTAATTTAATATTGGCAATTCGTGGCAAAGTCGCGTGCCAAGTATTGAGGTGGTGGCGGATGTATTTTGTGCCCCTCATTTTCAAATGGCATAAATTGTCACCCAAAAAATAAATAAATAAATAAATAAATAAATAACTCAGTACTTGGCAGTTGGCACCATGCTTTTGCCACGAATTAAAGTGGATTCCCATGTCTCTACAATATATACCTTCTCTGTGTCTGTGTCTATATATATATAAATATTATATAGGTATGAATATGTCATTGTTCCCTTCCCTCTCACACCAAACTCATCGAACAAGGAAAATAAAGGAACTCAGTTTTCAGTGAAGTTAGTTAGTTAGTTATTGAAAGACAAGACATGACGAAGCTGGTGCCTGTTTGTGTCTGCTACATCACTTTGTTCTCGATCGCTTCTGTTGGTAACCAACTTCTCCCCCTTCCCAATCCTTTCATTTACTTTTACATACATAAATCTCATTTGATTTAATTTAAGGTTTGATTAGTCTGCAGGTGCCATATTAGGCTCAACAAAAGAGCACATGGAAGACGCTAGAGATATGCTGTACTTCACCACCACTGATTTGAAAATAGGCAAAAAAATCCCTTTCTATTTACCTCCTTCGACCCCTCCTCTATCGTTGCCCAAAGAAATTACCGATTCAATCCCTTTCTCGCTCAAACAACTCCCTCAAATCCTCGATTTCTTCTCCATCCCCTCAGGCTCCCCCCAAGCGCATGCTGTGGAACTTACGCTCCGTGAGTGTGAACGCGAACCCCTTGTGGGAGAGACCAAGTTTTGCAGTACCTCCATGGAATCCATGGCAGAGTTAGCCTGCTCTGCCTTGGGCAGTAGTGTCAAATTTCTGGCCACTACCCTTCTCAAGAAATCAAAATCCCCCAGCCCCACCAATAATCTCCAAAACTACACGCTCCTCCAAATGCCTAATGAAATCAAAGTCTCTAACTACTTCGCTTGCCACATAATGGCCTATCCTTATGCGGTTCACTACTGCCACTCTCGGCTGAGCCACACCAAGGTGTTCCAGTGTGCAATGGAAGGTGAAAATGGTGACCAAATCCAAATTCTGGCTACTTGCCACATGGATACGTTGGGCTTTAATCCAAACCATCGCGCCTTTCGAGTGCTCAAGGCCAAACCAGGGACCATCCCCCTCTGCCATATATTCCCATTCACTCATCGTATATGGATTCCCCTCTCTACTTTTGCTTCTGCTTGAAAAAATAAAAATATGTATGTATTCTATGTTGTAGCTACGGGAGTTCATTTTAAATTTTATGGCAAATTATCTTTATTTTGTTTAATACAGCCATTTGGAAAATATGAGGATTAAACTTTCGAATTCGAAGAATATATAGAGTGCATGTCAATTACTGTTTCAACTATGTTCATGTTAGCTATGACAAATTATTTTTATTGTATATAACAACAATTTTACAAAAATGATACAACTTAAATGTTTTCAAATTTGACTTGGTCTAGATCGAATGCTCGTTTGAGCTTTGATACCATATTAATATTCTAGAGTTTCATCTCAAAATCAATTTGCAATGACATTCTTTTATCAATGTGAGATCCTTAACACATGTATTCTTACTTTCACTTCTACTTGCATCGTCTCTTTCCGTAATGTTATATGAAAATATGTGTATATAATATGTTGTATGTCTTAGAATTGGTGAAGCCAAAACATGGGAGATGGAATATGAAAAAGGTGTTTGGGCCTTTTAGCCAGCCAAAAGTGCAGCACCATGACGCTGTCATAAAAAATCGAAAAAAATATGTTGTGATCGCAAAAAATCAAGAAAAAAAATGTCGCGCATCTCATTTTGACATTGTGGTATTTGTAGTGTCCCAATTATTATTCTAAATACACACATCGACATTTCCATCGACATATGTATATTTCTATAGGTTCGACATCGACACGAGGGGTGAATTGATGTTTCCATCGTATTACAAAAAAATCGATAGAAATATGAAAAATATCAACAAAATGTCACTAATATATATATAATATTAATATTAACTATTTTTAACTAATTTAGAAATGAGAAAATGTTTATTTTAAATTTTTTAGGATTTTTTTAATTTTTCCAAAATTTTCAGAAATATCAATCGACATTGATATTTTATCGATATTTTCATGAAATTGAGACTTCGACATTTCCATCCACATCGACATTTAAAACTTTAGTCTCAACGTTGTGACCAGCATCTCCGACGCGACACTCTTGTAAAAGAGACTCTTATTTTGGTTTAGGTTTGGCCAAAATTAATTTTGTTGTTGCACATGTATTAATTAATTTAAAAAGTCCAAAAAAGTCTTTAATTTTTATTATAAACAGTAATTCTGATTTTTATTTTTTTAAAACTTTTTATGAAAATATTTACATAACCTTTTTAGAGTAATAAATAAACAAATTCAATTAAAAATTAACTTAAATAATATTTTTCTCCAGAGTATTAACCACCTCTTCTTCTCACTTGGTCTGGCGTGAGTTGCCTTTGTAGGAAGTGACTGAGACTCCAGGGAAATTGTTCGACAGGTTCTTCCAAATGTTGAAAATCATCTCCCTATCGCAACCTCGTATCAAGTCTGTAGCCCGTTATGTAGCCTCTGCATGTTGCACCTCAACGAGCTGTCTATCACCGTCTAATTCCCCTTCGAATCTATTGGCACCTTCGATTTGGATTCTGTTTTCGCCATTCTCGAATTCGTCCAAGCAGAAGAAGGAAGATACAAACGACGTTGTTTCCGTTTTCAACAGAGACCCAACAGCTCCCGCGAAACTCTTCGTGGTTCAACCTCGTCTTCGTCCCGATACGTTTCTGGAAGCAAAGCTAAACGAGGCTTTGTGTCTTGCAAATTCTCTAGAAGAACAACGAGATGGGTATTTTGATACTGATTTCTTTGACAAGGAAATACCCCCTCACGTTGTAGTTCAAAATCCTTCTGCAAGAGGGGCTCGCGCTGGTGAGTCATTGAGATGTGAATTCTATTGCAAGAATTGCTCTTTTACATCTTGATTGTAATCTTGTTATTCTTCCATCTTTTTGGAAAGGTCTGTGAGCTGGTAGCTTAAGACTTTAGTTTACAGCCTTTAACTTTTAGTTGACTCTCTTACAACAGGTAATTCGTTGTTACTTATTAAAAGTTTTACGTAGCTGTTAATTAGTTATCAGCGAGCTGTTAGTTAGTTTTCAGGTTGTTTACCGTAGCCCTTCTCTTATAAATAGGAGCTAGTAGCTACTTCTTCCTTTGTAAGCATTATTTAGTAAATTCAATAAAAAACCCCCCTCACTTGAATACATCATTTTTTCTTAGGCTTTTTAATATTTATAACCTCAACTAGGAATTACTATTTATAGGATTCAGCCTGGCTATCCTAGCTAGATTGATTTAAAAACACACGGCGACTAAGTGCATGGCTCATGGAAAGATCAACAAATGTTACCATATCTCCGATTCCAATGGTGTTGCAAAGCAAGTGAACACATTAATCATCTTTTTCTGAACTGCTCTTCTTGTAGTTCTTTTGGTGGTGATTGCTGCATCTTTATCAACTATTTAGGTTCCTACCCTCTCTTTCTCTGTTTTATGTGCAGATTTTAGGATTGTTAGGTGAAGATGTTTAGAGCTCAGGTGAGATCTAGAGATACCATAATTACCAAAGGCATTAGTGTTAACATAAGCATAACTCAATAGGTTAAGACACCTTGTGTCATATAAGAAAGGCACCTTATGTCATACCAGAAAGTCGTGAGTTCGAATCTCTCACCCCCACATATTGTATTAAAAAATAAAATAAAAAAAGCCTTAGTACTAGAGGTCCAAGAGGACACGAAGATTCTAACACACTCCCAAAACAGGTCTCTTTATTATTCTTCTCCAAGGAAAGTCCGATTGTTTCTTTCATACCAAAGCCTCCAAACCAAACCAACTATCCCACTAGACCAAAGAACTTTCGCTTGCCCTTGAAAATAGGTTCCTGGAGCAGTTGAAGAAAAGCCTTAGAACCATTGTTTGGGAACACCCAACTCATGCCGAAAATTCTGAACATATCAAGCCAACATGCAGCCGCAAAGGGCAATTGAAGGACAGGTGCCACTGTTCTTATTCACTCTTCTTACATAAAACACACCAGCTAGGGGAAAGGCAAACATTGGGCATCTGTTGCTTTTGAAGTCTGCTGCAAGTTTCTTACATAAAACACACCAGCTGGGGGAAGGCAAACATTAGGTGTTTGCTGTAATAGAATCTTTAAGGGGTGGAGAGAGATGGAGAGTTGGTTTGGGATCTCATTAGATTAAATGTTTCTTTGTGGAGTTCTGTTTCGAAAGTGTTTTGTAATTACCAGTTAGGTTCTATTCTTTTGGATTGGAAGCCCTTTCTTTAGATAGGGCTCCTCCTTCTGGACTTTTGTTTTTGTATGTCCTTGTATATGCTCTCTATTTTCATTTGTCTTAATAAAAAGTTCAGTTTCTTATAAAAAAATGAAAAAAAGAAAAGTCTGCTGCAAGTTTTTAGCCATCCATGAATCAACAATCATAGGAATATTTTAACTTTTTTCGGGTCCTCTAGTTGCTAGATTAAACCACCTTTGAAGTTGCCTCCATTCGAGTTTTGTTGTAAAAGATTGGCCATAAAGGATTTGACTGTAAACGACGCCACTGTTGTCTGACCAAACTTTCCTGTCACTTAAGTTTGATAAGGAAACTCCAGTAAGTAAATTTGTCAGCCCAGCCCATTCTTCAACCTCCAAGTTAGCAAAATTCCTTCTAAAGGCCAAATCCCAACCCCTACCCTCTTCTAACCATCATTGAGCTATCGTGGAAGCTTATGAATTTGCCACTCTATACAGCCATGGGTATACTCTGGATATAGGTTCATTTAGAAGCCAAGAGTCATGCCAAAACAGAGCTTTATCCTCCTTACCCACCTTTAACTTTATACCATTCATCTGCTATCTTACAACAAGGAAGGATATGAACTCACGGCTCCTTAAACTTCGCATTATTTTGCACCTCTGACCACCACTCATTATCCTTAAGATGATACTTGCTTGCAATCACCCTCTCCATAAAGCTCCTCTTTCCGTCATGAACCTCCATTCCCATTTGGCTAGAAGGGCACAGTTTCTATTTGCTAAGTTGCTTAATCCCTTCAGGCAGAGTTACCACCTCCCATCAAATAGGACTTCGACATCCACCTTCCTTGCCAACTTTCTAAAAGAAGTCCCCCAACAGCTTCTCTAGCTTCAATATGCTCTGCTTTGGGCATCTGAAAATCGAAAAATAATACAACAGGATGCTTGAGAGCACTGATTTTGCTAAGGTGAACCTTCCCCCTCTAGAAAGCACAAGGAGCTCCTTTCGCCAGCGTGGTAAGAAAGCTGCCAAATCAGTGGGTTGTTATGGAAGTCCTTGGTTTTCTATTTCAAAGATTTGGAAATCTGTGGAGCAGTTCATTCTTTCAAAGTGGGCAATGGGAGGCGTATTTTATTTATTTAATTTTTTTGAAAAGAGGTATGGTTGGGAGATTCTTCCCTGTATAGAAGATTTCCTCATCTTACCAGAATTTAAGGGTTGTTTTAAAATCACCCCTAGTGAAGTCATTATGGAAGCTCAACTATTAGAAGAAAGTGAAGATGTTCCTTTGGTTCATGGTTCACAGAGGGCTCAACACTTACTACGGACCTAAAAAGTGTAGAAATTGGGCACTCTTCTCATCGATGGGCAGCTTATGTCTCTTGAGGGAAGAAACCTTTGACTATTTCTTTCGTCATTGGCTCTTTGCTTTGAGATGTTGGTCCATCCTCCCAAGGATTTTGGTTTATCTACTTGCTTTCCTAGTCAAATAGATGCCTAGCTCATTGAAGCTCTTCACGAGCCATCGCTCAATAGCAAAACTAGAATTTTGTGGAGATATGTGACTAGAGTTTTGCTGTGAGTCTTTGGTTGTAAAGAAATCAAAGGTCTTCTAAAGATAAGTCTACAAATTTAGTCTTTTTTTAACAATGTACAACTCACAGCTTCTTGGTGGTGCCACACTTATAGCAAATTATTTTGTACCTACTCTCTCTATCATCCTTCAAGATGCTTTAATCTACTCTTTTGGGAGGGAGTTTACTCTTCCCCTATCCTTAGGCTGTTCCTCCTTTTTGTGATTTATACATCCCTCATGTTTCTTTAAAAAAACAAAGTAGTAGTTATAATTCCTCCTTGATATTGAATGTTATAAGAGATAGACTTTTTTATTTTTAAATGTTGAGTTCATTGGCTCGTCTGTAATCCAGATGGTTAAACATTGCATCATGTTAATTTATTTTCTTTTTCTAATTATGTTTTGTATTTTCAGACACGTATTTTGGACCAGGGACTGTGGACACCATCAAATGCCATTTGAATGTGACTGAGTCGAAGGTACGTGGTATTTTGGTTATGTTTGTGTGTGATTAGGTATACAATGTTATCACTAAACCTTTTCAGTTAAAAATTTTATCAGAGTGAAGTTGATGCTATTTTTGTGAATGCCATTCTCTCTGGTATTCAGCAAAGGAATCTGGAGGTATATCTTGTCTATATTCATTTTCTTCTTCATGTTAGTTCGACCATGGACAACAGCTCTTCAATACACGTTCATATTTTTGTGGATGAAGTTTAGGTTGTGCGTATTTTATCTTTGTACTTGTCATCAATATTTCCTTTTTTGCAATATTCTTTATCTTGATAACATGTTCCTCTATTTTATGTCAGCGGGCATGGGAGAAACCTGTACTGGACCGTGTGGGTCTCATTATAGAGATATTCAATGCTCATGCCTACACAAAGGAGGCGAAGTTACAGGTTTTCTCATGGGCCCAATTAAATATATCATTGCCTTTTTCTTGCTAAACTATATTTACAGTCATTGAATAAAGGGATTGGTTTCAATTTATATTTTGTTATTGTTTTGACTTGGTTCACAAACTATCATAGATTTAAAAAGGAAAAAATGTGAGGGACCAACATTGAAACAAATACTCTATAATTTGCAGAGCGAAGATTGAGGTCTGACCTATATTCTCTCTTAGGCTTAAATGTGTTTTTATCCTTGAACTTTAGAATGGACCCTACCGCTCAAAAGTTTGATTTTCGTACCTACGCCTTCAGTTCCTTGTTCTTGCATCAACCTTTTTTTTTTTTTTTTTTCTTTTGCATCAATTCAAATAAAAAGTAGCGGAGACACCGACATGCTTGAACACGTCCGACACGTGTCAGACATGATAACTAGAGTGCCCTATTTTTCTTTTCATTTTTTAGTTTATTGGCACGAGGGGACACAGCAGGGACACTTTGGGGACATGGGAAAAATAAAAAAATTTCACGAGCTCTTCTTGCCATTTAGTGCCATCGCCATACCCCCACAACATGTGCGTCAAACCCACCACGGATAAAGATGAAGAAAGGGAGGAGAAGAGTCAGAATAGTTGGAAGATGAACGGTCAAATAGCAGATATTCTCACGAAAGGATTGAACAACAACAACAACAATTTTGAGCATTTGGTTAGCGAGTTGGAAATGGAGATTATTCATTCACCAATTTGAGCGAGAGTGCTAAATTATGTTGTACAATTATTCTTTGTTAATTTGTATTTATTTTATGTTCAAATAAGTACCCACTTATTAAGGATTGAAGTTAAAGAACTTGGAAAGCTGAAATATTTTCTCAATACAATCTCCCATAAATTTGTATTTTCTTTGTGTGTGTGTTTTTTTTATTCTTTTTTGGTTCTTTCCTGTACTTGCTATTTAGTCTATGTATCTATTCTTTGTAATGAAGCAAAAATCCTTTTCTCAGCTTTGACACCTTCTTACTATTTATAGGCTGAACTGGCTGCTTTGATGTATAAAAAGTCAAGGCTTGTTCGTGTACGTGGCCTTGATGGACGTTACACATTTGGTGCTACAGGAGAATCCGAAGTTGTTAGTGCCAGAGGGTAGGGTATACTGCATTTACAGCTTTGCAATAACAAAAACCGTAACAAGCCAAAGTTGTCCCTTTTTTGTGGTTTTTATTAATTGACATGGCGAGTAATTACTTGTGAAGTTATCAATTGCAGGAGAGGGAGTGGAGGACGTGGCTTTATAAGTGGTGCAGGAGAGACTGAACTTCAACTTCAGCGGCGAAGGTTGAAATATATGATGCTAATTGCTCAAATTTGAAAACTCCTTTCTTACAAACAAAATTTTTAATGAAAAGTCCTTGGTTTCTTTTTTTTTTTTTTCTCTTTGCTTCCTTTTGGAAGCTTGTATCGAACATTTTTCTTTCTTTTCATATTTTAATGAAAAGTTAAAAAAAAAAAACAAACAAAATTTTATAACAAGAAGGATTCAATAATTAGAGGATATTTACTTCTCTGCTGCAGTTTAAGTTCTGTAAAACTATTTTTTCAGAATTTTGATACGAAGAAATCATCTATTATCTCAAATTGAAGAGGTACGCCGTACACGTGCTTTGCAGCGTGCTTCTCGAAAAAGGCACGGAGGTTCAAATGGGCAACATTTAGCCACTGTTGCTGTAGTTGGGTATACTAATGCTGTAGGTGCTCAGATCCAATTATTTATGATTCTTTTCTGAGTTTCATAAAAGATTAAAAAAAAATCTAAATATCTTTATGTAACCCATTTAATAGGGGAAGTCGACATTGGTTGGTGCACTTTCAGGCAATGATCTCTATAGTGATTCTCGGTATTTGACATGCTTTTCAATCAATACTAGACAATGGCATAGATAATTTTCTTTTTTCCTTTTCTTTGCCAGAATTTTTCATCTGATTTGATCATTGGAATCTGAATTTATGCAGATTGTTTGCAACTGTTGATCCCAGATTAAGAAGCGTTCTTCTTCCTTCTGGGTAATATGATCTCTAACGAGTTGGAAGTGTCACTTTTTGTTGACTTCTATTAATTAAGACTTCGATCTTATCTTTAATTTTCAGAGATTTTTCTATAACCTTTTGCTGTCTAATAATTTTCAGGAGAAAAATACTCCTAAGTGATACGGTGGGATTTATTTCAGATTTGCCTGTGCAGGTAATGAAATTATGAAAGCATGGGGTGTTACTTTCTCTTTCACAGGTTATTCCTAAAACTCTTTCTAGCTAAAAGACGATGAATTTTTTATAGTTGGTCGAAGCATTTCATGCAACTTTAGAAGAAGTTGTTGAAGCAGACTTGTTAGTGGTATGATCTGCTTCCTTTGACCTTTCTTTATTTGCAAGGATTTTGCATCTCCAGCTCCGTTGAACAGTGGTCTCACGTGAATGATATACTTTATTATGTGGATCATTTTACCTTTTGTTCTCCATTAACTTGTAGTTTCTTCATTGTTTTGAACTTATTGTATCAATTATTTCCTTTTTTTTAACAGGATACGAACTTCTTATTGATTAATGAAACAAAATGTTCAAATGATGCAATCTTAAGTGAGCGAAAAAAGAACAAAAAGAAAAGAGAAATCTAGATTCTAAATAAGGTTATACAACTCAAAAGAGCATACAAGAAAAACTACATAAAGACCAAAACAGCTACTTTTAAATAGAGCCTCCAAATAGCAAGGAACCATAAATAAAAGCTTTGGGAATCTTGATCATCAAAAGCATCATCAAGGTCATCTTTATCTTATGGGAGCAAATCTTTGAACTTCTGAGAATGTTTGGCCCAAATATTTCTGAGACCTTCAGCGAGTTCTATTTCCCGATCAACTTGAATTTCTATCTTTCTAAAGTATGTTTCAATACAAATAAAGTTCTCTTTCCCGATCAACTTGAATTTCTATCTTTCTAAAGTATGTTTCAATACAAATAGCCCTTTCTTTGCGAATTTGGATAAGCTTGGACTTAAGAGATGATAAATAATCATCCAATTGAGAAGGAGATAAGCTTGAAATGAACTTGAGAGAAGAAACGAGGTCTTCTTTAAAAACTTTGAGGGGAAGATCCATGAAGCCAAGAAAAAAAACCTCACAGCAAACCAGAAATAAGCTTCTGATTTGGAACAAGCCAACAATGGAACTCCTTCCCTTAAATAAGAGAAGCAAAGGCATAATAAGTGTTAAATGATAAGAAAAAAATAATTCCTTTTCAGCTCTCAACTTCTAGAATTAGCTCCAACGTTGAATTTTGAGACACTCAAAATCGGAGGCTTTTCATCAGCACACAACGTAGAATAAACCCTTTCTTTAGATAAACTTGTTTTAAGACTGGAATATTTAAAATTAGAGTTAAAACTCATTCAGATAATTCTCTACCCAAAGCATTTTTCTTCTAAAATAACTCTCTTATAGAGAGTTACAGCAGGTGGGGGTGTCCCGGGTTATGGGGGCAAAACTTTGACTCCCAATTATTAAAAAAAAAAAAGTTATCTTACCTCTTCATAGAATTTAGTGGGTGATGCCTTACTAATGTTGGGCTGAAATTTTTATTTAAGTTTAAAGCACTTGTTCCTTGCAGTTTTTTTCACCCTTGTTTTTGTGCCGTAATATGTCTTACATGATCCCTGGGGACCATGCTTGCCTTATTACAGTTGAATTATTTTCCACAATAACATGGTGGCACAATATGATACTGATTTGTTTGTTTAATACCTATTAATGGATAATAAAATCAATTCTGAAGTAGCTGTCCAGGATATTTTATCATATAGATACTAGTATGAGACATCAATGTTGTTACCTTGATTATTGCAGCATGTGGTGGATTGCACTGCCCCCAACCTTGACGAGCATCGATTGACTGTTTTCCAAGTACTTGAGAAAATAGGAGTTTCTAAGACGAAGCTTCAAGATATGGTTGAGGTTTGGAACAAGGTAATTCTACTTACCACATTTCTTACTTCTGCACAAGAAGAAAAGTACTGAAGTTTGCTTGGTAATGCATGATCCGTGTAATAATTTGGACAGATTGATTATCATGAAGAAGGCAAGAGTATAGACGAATATTATGATGAAGATAATAGCGAGGCTGGCAATTTGTCAGGAGAAGATAGTACAATGGCAAAGCTATCAAATTCTAAAACCAACAATTTCATTGAAATAGAGAAGGGCGATATTACAACAAAGCAAGCAACTGGACTAGTCCGCCGATCCTCCATCGGAAATGTCTGCCAGCTTTCTCAGGGAGTTCTTGGAAACACCATGGAGGGACAAGACAGCGATTGCTCTGATGATTGGCTAGCAGAAGATGATGATCAAAACCATTGGGTTGATGAAAATGGTTACTCTGAGGCTGAGGCTGAGGCTTGGGAGACCTCTGAAGGCCGGGGGATGGTAAACGTTGTACAGCCTCCAGGTGATCAATGCAGTCCACATGTCAGAATATCAGCTAGATTTGGAGTTGGTTTGCGGGAGTTGCTAGAACTCATAGATGATAAGCTGAAGGTTCAGGATGAGAGGCTGAAAACTCGAAATGTTTTAGAGAGAAGTATTTTTGAACGTAAATGGAGGCCATCTCAGGCAGAGGCAGAAATTGCAGCTGAACAATCGGTTAATATATAGATTACAGTGCCTTCCAACTGCAACGGAGCTCTACCGAAAGCATGGTTGTTAGTTGCTATCTAGATTTTTGTTTTATAAATGGGCGTTTGGTTCCCTTTTTTAGAACGGAGAGTAGGGTTATTTAAGCCAAACTCGTATTCGTTTCACAGTTTTGTAAATCCAGGTTTGCTACGATAAATATTACCCTATCTGTTTCAGTTTTTCTGAAATGCATACGAGTTCATTTTGAATTTTGTGGCAAATTCATGGTTTTTCAAAAGTTTGGCACACGACGCTTGAGGCGGTTTGCCACATGGAATTTATCCAGGTGGGCCTTTGTGCTTTTGGGCCAGTCCAAAACTTGGTCCAAATCTGGAGCCCAACGTGCCGGTCTCGCTTAAACCCAATCTCAAGGTATTTTCCAAGTGGAACATTCACGAGGAAAAATAAAAGGAAATTTGCAGAAAATGTAAAAAATAAAAATATAGTGTTGCTGCAAAGGATCGAACTGGGGACCTTTAGCGTGTAAGACTAACGTGATAACCACTACACCACAGCAACTTGACGCTTACAAAAACCATATAGTAAATAATTCATTAACTACTGTGTTTCAGGGTCTAATTATAAGTGTTAAAAAAATTTGATGACCTGGAAAAATCAATAAACTTGACTCAAATCGTAGTGGGTTAGGTTGAATTCAAATAAATGGAATTATATGATTGAGATGAGATTGGTTTAAAGGTTTACCCAAAATATATTTGAGTTAAATCAAATAAACCCGAATTTATTATTAATTGTAAAACTATTTCTACTCACCGTTAAAAATATATATAGTTATATTAGTTTTAGTTTTATTTCATTTGATAATTCTTTATGTATTGTTTATTCTATGATAGTTTTTTTAATATATATATATATATATTTTGATTTATATATATATCGATTGAAGGATTTTAATTCAATGTTAGACAATATATAAATAAATGTTGAAGATGTTATCATTTACTTTTTTGTTATAAAATATTTTGAAAAATGATTCGAATAAGGCTAATATGAGATTAACTCGACATCTCTCTATCTGGACTCCAAAATAATTTAATTAATACAATGCTATTATTTAATATAAACCATAGTCGTTTATGTTGTATTTTTCTTTTTTTAAAAAAAAGGTCAAAACCCCTCCCTGTTGGTAATTAACAAACCTCTCCCTTCCACTTCCTCACTTTTTATTTTTTTATACAATACATAATATGCCTCATCTAAATTTTCTTTTTATGTGAAATCGTCAGCTTCCGAGTAGCATAGAGTCCAAAAAAGAGCTGATAGAGCATCAGTGGAACAATGTGATGGCCGATGGGAGATGAGTTATCATTTCAAGCGATCGGCCATTCTGATTCAAACCCATTTCTTCATCAAGGTGAAAATCTTTTGATCAAAGGATATAGAGATTCAACCAAACTTCAATGGATCGCTGCCTCTTTGGTCCTATAAAACACAACTGTCATCTTCTACATCATTTACAAAATCTTTCATCAAGGATGTAGAGCCTCAACAAAACCTTAATCGACCGTTCCCATTATGGTCCTATAAAATACAACCGTCATCTTCTACATCATTTACAAAATCTTTCATGAAGGATGTAGAGTCTCAACAAAACCTCAATCGACAGTTCCCTTTATGGTTCTACAAAACACAACCGTTATCTTGATAAGATCCATGTTCACCGACATGAGACATGATGATTCTTAAGAGATTGACATCACATGGAGGACCATTCAAATATGATTTTCTTCACCATCAATAATTTAAAATTAGGTAAAAAAACCTCATTCTATTTACATCAAACAACCACTCGTCTATCATTGTCCAAAGAAATTGCTGATTCAATCCCTTTCTCCCTCAAATCACTCCCTCGAATCCTCAATTTCTTCTCCTTCCTCCCAGGCTCCCTCCAAGCCCAGGCTGTGGAATCTACACTCCGTGATTGTGAACGCAAACCCGACGCAGGAGAGACCAAGTTTTGCAGTACCTCCATGGATTCCACTGCAGACTTGAGTAGTTATGCCTTGGGTAGCAGCGTCAAACATCTGGCCACTACCTTTCTCACAAAATCAAAATCTCACACCAATCTGATCCATAACTACACTCTCCTTGGAACCCAAAGCATCCCTCGTTTCAAGTGCTCAATGTCAAACCAGGGACCATCCCCATCTGCCATCTCTTCCCACTCACTCATCATCTATGGATTCCCATCTCTCTACTTCTACTTCAACTTGAACTTCATGTGTTATTAAAAAAAAAAATTAGAAGTTCATGTTGCGGACTGCTGCCATTAATAATAAGAGCGCCACCTCAAGCGCTCATCTATCGTCGCACTTACCCTGAATGTTGTATCTTTGAATATGATGTAAATGTTATGAAAAGTAAAAAATGTATATATGTTGTATGTGTGCGAGTTCATTTTGAATTTCATGGCAAATTCTCTTTCTTATATATAACAACAGATTGGAAGATGAGATTTGGGAAATGGGTGTCTTACATTTTGGAAAATTTGAGGTGGGTTTTCGATTTTGGGGGGATGGAGATGGGTGTTTTTCATTTTCCATTCCAAGAATGTACATTTGGATTAGGGGCTTGATTTTGGAGATGAGATTATTTTTTTCTATTTGGGGAGGAGAGAGAAGAAGAACAGAAGAGAGAGAAGAAGGGGAAGAGAGAAAAGGGGAAAAAAATGGAAGAAAATCCACCTAAGCCAAAAGTTATATAAAATTAATAAATATTGTCAAATTTGTCCCTCAAGTATTCAACTTAACTAAGAGTCTATTTAAAGTTATTTTTCAAACTTTAAAAATAAAAATGTTGTTTTGAAAATTTTACGGAATAAATAGATATTTAGTTCAAAATTCAGGAACCAGAACATATTTTACACTAGACTATTATACCTCTACTTTAATTGATAACATTTTGAAGTATATTATCAACCTTAATTAATCAAATGGAAATAATTATAAATTCATTAATAAAATAATAGTCCAAATTATTTTAAATTTTTATTATAAAAACAATAATGCTGACTCACTTTTATTCTCGAATGTTTTTGGGCAAATTTATTGTTTACATAACCTTTTTAAGTGTGAAATTAAATTAACTTAACATGATGTTATTATTTTTTATATTTTCTAAAATATTTTCTATTTAGAAATTTAATTTTAATATTTTTTTATAAATGGTTTTAATAAATTGTTCATATATTATATTTTTACCATGCATTTTTTTTTTCAGATACGTGTGAGCCCCCTAAATTTATCTCTCCAAAATCATTAAAATTTTACAAAGTATTTTAAGAAAAATAAAATTTTAAAGTAAATATTATTATTTAAAATAATTGAGAAAGCTTTAGACTTACTAACAATTCAAACAAATATTTGGTTGTGTATTTGGTTCTTATAATGACAAGAAAATAGTTTGATTAATTAAAAACAATTAAATATTGTAAATGTTGTTCTGTATAAAATTACATTATTTATGAACTTTAATTACACAACAGTAAATCTTCTCATTAAATTTTAGTTTTTTTTCAAATGTTTTGTATAATTTTAATTGTTTTGTCCACAACTTATCTTAAAAATACGTCGAACACAATATTTTTTTAAAAAAATTAATTGTCTGGGGGATTTACAATTTACTTAAAAAAAAGATTATTAAATTAGATTTGGTATATTTTATTAAAAGAAAGTTAATATTGTTACGTACAAAACTATTCAGATTTTGGCAAAGTTTGATAAACAATAATAATAAAAATAAATAAAACATAGATGAATTCAAGTAAAAAGGAAAAAAAAAAGGTTATTGTATCAGGTAAAAGTCTAAGAGTCCCTCCAAAAAAAGTCTAGAGTACACTTTGTTATTCTCAATGTCTAATGACTTTTGCAGATATAAATATATTTTAGCCGGTGTCAAAACAAGTATAATTTAACAGTAATTGACATGTATCTCAAACCAAGAAATTGTGAGTTCGATCTCCCACCTCTACATATTGTACTAGAGAAAAAAAAAATATTTTAGCCAGTAAAGCAGAACCTTGATCCTCCCTCTCCATTTTTTTTTTTGTACAAAACTAAAAATTTAATGGTTTTTCAAAAGTTTGGCTTCAGGCGGTTGCCACATGGAATTGATCCAGGTGGACCTTTGGGCTTTTGAGCCAGCCCAAGGAAGGTCCAAATTTAAAGCCCAATGTTGCCGGTCCCGCTTCTTACTAAACCCAATCTCAAGGCATTTTCCAAAACATTAATGGGGAAAAATAAAAGAAACTTTCAAAATTTTGAAAAAACGAAAATTATTGTTGCTGCCCAGGATCGAACTGGGGACCTTTAACGTGTAAGACTAACGTGATAAACACTACACCACAGCAACTTCATGTCTATAAACTTCACATAATAATATAGATATATGTGAACAAAAATAAAAGGTAGAAAAAGTATATATCTTTATTTTTATTTTTAAAACAACAATATATTTATAATTTTGGTTGGAGATAAGATCCTTAACCAATCGAGCTAAGCTCGAGTTGGCAAAAAGTACAAATTATGTATTTACCTTTCAAAATATGTGTATTGTTTTTTTCTAGAGATCTCGATCCTTGATTTCTTCTCCTTCCACTCAGCCTCCCCCAAGCCCAAGCTGTGGAATATGAACTCCGTGAATGTGAAAGCGAACCCGTCGTAGGACTGACAAAGTTTTGCGCTACCTCCATGGAATCGATGGTAGAGTTGGTTAGCTCTGCGTTGGGTTGGGTAGTAGTGTCAAACATCTAGCCACTACCCTTCTCACAAAATCAAAATCTCCCAACCCCACCAATTTCCAAAACTACATACTCCTCCAAATGCCTAAGGAAATAAAAGTTTCTAACTGCTTCGCGTGCCACAGAATGATCTATCCTTGTGCACTTTACTACTGCCACTTTGGGTTGAGAGACACCACGGTGTTCCAATGTCCAATGGAAGGTGAAAATGGTGACCGGGTCCAACTTCTGGCTACTTGCCACATGGATTCATTGGATTTTAACCCAAACCATCCCACCTTTCGAGTGCTCAAAGCCAAACCAGGAACCATGCCCGTCTGCTATATATTTCCATTCACTCATCGTATATGGATTCCTATCTCTACTTCTACTTGAACTTGCCACTTCCACTGCTGCCATCAATATAATAAAAAAACACGATAGGATCGGAGTGAATCGTTACCTTTTCACTTCTTAAGTAGAAATGTACTTAAATAAATCTATATTGTAATATGTAACATTACTATAATATATATAGTAATGTGTAAAGAAGTGAAATGTACTTAAATAAATCTATATTGTAATATGTAACATTACTATAATATATATAGTAATGTGTAATGTTGTACGTATATTGTGAGTGAATTGTCTTTATTATATATGTATATAATCAGATTTAACTCCTTAAAAAGGGAACTTCAAAGTTTTAAGTATATTATAAAATATGCATGCTCACGCTGCCCATGTGTACTGCAGAATAACCTTTTTTCTATCTGAGCATAACGTGGTTAAGTCCTTGGTACTCCTTTGGAAAATATATATAATACCTTCAAAAATAGGAAAAGTAAAAGAAGTTTTAAGTACATTATAGAAAATCTCCATTCCAGAAGTTATGAATTGACCATTAAATAAAAAAGTCAAATCCTTAAACTTTTATAAGTTACCATTCCACTCGAGAAAATTTAATGGCTCGTCATTTCATAATTGTTCCAAAAATATAATTTGACCAAACATCTCTGAACAGTTTCAAAAAAAATTGACCTGACAACTAAAATGAAAGCTTCTCTGATCTAATTTTATCTTAAAATTATTTCTCTACTGTCAACATAATTCATTTAATCTATTATCTATTTAATTTTATCATAATCTCCTTTTTAAAAACTCAATTCTTTTAAATTTACTTTATTTTAAATTTAATCTAAGAAAGTCTTTAAGTTAATTACTACGTCATTTGAGATCGGCACACATCAATTTTGCCGAGATTTATAAATGTAAGGTTAGTATTCAAATTCGTGAAAGAATAAGAGTATTTTATAAATATTAGGCAAAATTCAAAGGTTCTTTTTTTTTTGGGTAATTTAGCCCATTTGAGAATGAGGGACACAAAAAACATCCGCCGCACCGACGGGCCCACAGCCCGAGTAGTTGGCATGAAGGTGCACGCTGGCGACTGGGTCGAGGCGGTGGCTGGTTGCCACATGGATACGTAGGAGACATATTCTAATGTCTCTATGTGCACATACCTCTATTACGTACTCTCTTCAATTTATTTTCTGTCTATTTTAATTTAATTAATTTTTCGCATCCTGTTTTAAATTTCACTTTAGTCGATTAAGTTAATCTGCTGCAACAAACACACAAAGGAAAATGTAATTGATTAACACTGTTGAAGGAAGGAAGTGGGTCGATCAGGAATTCAAATTCAAAAATTTACATTACTGGTTTGGGAGATTGATCTAAAATGTGATACGTGGCTCACAGATTCTGTGGAGAATTACACAAGTACGCACATCTCGACTCATCTGCTTGCCCGAACCGAACCCTTTCGATGGCCGAATCGAACAAGCCTGCACATAATCTCGTTCCTATATCATTGGTTGAACCGATTAGCTTACCTCAGCTCGGTCCCATCTCGATACACTCCACTACAACACGTCGCATTTCACGACAAACTTAAAGAGTCGTTGAGGCCTTGTCGGGAAAACTGTCAGAGACTTCTGTCTATAAATAGAACCATTCCGCTCCATTTTGAGGTACGCGAACAACTCAATTCTCTCTCTCGAATTGATTTTGATCACACTTATTGACATTTACATCGGAGTGCTTACTCTGATATGCAAGTCCACTATCCAACTCATTCTGATCAAACATATGTCTTCTCAACAACTATTATACTAGCTCTCTATATATATGTGTGGATTGTTAGATTAAGAATATCAAATGTGTCCCCACCAAATTCATCCATCAAAACAGAAAACGAGATTCACTTTATTTTTGATATGAAGTTTCCTCCCTACATCACTCTCATCTTTTTGCTTCTATGGGTAATACCAACCAATCTAAAAATTTTTATATGATATGAAATCATCATTTTTTTCAAGTTTAATACTCTCAAACCCTTTTTTTCTTTCTCTGTGTGGTGTTTTAGTTTGCGAGAACCATAGAGTCGAGAAAGGAGTCAAGAATTCATGCGTGGGAAAATGTGATGGAAGATGTGTCATCGTGCGGAACAATAATCAAGTTTGATTCAAGCCCACTTAGAGATATAGAGCATCGACCATATTTCTATCGTGACCTTAAAATAGAAGACTAATCCTCCATATCGGTGGAAAATCCAATCAAAAGAATGGCCAACAAAATAGGACATGATGATTCCCAAGAGATTAACCCCAACCCCCAACCCCACGGAGCATCACCCCACAAATATGATATACTTCACCATCCATGATTTGAAATTAGGCAAACAAATCTCATTATATTTACCTCAAAACCACCCTTCAATCACTCCTCCATCATTGTCCAAAGAAATTGCTAATTTAATTCCTTTCTCAATGGGTCAATATAGTTTGAATTCTTATTCTATAGTTGTAATATTATATTTTAAAAAAATTAAGAGAGAGGTTAAAAACATGCAGAAAAGTTAAATAAAATTTAACTCATAGAGTAAATAAGAATGAGGTCTCTACTGTTCCACGATTCATTATCGACATTTTCACAAAATTTTAACTACAAAATTTCCACATACTTCCATATTTAATACATTAAAGAAAATAGATGGCTAGATAGAAAAATAAGTAATGAAGAAGCAGATAGACAATTTTATGTAAAAAAATATTTACAACAAAGAACATTGAGATTAAAGTTAGGGCATAAAAAAAGAAAGAAGGAAAAAATGGTTTCAATTCACTAATTTATGGAAACAGATACTATAAATTATTGTGGTTAAGAAAATATGAAAAAAAAAACAAAAACGTATTTGCAATAAAGAAGATGCAAATACCTTAAAAATGAATTTAGATATACAAAACTGAAGAAGAATGGGAAGAAATATTTTTCATAATTACCCGATGGAATTGTTTGCCTTTAGACCCTTCTTATATAATTAAGTGATCATAATTCATACTTGTGAAAATTTCGTGAATAATTGTCACTCCGTAGAATATCAAAAGATATATCTTGATGGAGAAACGTTGTCGGAGGAAAGAATGGAGCTAACCTGTTTGCTGTGTGTCACAATCGCACTTTTTCAAAGCAGCTCGAGCAATTGTGTGGCACTTACTCTAGCTCAAACGAGCAAATCAGCCGGGAAAAACTGTAAGTTGCGGACAATCTCGGTCGTGGGTCTAGCCTCCGCTCACGTTTTAGGAGAAAATTGGTTTTAGAAAACGTGAGAGAGAAAAACAGTTGAAAACATCTTTAAAACAAGCATTGTAGACATTGGATGCAAGAAAGCTTTGATTGCAAGAAAGTATACAACACTTGGTCGGGGGGAGGTTTGATGACTACTTGGTCCCCCCTAAGGTACATTATAAGGCATTTTTGGTGTGGCAGGTGTAGACGTCCTAAGTGGCGAGGAGTCACTCGGTGGCCTACAGGGCCCGTGTGAACTCCGATTGGCTTGAAATTTGGCATGCTTACATATCTTACTAATACACACCTAGTTCCAAAGCCGCTCCGCCAAATTCCACCTACAACCCCAAAAACCCGATACAAGAAAATTACACTAGAAAGCTTTAAAGACATGAAAGGAAAACGAGTGGTGAGGATGGTTTGGACATGCGGCCATGGGTAACACACCCTGGACAAGCATGCCCACAACATTCTCCCCCACTTAAACGGTTGACGTCCCTGTCAACTGCTGCAACTTGAAGTCCTCGATCTTCGTCTTCCAGGCTTCAAGGTCTTCTTCTCGTTCCCAGCTGGTCTCTGCATCAGGTAGGTCCTTCCATTTGACGAGGAATTCTCGAACATTTCGAACGGGTCTCCCCACCTTTCTGGTTCTATCTGCAAGGATCTCTTCTGCTTCTTTGTCTTCCTTCCGTTTGAAGTCGATGGCGGGCCGCACAACAGCATCGCGTTCGTCATCCTCAAAGTCGGGGTGATAAGGTTTTAAATTGCTTACATGGATTACCGGGTGGATCTTCATCCAAGCTGGTAACACCACCTTATACGAGACACTCCCCACCTTCTTAACGACTTCCACGGGTCCCTCGTACTTTCTCACGAGTCTCTGGTCTTTGCGTCCTCGGAAACGAATCTGTTCTGGCCTTAGCTTGATAAGAACTTTGTCGCCTACTCGAAATTCGAGAGGGCGTCTCTTGCGGTCGGCCCATTTCTTCATATGCTTGGAAGCTTTTTCCAAATATGCTCGAGCAATTTCTGTCGTCTGCTTCCATTCCTTTGTGAAGTGAGCTTGAGGACTTTTCCCCCATACGGGTGGTCAAGAATATGTGGCATAGACGGCTGTCTTCCGCACACAATCTCAAAGGGGCTCTTTCTTGTTGAAGAACTTGTCTGGCCGTTAAAACAGAACTAAGCCACATCTAACAGCTGGACCCAGTTCTTTTGTCTGGCATCGATGAAGTGACGCAGGTATTCCTCAAGCATGCTGTTGAATCTCTCTGTCTGACCATCGGTCTGTGGGTGATAACTCGAGGAAATGTTCAAGCTTGAACCCAGAATAGAAAAAAGTTCCGTCCAGAAGGTTCCTGTAAATCGGCCATCCCTGTCGCTAACGATGCTCGTCGGAACTCCCCATAGCTTTACTATATGTTTAAAGAACAACTGCGCCGTCAGCTCGGCGGAACACGTCTTGGGAGTCAGAATGAAAGTTGCATATTTGGAAAATCGATCGATAACGACAAGAATGGCTTCATGTTCTCCTACCTTGGGCAAGTGAGAGATGAAGTCGAGCGACACAATCTCCCATGGTCTCGTAGGAGTTGGTAGGGGTTCAAGCAACCCTGCTATTTTAGTCCTTTCTACCTTATCTTGCTGACAGATAAGACAGGTCTTCGTGTATTGCATCACATCTTCCCGCATATTTGGCCAAAAGTACCCCTTTTTCAGCAAGGCGTAAGTCCGTTGCCACCCCGGGTGACCAGCCCATAGAGTATCGTGACACTCATGTAGGAGCTTTTTTCTCAGGTCTCCCATTCTTGGCACGTACAGTCTGTTTCTTCTTGTAAATAATAGGTCCCCTTCAACCTAGAACTGGCGGGTCTTCCCGGCCTTAGCCAGCTCGACCACAGTTCGGGCGGAGGGGTCTCTTTGAAGATATTCTCTGATGAGGTCACGGATCGACCCGTCCACTTTGCTGGCGTGAATGTGGGCTAACATGCACAGGGCCGCATGTTCGCCTTTACGGCTAAGAGCGTCAGCAGCTTGGTTGGACTTTCCTGCCTTGTGTTCAAACTTAAAATCAAAATCGGCTAACAATTCCTGCCACCTGGCCTGTTTGGATGTTAGCTTAGACTGATTGAAGAAGTGGCAAATTGCACTGTTGTCCGTCTTTACCACAAAATACGAGCCCAACAAGTACTGCCTCCAAGACCTGAGGCAGTGAACGACTGCTAGCATTTCTTTCTCTGATACGGTATAACGTCGTTCCGCATTATTCAGCTTGCGACTTTCATAAGCGATCGGGTGACCGTCTTGGAGAAGGACACCACCTAAAGCGTAGTCTGAAGCATCCGTTTCTACTTCAAACGGCTTCGTCACGTCGGCTAGCCCAAGTACTGGGCCTTTCATCATGGCCGCCTTTAGATCTTCGAAGGCGTCCTGACTTTCCTTTGACCACATCCAGGTCATTCCTTTCTTCAGTAACTCTGTCATTGGGGTGGCTCTCCTTGAGAATCCTTCGATAAATCGTCGGTAGTAGTTGGCCAACCCCAAAAAGGAGCGTAACTCGGTCACAAAGGTAGGGACTCTCCATTCTTGGATCGCCTTTACCTTATCTGTGTCCATACTGATTTGCCCCTGTTCGATCACGTGGCCAAGGAACGTGATCCGCTTTTGTGCGAACGCACACTTTTCCTTCTTTACGTATAACTGATTCTGCCTTAGTTTGTCGAAGACCAACCTGAGATGGATCTGATGTTCTTTTAGCGTCGGACTGTATACCACTATATCGTCTAGATAGACTACCACAAATTGATCGAGATATTCGTGAAAGATCTGATTCATCATAGTACAGAACATGGCAGGGGCATTCGTCAATCCAAAAGGCATCACGAGGAATTCAAAAGCCCCATACCTCGTCACACAAGTAGTTTTAGGTTCGTCACCTTCTGCAATACGCACTTGGTAGTAGCCCGACCTGAGATCCAATTTCGTGAAGTATTTAGCTCCATGTAATTGATCAAACAGATCGGTTATGATTGGGAGGGGATACTTGTTGCGAACTGTGACTTTGTTGAGGGCTCTATAGTCAATGCATAGACGCAACGTCCCATCCTTCTTTTTCTGAAACAGCACAGGGGCTCCGAAGGCAGCTTTAGCTGGACGGATGAACCCAGCATTTAACAACTCATCTAGCTGCTTCCGGAGTTCGGCTAACTCCGGTGGAGCCATCCGGTAAGCATTCTTTGCCGGAGGTTTAGCTCCTGGAATGAGCTCGATTTCGTGGTCAATCCCACGTCGAGGGGGTAAGGTCTTCGGTAAACTATCTGGCATTATGTCAACATAATCTCTCATGACAACTTGAATTTCAGGTGGGACATCTCTTGTCTCCACCGACTGTTCGACCATCGGAATGGCCATAAAGGTAGGTTCCTCCCGGTTGAGGCCTTTCTTCAGCTGTAACACAGATATCATCCTTATGCCACCAGGTTGTTTGATGCTAGCTGTGACCACAGTGGGACTATTACTAGTGACAATCATACACTTGGCCAGAGGCATCGGTATGACTTTATGCTCGATGAGGAACTCCATCTCCAGTACAACGTCGAAGTCGTCCATGCGAACTACTACGAAATCGACACTGCCTGTCCACGTCCCCAATTTCAACATCACTCTTTTCGAAACTCCCACAATGGGTAGAGCTTCGGAGTTGACGGCCTTCATCTTACCCGTATCCTTCTCAATCGTCAATTTCAATCGGCGGGCTTCCTGTTCTGATATGAAGTTGTGGGTTGCACCCGAATCCACCATGGTGCTCTTTGCAGGGTTACAATTGATCGTAGCATCTACGAACATAAGCCACTTTTCGGACGTTCCTTTGGGTCCATTGATCCTCTTTTGAATGGCATATAGGAATTTTAACGCCCCCATTCTAGGTGTTTCTCCGTCTTCTTCCTTCTCACAATCCGTTTCAACTTCAGGTTCATTGCACGACTTAACGGATGCTTGAAGGGCAGTAAGGGCCGCTCGGTACGGGCATTCAGCTACCCGGTGGGGACCCTTGCACAAGAAGCATGATATCGGCCTTTGAACGTTTTGACTTTGTGGATAGGGTCCTCGGGAAGGACCGGGATTCGGGCCTTGAGGTCTCTTGTCAGCTCCCCCACTCTTTGGGGTAAAGGGTTTGAACGTCTTGTTTCCCCCAGTGGGGTTTGTAGCATTCTTTTTCGGGTGGGATGGCTCACTGCTATAGTCTAGCAATCTTTCGGCAGCGGCCATGGCGGTGGCAAGGTCTTGTACTCTTTGTTCATACAGATTGGTTCTGGCCCACGGTTTCAATCCTTCGATAAAGACGAACACCTTGTCTTTCTCTGACATGTCGCGAATATCCAGCATCACGGCAGAGAATTGTTTCACGTAGTCCCGGATTGTTCCAGTGTGCCGGAGTTCACGTAGCTTCCTTCTAGCCATGAACTCGACATTGTCGGGGAAAAACTGACCCCTCAATTCTTTCTTCAGATCATCTCAGCTATTGATCGTGCATCGACCATTCTGAATATCGTTGACTTTAGATCTCTACCACAGCTTTGCATCATCAGTAAGATGCATGGAGGCCAAAGTCACTTTCATCTCTTCTGACGTTGTTCTCGTAGCCTTGAAGTACTGTTCTACGTCGAACATGAGGTTCTCGAGATCTTTTGCGTCTCTATTGCCATTAAATGGTTTGGGCTCTGGGACCTTCAACTTGTTGAACCCCATGTTCGCTTGGTTGGGAGCCTGATTTCCCACGGCTCGCATGGTTAGGTTCACTCTAGTGCTTATTTCAGTCATCTCAGCTCGGAGGGTGTCGATGGTTACTTTGAAGTCTTGTCATTTCGTTAAACAATTGCATCATTGCCGAATGCGAGTTGTTTAACTCACCCATGCGTACTTCTATCTGTGTGTTTGGGTTCGTGGAACTATCTCCACGTTCGAAGCTACCAGGACGCGTAGCTTTGCTTTCTAGGGTCTCAACCCTCATGACTATATCTTGTATCGACAACCCGTCTACGCGGGCATTCACTGCGTCTATTTCTCCAAACTTCTCGGAGAATTCATCAACTCGCGCCTCCAGCAGACGGAGGGAATCTGGGACTTCTCTTAGGTAGAGAAGTTGTTCTTCTATCTCTACCAGTCGGTCGACGTACGACTTGCTCAGTTGTTTTGTCGCCGACACGGTTCCGGACTTTTTCGGGTCGAGGAGCTAACTAAGCTCTGATACCACTTGTCACAATCGCACCTTTTCAAAGCAGCTCGAGCGATTGTGCGGCACTTGCTCTAGCTCAAACGAGCAAGTCAGTCGGGAAAAACTGTAAGTTGCGGACAATCTCGGTCGTGGGTCTAGCCTCCGCTCACGTTTTAGGAGAAAATTGGTTTTAGAAAACGTGAGAGAGAAAAACAGTTGAAAACATCTTTAAAACAAGCATTGTAGACATTGGATGCAAGAAAGCTTTGATTGCAAGAAAGTATACAACACTTGGTCGGGGGGAGGTTTGATGACTACTTGGTCCCCCCTAAGGTACATTATAAGGCATTTTTGGTGTGGCAGGTGTAGACGTCCTAAGTGGCGAGGAGTCACTCGGTGGCCTACAGGGCCCGTGTGAACTCCGATTGGCTTGAAATTTGGCATGCTTACATATCTTACTAATACACACCTAGTTCCAAAGCCGCTCGGCCAAATTCCACCTACAACCCCAAAAACCCAATACAAGAAAATTACACTAGAAAGCTTTAAAGACATGAAAGGAAAGCGAGTGGTGAGGATGGTTTGGACATGCGGCCATGGGTAACACACCCTGGACAAGCATGCCCACAACACTGTGCAACACAACCTTTCTTCTGCAGCTTGGCTCGATGAACTCGAGCTCTACCCAAGCACGTGCCTTCGTGGAAGTGGTCCACTGTAACCTCCATTAATATCAACATTTTTTTAGTATTTCCAAGATAGATCTAACATTTTAGTCAGTCCTCATCTCGTGCTTGTGATTCATCCCTTGTAGATATAGCCTTACTAAACTATGTATATTGCACGCATCATCATGACCCTTCCTTTTGATCTGGTCGTGAAGTAGAGGAGAATCATGGCCGTCCATCACATCCCTGAAAACCTTTCCACATTTTCAACCATCAGTGGGTAGTTGTGTAGTGTTTTATGCATACAATAGTATTATATCATCCTGTCTCTCACCGCCCACACCCGACTAACAAAAAAATATTTGGAAATTTTTCCAATATTTTAATAGAATTTGAAATTTTTAAATATAGAAATTTATATATATAACTGTTGAATCCAACTAGAATGTTTAATCATAACTAAGATAGAAAATTGTAAAAATATAAAATATCTTTGAAAAATAGTAAGGTCGATAATAATAGGCATAGAGATAGATTCTCACTGATCAGGACTTAAGTTTTTTTGTCTCAAAATATAGTGCAATAATGCAAGTGACTAAACGATCATTAGAACTTTCCACTTAAGTTTTTTTGTCTCAAAATATAGTGCAATAATGCAAGTGACTAAACGATAATTAGAACTTTCAACTTTCAATCTAAAGCTACGTTTAAAATAACATAATTTGTAGAATTTATAATATGTTAGCTAACCATCCTTTGGGAATCTTAAATCAAATAATAATGAAATAATTCACATGGGGTGCAAACGCAAAGAGCCAAAAGAGAGGGGGTAAATAGTGGGTCAGAGTTCGCGGCCCTTCCTTTGAAATTACATGTCAATTTCAACTTTATGAACAAAGAACATCCCAAAACAAATTATAATCGTTCTTTTTTTTCTCATAGATTTAATTATTTACAACAAAAATCATATTTTCTTTTCTTTTTCCATTTTTCTTAACTAAATATAGCTCAACTTATTAAAGTTCACATTTGGAGTGTTTTCAATCCTTTTAATCCTGTATTCTGATATTACTAAAAGAAGCATGGTTTTGATTTTTGATTTATTTATTTTATTTGAGTTCAGCACGGTTTTGATTTTATAACTTCATTGGGTCCAGCTTATACCACCAAACAACCTTGAAGAAAAAGCAGATTTGGAAAAGAAAAAAAAAAGAAAAGGAAATAATCTGTTCAACTTTGTGGCACCTGGTAGCTTCCTAGCAAATGGCTGCAGGTGGGGTGGTTATAAGTAGAGAAGCTGTTCAACTTTGAACAAAATTTGGGTCTCACAATTGCATCAAACTAAACTATGCAGTCTTCAAGAACCAGAAGCCCTGCTCCTTTTCTATCCAAGACTTATGATCTGTTAGAAGAAGCTGGAAGCTTCCATTTTAAAGCAGCTCATCATGAAGAAGAAGAAGAAGAAAATGGTGGCAATCCTAGGATTGTGTCCTGGAATGCAGAGGGAAGTGGGTTCATAGTTTGGTCTCCTACTGAGTTCTCTGAGATTTTATTGCCCAAGTACTTCAAGCACAATAATTTCTCTAGCTTCATTCGCCAGCTTAATACCTATGTATGTGATTCTCTCTCTCTCTTTCTCTCTCTGGGAATGCCCCACCATTGCTATTCCCATAAACATCCTGAAAGACGAGTTGATCATTTAGATCCAAGAGGCGCTTTTCCTAATTTTTTGAATACTGGTATTCGTCCTTGGAAATTGGATCTATACATATAGTTTATCTATAATACATATTCTTCATACTCTAATCCTGTAGAATTCGAAGATGCCATATTTAGTTACCACTAAATCGAAAAGCTTAAGATGATAGGTTACAATATTAGTAACCTTATCTTTCGGACGTCATTTTCTAGGAAGGGTTTCGATCTAGTTCTTGTGATTTTGGAGACAGGGCTTCAAGAAAACGTCGCCAAAGAGGTGGGAGTTCAAGCACGAGAAGTTTCAGCGGGGAAACAGGCACATGTTAGGGGAGATTGTACGTAAGAAGTGTGAACCAAGTGTGTTTCCAGCCTTTCTAAGATCGTCTCGTGAAGGGGATACAACAATAGTGGCTGCTGATCGGGAGAATGACGACCATATGTTACTAATGGAAGAGAACAAGAACCTAAGAAGACAGAAGCAGGAATTGCAGACAAAAATAGCCCAGTTCAAAGAACTCCATATTAGACTGCTGGACTGTCTCGGTCAGTGCATTGAGAAATAGCCTATGGAATTTTGCTAATTAGGAAGATGGGTTGGTTGTAAAATTTTTAGAAAGGAATGCTTTTGGGTCATTATCCACCTGTAAGTTTCAACGAAGTTGTGATAACGTATTGCCTTTCTGTAAAAGTTGATATAAACAACTAACAAATCATTCTGCACTAGTTTGATGGTCTAAACTTATAATCTAATATTAACATAACCAAATAACAAATTGAAATACGCAAGTCAAAAGAATTTAAGTAAAGAAATGCTTTCAGTTTAAAAGTGGTAAGTTTAGGGAGAGTTTGAATGCATCTAGTTTGCCACAGCTTGTTTATGGATTATGAAATAGGAATAGATCTCACGTGATTTATTTTGAAGATACCAGAAGATGCTAGAGGAGAGTTTGGTTTGGATTGTCCTACTGATCTTAAAAGTCCAAAAATGCAACACAAAATTTTCTGCCTTTTCCATAAAGTAAAAGATTTTGACTTTGAAAATGAAAAAGAGTAATGGCGAGCGCCATTTCTTTCTCCATAACACCTACCCCTTGATTTATTTCTATTGACAAAGAGATATTAGCATACCTTTTATTCTTTGGACCAGTTTTCTTCAGAAGGCCAACAGTTTCAACCGTAGCATTTTCCCAAGCAGAGTTATGGATCTGAAGCTGCCCTACAAAATCCTATCGAGAAAACTCATTTGCAGATTCTTAGTCCAAGCAACATTAAAAGAAGAATGTAACAGCTATTTCAAACACATTTAATTCAAATCAAATGATTGGTTCCGTCTATCACTACTTGTACAGGGTGTAATGCAAATGTAATTTCTAAGTCATTTAATACACACATGACAGAACTATGAAATTAAACTTTTTATACTCATTATAGAGTGTGGACAGAAACCTGATCCGACATTATTATAGCCTGAAGCTACGAGAATTCAAGAGGTTTCAGGACAGGTACTCCTACAAAGTGGGAACTGGGAAATATAAGTCCCAACTTTTAGCATGAAAGCACGATTTCTCATCATTGAAAACCCAACTAAAGAAGCAAGAAAATGAACAAAGTTTCCAGTAACAGGTAAAAACACACATGATATAATTCAAACTCGTCGGTCACCAGGACAACCTCTTGCTTTTACATGCAGTAACATTTAAGGGTCAGAGATCAATCAAAATTACAACTAATAAGAGCAAGCTTTGGAAAATATATAATGTCAATGATTGATGTAGTGAGGCAGTTGAACGAGGATGCGGATACACCCCCAAGAAGCTCATGTTGATACTACTCGGATAGAGAAGATTTCAGTTCTCCATTATTTCGTAGCTCCAGCACAATATCACAGCCCCCTATAAGCTCGCCTTTGTAATAAAGCTGGGGAAAGGTTGGCCAGTTGGAATAGGCTTTCAACCCCTGCCTCACTTCCTCGTCACTTAAGATATCAAAGGACCCAAAACCGACTCCCTCCTCCTTGAGGGCATTAACAACTTTAGAACTGAAACCACATCTTGGAGCATCTGGTGTACCCTTCATAAACAGCATAACTGGAGAAGAAGTGGTCAATTTTTTCAGACGATCTTCTATAGTTTCTTTCTTGATGATTCCTTTATTTGTTAAAACTTTCTTAAGTTCTCCACTTCTCTGCATTTGCAAGGCAATATCTGATCCACCAATCAGTTCACCCTTGATATACAGTTGGGGGTAACTAGACCAGTTTGAATAATCTTTGAGCCCCTGGCGGACTTCATCGTCCAAAAGAATATCAAAACTCTCAAAGTCCACATTTTCCTCTCGAAGGATTGCAACCACCTTGTGACTAAAACCACATTTTGGTTCATCAGGTTTTCCTTTCATAAACAGCATAACAGGACTAGAATTTACTAGCATTTTAAGACGAGAGGCTAGAGCTGCACTCAATCCACCTGAGGTATCACCTGTTGTCCTATTCAGTTCAGCAGCCTTTACTTCATCTGAAGCTATGCTTCCAATGCCATGATCTCTGAAGACTTCCTTCAACTCACCACTCTCATGCATTGCAATTACTATGTCACACCCACCTAGTAGCTCCCCTTTGCAATAGATCTGCGGAAATGTTGGCCAGTTAGAGAACTTCTTCAATCCCTCACGAATCTCATTGTCTGATAGGATATCAAAACTTCCAAATTTCACATTTTCTTCCTTCAAAATGTCAACAACTTTTCGACTAAACCCACATCTTGGCTCTTCAGGGCTTCCTTTCATGAATAACATGATTGGACTGGAGTCAATAAGTTGTTGTATTTGCTTCTGCAAAGCACTGCTCAATCCAGGTTGCACCTTGCTTTCAGTAACAGAACCATTGTCCCTTGCCAATTCTCTCACTGTCTCAAGAACAATGGCCCCTGCAGCCGTCCCAAGGCTAGCTGGGGCTGCAGGTTCTCCGGTGTTAATTGCCCCAGAAGCTTTAGCAACTTTATTAGCCAAGCTAGATGGATCCGCCCCCTCTAAGGTATCAACAGTCTTGCCATCCTGAAACAGAAAATTAATTACAATGCAATTAATTTTGTTCTCTACAATAGACGTTAGTTGAGCCTACACATTCCAAGCATCTCTAACTTTTTTGGTGTTTAATATGGAAACATATAACAATATCCTTGACCTACTCTTACAACAACGCACCCAAAGCCACTACAAAGAAAGGATGAACGTGGAAAAGGAAAAGTGCATTAAAAATAAATTCTGAAAGTTGCCCCTTGCCCAGTTGGCAAAGGCTTGAGATCTCTAGGTTATACCAACTTAGAGGTCTCAAGTTCAAACTTTCTTGTGAGTTTAATACCAAAAACTCTTGATGTCTTTCGGATCCAAGCCTTGGGGTAGGCACGGATGCCCCTGTATAGAGGAGCAAGGCTCCAACTCCTCGTTATAAAAAAAATTAATAATAATAAATTCTGAAAGCACAAAAATTTACTATGTAACAATTACCGATCAACAACAACAATTAGGAAGCCCACTACTACATCATATCCTAAGCAATTCTTGTTTTATTTTTCTTTCTGTTCATATACATTTCTAGTAAAAAATGATGAATTCAATTTACTTTTATAATTACTCACAAGAGAGAAACTAAAAACTTCCAGTAAATTTAAGGTCAATTCTTGCTTTGGAAAAATCAACAAAAGAACCAGGGAAACTTCAAAGCCAAGTTCAAAGATCAGACAGCCAAAACATTGTCATCTCTCCGGCTAATACAATTGGATCAACTACAGGTTGGAAACCATCCTTACACAAGTCAAAACAGTAACAAGATTCCATAATCCACCAAACCAACTTGGCAATTAGAAATAATTCAACTCAAATAAACTCGGCACAACCATTCCCCAAAATCCAGATGAACGCAAGAAAATTACAAAGAAAAAAGTAACAGAATACTCGAACAGACCTTGATAAATACAAAGTAAGGCACAGCAGCAACCGAGTAAGCCTCCGATATTTCGGGTTGTTCTTCAGCTTCAACCTATAATCTCCATGAACAACTAAGAAGATATACAATCGAAGTAATAAAAATTGACAGGCAGAAAAAGGATCACAAAATACAAGTAGTAAAGAGAGATAGAGAAACCCACCCTTAAGAAATGAGCGTGAGGAAAATCGGTAGAAAGGTGTGAAAAGACCTGGTCCATGTGCTTGGAAGCTTCACACCATGAGGCCCAGAAGTGGAGGATAAGCATGGCATCACTCCGGAGCAGGCCGTCCAGCTCCGCCTTCGATTTCACGTCCTTCACAGACCCACTCATTGTTCTTCCTGACCCGCACCACAGACAGACGGGCGATCAAAACTTGACTCTGAAATTCAATCGCGAATATAAAATAAAAAACCTAGAAGACAATGCTGAAGCGTGAAGCTTCTCTCTTTTTCTTTCCTTTTTGTTTTTAAATTTAAAAGCTTTTCTCCTTGTACTTATATTATAGCCATCGTATTAAATATATTTCCATTCATGTTTACGTGCAGTCATCAGTTGCACGTAGATGTGAACTTAAATCCACATTCCATCGTCATAGTACAAAAATATCAATAAAATATTATTAATATATATCTAATATTAATATTAATTATTTTTTTATTTTTTTATAAATAGAAAAATATTTATTTGTTAATTTAAATATCTTTTATAATTTTTTTAATTTTCTAACTTTAATCGAAATATCCAAAGACATCGATATTTTATAGATATTTTCATGAAATTGAAACATGACATTTAAAACCTTGGTATTTTTATTATTAAAATAAATAAAACTATGGACCTATACATCAAATATTTGAAAGAATATTTAAAAATTAATAGCTAAACACTACATAAGATGTTTACTATTTTCAAATCCTAATTACGTATGAGTCAAAAATGGAAAAACAAAATTCATAACTACCGAGAAAAACTGTCATTAGGTCAAAACAAGATAGAAATACGAATAGGTTTTATCCCTCAATCTTGATAATTGTGTTTATTTAATCCTCAGACTTTAAAATGCTTAAAAAAAATTCGGGTACTTAAATACTTAAATTGCATCCTTATACTTGCAGTTGATTTTAATTCAAATAAATCTTTCTGAAATATTCCTATGATGATGAGTAAACTAATAAATAATAATTTGCCATAATGTTTACAAGAAAGTGAACTAAATGGATAAAATAAAGACAAAAGCCAATTATAAGTTTTGTTGATGTAATCAGTCAAATTACATCTTTAACTAAAAATTTTTTCTCACTCATATTATCACTTACAAGTTCAATCAACATATCAAATCAACATTTACATAGTATTATTAACCGCACATATTTATTAAAATAAAATCCAAAAGCTCAAAAAATAATAGATGCAACCATTAATGACTTGAATTTTAGTTTAACCTAATATTCAAAGATTTATCTAAAACACACCATGTAGAGATATGTAACTTCTTTTCTAATTCGTATGAAAAGAAAAACAATCACATATCCTATATTATGGGGAGTGTGCTTTAGTGTGTTTTTCAAATATATTTCTACATAATCTATTAACCTATTTCAAAAATACATGGCTTTACTGCTTACACAACTCGTTGCATCAAGCAATTTTAAAAAAAAATACAAGCTTTTGGCCACATACATACACCAGACACTCGGTGCTGTGGATTTAGATTCAGAGAGCACAAAAATATAAAGGTCTTCTCCCGTGATGAAACTAAAATAATCTTCCATCGGTTTCTTGTTTCGGGTTCTTTCAGTTCCATTGCAACCCATTTGTTATCCATGCATTTTTTTTACGAAACTTAATTGTTTTCGATCGATAGTATCCAAACGAATAAGAATGAAACCGCCGTTTTCTTCCTCAGTCCACTCAATTGACTCTTTCTCCAAGAGCTTCATAACCTTTCCAAAAAATAAATGGAGGTAAATCACAACACAAGCAGAGTTCAGATAGAAGCTCATAATGCAACCAGATGTTAGAAGTATGCATCATAAGTTTGCAATATCTTATACCCATACCATCATTTGTGCTGTCAAATAACAAACATTCATGCTTATGTATGTATATATTTCATGCATGCATGCAACTGAGTTTCCTACTAATCCTTTTAATATGTAGGCAGCAATTTCTATCACTCCTCTTTCTTTCTTTGTTCTTTTTCCTTTTTTTTTAACTTCCAACACCTACAAGTTCCAACTTCACTCGTGTCTGATCCCCTCCTTGACCAAAAACTGAGAAGGAAGAAAGAAAAAACAAGAAAGGGTGAACCACAGGGAAAATGTTTCCAGGGTAAGTTCTTACCAAACGTCTACAAGACCGTTTCGAGGTATCTTTATCATTTGCCTCTATTATTACTTTAAGATGTTTGATTGCTGAAAAGAAAACGAAAATAAGTTGTATCAATATATAAAATGGATAACTGAGCCCCATTTGATACTTGTTTTGTTTTTAGTTTTTGATTTATAAGAATGGCTAATTTCTTTCACAATTTTGTTTGAGGTATTTTTTACCTTTCTTAAAGAACAAAGATGAATTTTTAACTAAATTTCAAAAAATAGAAACAAATTTTTAAAAACTATTTTTTGTTTAGCTTTTAATATTTAGCTGAGATATTGAAGACATTTTTGAAAAGTAGATTACTAAACAAAGAAAAATACTGATAGGAGTAGACAACAAAATAGATATTAAATGGGGCCTAAAAATGCAATTACGAACTGAAAATAAGTAAGTAAATAAAAACAGAGGAACTCACATGGGATTTGAGATAGCGAAGAAATTTGAGACTTCAAAACGCTCACTGCCTCCCTGCCACCAAGGTTGTGCAAATCAAGCAATATTTCATCATCTTCAGTATCTGCATTTCTGCTTACGAACAAAACAGAAAAAGTGAGCCTGAAATTGATTTACAGACATCTAAAAAATGCTGTAGTTTGACAAGGCATACTTGTAAAGATCATAACCACCAACCTGGGGTCAAAAATTAACTGGCACGATTGTTCATCTGCTTCTTGAGCCTTTTTACGAAAAAAGTGCCCCTACATCATGCATTTTAGGAACATGAGTTTACACCTCAATATACGAGGTCATGATAACATTTGTACATAAAATAGTTGACCACTATCCCATTTCCCCAGTTGAAAGAAATTGTGTTCATCTTTTGTCATGTAAAGAAATTACTGCATACTCGTAGTTTCATTTTCTCACATATAATAAGTAAACAGGATCAGAATGTTGTTGGTTGAAAACTCCATCAAACCAAGCCCCATCTTACTGGAAGGTTTTGGCACTAACCGTCTGAGATTTTAAACTTCTAAGAGTTTTGCTTTGCCTTTTCCTTCTCTGTTTTGCTTTTTCCTTCGCTCCTTTTTGGAGTTTGTTTCCTTTGAACAATTTTTGTAACTTTTCATTATTTCAATGACAAGTTCGTTTCTTTAGATGTTTTGGGATTGTTTGGGCCCATTCCAGAGATTGTAGGGCGATGATGGAAGAAGTATTGTTATTCCCCCCCATTTCGAGACAAAGGGCGTTTTCTTTGGCAAGCGTGTTTTCTGGCTACTCTATGGGGTATTTGGCAGGAGAGAAACAATAGAATTTTTAGGGGAGTGGAGAGATCTGTGGATTATGTGTGGGATCTTATTAGATTTAACACTTCTCTATGGAGATCGGTCACTAAAGCTTTTTGTAATTATCAGTTAGGAGTCATTCTTTTGGATTGGAGCCTGTTTCTTTAGGGGTTTCCTATTGCTGGGCTGTTTTTTTGTATGCCCTCTTTTTGTAGTTTTTATTCATTTATCTCAATGAAAGTGCAGTTTCTTATCAAAAAAAACATGACAAGTTTGTTTCTTGTTCAAAAAAATTTACAAGTGTGCTTCTGTTTTGATGTTATAACTACGATCATCATCAGGTTGAATAGTAGCTCAAATCTCAATAGCACGCCAAGATAAGATTACTTGGAGAAATGAGCTCTTGCTCTTCTTTGAGAAGTTTAGTTGGAAAGAAATACAAATTCTCCCAGGATATAGGATGACGTCAGGGAAGATATTTGGGACATCAATATTTTCATAGCTTCTTCATGGCATTTTCTCACTCTTTGTTCTGAAATTACACAGTTTCTTATACAGCTACCAATGTGAAAGATTTTCTATAATCCTTTGGCCAAGGGGCGGAGGTAATTTCTTTCGAACTTTTCTTTTCACAATCCCATCTCTTCAATGAAATATAGTTTGTTTCTTATTTTAAAAAAATAATAATAAAAGAAATATGGAAATACAAGATGAAAAACACTACACCATTACCTCATCTGTGAGTTTGGCTGCTCGAACATAATCCCCTTTAGCAAATACATCTATGGCCTATGAACAAATTAATTTTCTCATCTTAGAAGTGATTCGAATGACACTGAAAAAAATCAGTTTATGGCAGATTATACGCGTGTGTGGAAAAGTCAAACCAAGGCACAAAATCCACCTACCGCTGCATAATATTCATTCATTGTGCCCCGGTACTCCCTAACAGCCTTACGAAGAAGTTGGTATGTATTTTCTTCATCGTCAACTGCAGTTTGTAGAGCACTTGTCAGATCAAGAATAATTCAACGGCCAAAATAACAAATTAAAAAATCCAGTAATAAACTCAAACTAGTACCAATTACATTCCTAGAATAATCTTTTAACAGGTCTACATGACAGGACGATTCTATACTTCTTGAACTGTGCAGTAGGAGATCTTGCCCCAGAACATTTCAATAATATATGTACCAGCAATGCGACATGAGCATAATGGTCAAGGCATTCTTACCTCCCTAAAGATATATTCAGCAATTTACTTTATTTACCCCCTTGATTATGCTAAATGATGCACCCCCGTGAAACTTTTTGATTTCTTCAAAATGTGATACACGATTACTGATATTATATTAGTTATGTGGTCCAAAAGACAATGTCATTATTCCTATTAAAAAAATAGAAATACTTCTAAAATTTTAGTGATTTACTTATACAAACAATTGTGCCATAAGAAAGAAACTTTAATCATTTGAAAATTAGAATTGTAAGATATAGAATGTTGAGCGTTTAGAAAGTAAACAATCAATATTGAGAATCTATTTTTCGTCCAACTCCACAGCCAATGCTTTAATCTTCTATGGCTCCGTAAATAAATGTCGAAAAAGATAATTCTGCAGTTACCATCCAAACTATTCTCCGCCTGATGTTCCACATGCTTTTCATCCTCTGCATCCATGTCTTTGAATGGTTCACTCACCAACTGTCCAAATGCTCCAGACCGCTTCATCTTTGATACTGTTCTTCTTCTTGGTAACTCCTCTTCTGGTTCCTCAGAAGCATTAAATAAAGTAGTTAGAATCTCCTTTTGAAGATCGAATCTAGTCTTCCCCAGGTTAGTCAACTCCAAGCCTTTTTTGCTTGAGGCCATATTTCCATTCCTGGATGGACAAAAAATGAACATTAATTTCGAACTAAGTAACGAATAACAAGTTAACTTTGTCCATAAAGAAGTCTTATCCAGATTACTAGCATGTCAGGAAAATTCTTAACATAATATTTGTTCTAAAATGGATACGTAGAATAATGGTTATTCTACTTTTAACAATGACATAGGCTACACGACTGAATATGGAACAATGAGTGAATGAATAGACCAAGCAAACATGCATACCCTCCAGGACTTGAAGACGAAGCTGTAGTCTGCAAAAAAAAAAAACACTCGAGTAAGAAAGAAAATATATATTAAAATGAACTCATATTTCACAAAGCAAAAATGTCATTCTATAATCAAGCAAAGGTTGAACTTTTAAACTAGGGAAAAAATCATTTATACCTTTAAACTTTGCAGGTTGAATCAATTAAACCCCTAAACTAATAATTTTATTAATTAAAACTCTTAAACTTTTCTAGATGAATGTTGTAGGGTTCTTCCTTTGAAAACCATTAACACACATAATTCTCACAAGTGTGTGCAGACTTCTTCAAATGCAAGACTAACGAAATATTAAAGGAAAATGATAAAACAAGTGGGTGGTAGTATCTTTTATCAATATGGTAAGTTTTTCATCTTCTCTTCTTCCTCTATCTTTCTTTTGATGAAAGCCTCTGCAACTCACTTAATTCAGCATTACCCTCTAATATTTCATTAATTCTTCATTTAAATAAGTCTACACATATGTGAGAATTATACATTAACGATTTTTAAATGTAACCATAGCAGAGGGTGTAAATTGATTCACTTGTGAAAGTTTATAGTTTTAATCAATATAATTATTAGTTTAAGGTTTTAATTAATTCAACTGCATACTTTAGGGGTTTTTCAATTGATTTTTTGCCTTTAAATTATTAGAGGAACTTCCACCATAATTTTAACCAGTAACCAGCGGACAAATTAAAATGATTTCATTAATTGTAACGACCCTTTATCCTTTACACAACCTTCTATGTGAAAATGAGTACTCAAGTCAACTAACCGTGCCATTGGGCTTATTACCCGAACCACGTCTTTCCTCCACTGGAATTGTTGACCGATTAAGCAAATTCTCCATGCTCTGAAAACTCAAAAGGATACTCTTTAGAGGAATTAATGGCAAATTATTATGGTGAAATCTCTTTATAAGAAATAGATAGAGCGTGAAAACAAGATGCATGTCTGATCATGACGCTATTAGAAGGTATCTCAGACGTCATTATCGATCAAACAATGAACATAAACAAATTAAGAACTTAAATCTTTCTAAAGTTTAGATCTCGTATTCCATCCTGGATGTTCACAGCCTTAGCTGCACTTTAAAGCCATTTGATATCTACGCTTTTACATGACCAATAAGCCCCACACAGATATAACTATAACTTCCCCCGAAACCCCATGGTCAGGTTAGTAAGAAGCATTTCGCAACAGTTATTTAATTTTTCAAAACTAATTTCTTGGATTTTTACAAAATAAGTAATGAAGGTCGGCACAAATTTGAAGAAGTCATGACATATACAATTAGAGAGAGAAAGAGTTATCAAAAGAAACTGCTGAGTGCTGAAGGTCATAAAGAGAGGATAGACTCCACTCAGAACTGCAATTCTTGAAAAGCATCAGAGGCTGAAAAAGCCATTAAAACTGACAATATGCATACCTTTTTCATATCATATCCACAACTACCTGCAAAAACAATACAAATTCTGGTTACTGGTTAGATTTTTCACATATTATTCAATAATAAGCATTTCAATAAGAAGCCAATTTCCATGAAAATACTTCATACTAATACAAGTAAACTATAAACAAGACAATATACAAACCCAGAATTCTATTGCAATAGATGGAAATTCTTATATTATTGTTATTTATTCTAAACTCTCTTCTAGGCTTATAAATACTAAACTAATTGTCATCTTCGAAATCAAGTTGCTTTCAACAACTTTCCTTTGTAGGGCTAGCTGGGTCAAATACTTAAAGCTGGCACATATCTCAAACCATCAGCAATACAAATAAGTCTTGGATATTAAGTACAATGGTTAAAGAGACTAGTAGGACTTACATAATATTTAAACAATTACTTCGCTGTGAAAGCACTATAATTCACGGAGGAATTTCTGTTTGATGAAATAAAAACATAATTGCATCTAAAACACTTCTTGACCCTCAAAGAATTTAGAAATACCAAACCAAAACAGACATTTCAAGGCTATTGTTGGTTCAATTCTTGTATATTGAAGATACTAACTATTGAAGTTCCGAACAATGCATAAGGTTGAGATGAAACAATCAAATAAAAGAGTTGTTTAGAAGTATTACAGTAGAGAGTTCTGAAATATTCAATTAACACGTCTCAAAAAAACTTGTATTTCAAAAGGCCAAACAATAATCTTATTTTTAGACAGATTTGTAACTTATAAATCATGATAATTATTGTAAGGTTCTGACCCACAAACTTCTAACACAATTCCCTATGATTCTAACAATCTTCACACACAATTAAACTGTTGTGATTTTAATAGTATGTAATGCAAATCAGACAGACAACAAACAAATCTTGGCCTACTGGACAAACATAAGGTATCTGGTTAATTTCCCATAACTTGATATTTGAAAGACACCATTGAAGATAACTAGCAAAGATAAAAAAAAACAGCCTACCAAGAACTTCTCGAATCACTTCCCTCTTCAACCTGAACCCATCCCCAAGCATTTTGAAGAGGAAATTTTCCATATCTTGATGCAGGTGGGACTCGCTAGTGAAATTCGTACAATCTCCTTCACTCGAAGATTCATGCAAAACCTTTACCCCCACCTTCACCGGTTTATATACCTGAGTAAACTGATTTGCTGATGACTTCGACCTAGCATATTCTTTACCAATAACGCTCGAAACTGTGCCTGCTGAGAAAGGCTGAATCTTTGGCTTTGCAGTTTTTTGGCTCCCATTGCCTTGGTATGAATTCTCAGAACCTTTACACAAATTATCTCCATTTCCTATCTTGCCATTAGATGCGGAGCTAGGGGTGCTTCCCTGCGTTTGGTACAAGATTTCAGCAGCCAAATCTGCACTGTAGTCTGCCTTCAAATAGGCAGAAGCTATTTCATCAAGTGAAA